>NC_058086.1:169329711-169650658 GCF_014858855.1 Bufo gargarizans | reverse complement strand
GTTCAGAAGTTAGGATTATACAGCACTCAGCAGACAGTATCACACAGGATAGGATTAGATACACAGCTCAGCAGACAGTATCAACACAGGATAGGATTAGATACACAGCTCAGCAGACAGTCACACAGGATAGGATTAGATACACAGCTCAGCAGACAGTATCACACAGGATAGGATTAGATACACAGCTCAGCAGACAGTATCACACAGGATAGGATTAGATACACAGCTCAGCAGACAGTATCACACAGGATTAGATACACAGCTCAGCAGACAGTATCACACAGGATAGGATTAGATACACAGCTCAGCAGACAGTATCACACAGGATAGGATTAGATACACAGCTCAGCAGACAGTATCACACAGGATAGGATTAGATACACAGCTCAGCAGACAGTATCACACAGGATAGGATTAGATACACAGCTCAGCAGACAGTATCACACAGGATAGGATTAGATACACAGCTCAGCAGACAGTATCACACAGGATAGGATTAGATACACAGCTCAGCAGACAGTATCACACAGGATAGGATTAGATACACAGCTCAGCAGACAGTATCACACAGGATAGGATTAGATACACAGCTCAGCAGACAGTATCACACAGGATTAGATACACAGCTCAGCAGACAGTATCACACAGGATAGGATTAGATACACAGCTCAGCAGACAGTATCACACAGGATTAGATACACAGCTCAGCAGACAGTATCACACAGGATAGGATTAGATACACAGCTCAGCAGACAGTATCACACAGGATAGGATTAGATACACAGCTCAGCAGACAGTATCACACAGGATAGGATTAGATACACAGCTCAGCAGACAGTATCACACAGGATAGGATTAGATACACAGCTCAGCAGACAGTATCACACAGGATAGGATTAGATACACAGCTCAGCAGACAGTATCACACAGGATAGGATTAGATACACAGCTCAGCAGACAGTATCACACAGGATAGGATTAGATACACAGCTCAGCAGACAGTATCACACAGGATAGGATTAGATACAGCTCAGCAGCAGTACACACAGGATAGGATTAGATACACAGCTCAGCAGACAGTATCACACAGGATAGGATTAGATACACAGCTCAGCAGACAGTATCACACAGGATAGGATTAGATACACAGCTCAGCAGACAGTATCACACAGGATAGGATTAGATACACAGCTCAGCAGACAGTATCACACAGGATAGGATTAGATACACAGCTCAGCAGACAGTATCACACAGGATAGGATTAGATACACAGCTCAGCAGACAGTATCACACAGGATAGGATTAGATACACAGCTCAGCAGACAGTATCACAAGGATAGGATTAGATACACAGCTCAGCAGACAGTATCACACAGGATAGGATTAGATACACAGCTCAGCAGACAGTATCACACAGGATAGGATTAGATACACAGCTCAGCAGACAGTATCACACAGGATAGGATTAGATACACAGCTCAGCAGACAGTATCACACAGGATAGGATTAGATACACAGCTCAGCAGACAGTATCACACAGGATAGGATTAGATACACAGCTCAGCAGACAGTATCACACAGGATAGGATTAGATACACAGCTCAGCAGACAGTATCACACAGGATAGGATTAGATACACAGCTCAGCAGACAGTATCACACAGGATAGGATTAGATACACAGCTCAGCAGACAGTATCACACAGGATAGGATTAGATACACAGCTCAGCAGACAGTATCACACAGGATAGGATTAGATACACAGCTCAGCAGACAGTATCACACAGGATAGGATTAGATACACAGCTCAGCAGACAGTATCACACAGGATAGGATTAGATACACAGCTCAGCAGACAGTATCACACAGGATAGGATTAGATACACAGCTCAGCAGACAGTATCACACAGGATAGGATTAGATACACAGCTCAGCAGACAGTATCACACAGGATAGGATACACAGCTCAGCAGACAGTATCACACAGGATAGGATTAGATACACAGCTCAGCAGACAGTATCACACAGGATAGGATTAGATACACAGCTCAGCAGACAGTATCACACAGGATAGGATTAGATACACAGCTCAGCAGACAGTATCACACAGGATAGGATTAGATACACAGCTCAGCAGACAGTATCACACAGGATAGGATTAGATACACAGCTCAGCAGACAGTATCACACAGGATAGGATTAGATACACAGCTCAGCAGACAGTATCACACAGGATAGGATTAGATACACAGCTCAGCAGACAGTATCACACAGGATAGGATTAGATACACAGCTCAGCAGACAGTATCACACAGGATAGGATTAGATACACAGCTCAGCAGACAGTATCACACAGGATAGGATTAGATACACAGCTCAGCAGACAGTATCACACAGGATAGGATTAGATACACAGCTCAGCAGACAGTATCACACAGGATAGGATTAGATACACAGCTCAGCAGACAGTATCACACAGGATAGGATTAGATACACAGCTCAGCAGGACAGTATCACACAGGATAGGATTAGATACACAGCTCAGCAGGACAGTATCACACAGATAGGATTAGATACACCAGCTCAGCAGACAGTATCACACAGGAAGGATTAGATACACAGCTAGCAGACATTATCACACAGGATAGGATTAGATACACAGCTCAGCAGGCAGTATCACACAGGATAGGATAGGATACACAGCTCAGCAGGACAGTATCACACAGGCTAGGATTAGATACACAGCTCAGCAGACAGTATCACACAGGATAGGATTAGATACACAGCTCAGCAGACAGTATCACACAGGATAGGATTAGATACACAGCTCAGCAGACAGTATCACACAGGATAGGATAGATACACAGCTCAGCAGACAGTATCACACAGGATAGGATTAGATACACAGCTCAGCAGACAGTATCACACAGGATAGGATTAGATACACAGCTCAGCAGACAGTATCACACAGGATAGGATTAGATACACAGCTCAGCAGACAGTATCACACAGGATAGGATTAGATACACAGCTCAGCAGACAGGTATCACACAGGACTAGGATTAGATACACAGCTCAGCAGACAGTATCACACAGGATAGGATTAGATACACAGCTCAGCAGACAGTAATCACACAGGATAGGATTAGATACCAAGCTCAGCAGACATATCACACAGGATAGGATTAGATACACAGCTCAGCAGGACAGTATCACACAGGATAGGATTAGATACACAGCTCAGCAGACAGTATCACACAGGATAGGATTAGATACACCAGCTCAGCAGACAGTATCACACAGGATAGGATTAGATACACAGCTCAGCAGACAGTATCACACAGGATAGGATTAGATACACAGCTCAGCAGACAGTATCACACAGGATAGGATTAGATACACAGCTCAGCAGACAGTATCACACAGGATAGGATTAGATACACAGCTCAGCAGGACAGTATCACACAGGATAGGATTAGATACACAGCTCAGCAGAACAGTATCACACAGGATAGGATTAGATACACAGCTCAGCAGGCAGTATCACACAGGATAGGATTAGATACACAGCTCAGCAGACAGTATCACACAGGATAGGATTAGATACACCGCTCAGCAGACAGTATCACACAGGATAGGATTAGATACACAGCTCAGCAGGGAGTATCACACAGGATAGGATTAGATACACAGCTCAGCAGGGAGTATCACACAGGATAGGATTAGATACATCAGCTCAGCAGACAGTATCACACATGATAGGATTAGATACACAGCTCAGCAGACATTATCACACAGGATAGGATTAGATACACAGCTCAGCAGACAGTATCACACAGGATAGGATTAGATACATCAGCTGAGCAGTCAGTATCACACAGGATAGGATTAGATACACAGCTCAGCAGGCAGTATCACACAGGATAGGATTAGATACACAGCTCAGCAGACAGTATCACACAGGATAGGATTAGATACACCGCTCAGCAGACAGTATCACACAGGATAGGATTTGTTACACTGGTTCTGTGAATAGTATCAAAGAGGGTTACACAGCTCAGAAGGCAGTATTACACATAATAGGCTTAGATACACGGCTTAGCAGACAGTATCACTTAATAGGCTTAGATACATTAGCTTGTCAGAGTGTATCTCACAGGCTTAGATACAGTTCCGTCCTAGTGCATGTTCTGGTTGCAGTGGATGGTGGTTGTTGTCCATCTTATGCTGGGTTCACGTCATGTTTTTGCGCTACCATTTAACGTATAATTTTTTTTTTGTATACGTTAAATGTTAGACAAAACGTGATGTGAACCCAGCCTTAGAGGAGCAGCCGACAGGACCCGGCTGGGGAGCACAGTGAGCGGCAGAACTTCCCTCCGATCCGCGCGCCGGTCGCTGCCGTAAAGTTCGCCATTCCCAATACTGTCAATTTCCTCCAAAGAGATAGAAGCCAATTAGAAGGTTAAATTGCCTGCGAAAGTTTGCAATTATCATAAAAAGCTGCGAGTATCAGCGGAAACCACTAAAGCGAAGTCTGCGCATTAATGCTGCGATAAAACCGGATAATCACTCTCTCCTCCTCAGCTGAATCTTTAGGTGCCGACACCGAGGAGGCGCACGCCTTACATCATAGGGCGGTATACATCAATGTATTAAAGTCCAAATCGCGCTACACATGAGGCCTAGATGAGGCCCAGTGAGCTTTTTTTTTTTTTTTTTATAAATCAGCAAAAAAAAAAAAGTTTTTTTTTACCAGCACTTGTTTCCAGGGGTTATGACCACCCTGCAATCCAGCAGCGGTGGCCTCTTTGGTGGCTGGGCCCACAGAAGTGCACATAGGCTGCACCTTTTCCTATAGTGTGCAAGCACGACCACCGCTGATGGATTGCAGGGTGGTCGCAACCATGGAAACGAGCAGTGTATAAAGTGATGGAAAAATGAATGAAACCAGCAAAGGAGGCAATATGGAGAATCACAATACATTAGTAAGTAACCCCTTTAGAAATGGGGGAGAGAAATTGCATCAGCCTAAGGTATTGCAGACTACTACAGTTTATACAGTAGTGGTGCAGTAAGCAGAGCTGTAGTGTATAGCATAGTGAACAAACAGAGAGAAGAAGTGTCTGAGACCCCGCTCCATACTGTGGATTTTTGGATACTATATTTTTATTTTCAATACTGGAGGTAACTGCAGGATTTCGGGTTCCCTTAGTTCATTGTATTTGACAGTCTATGACACCTTCATGATTGATATCGATTTACACCATGTAGAAAAAAACTTGAAAAAGTAGCAAAAAAAAGGAGCTAATGGTCAGATTTACTAATGAGACTAGTGGGAAAAGGAGGTGTGTGGTTTAAGTAGCACCACATTTAGGTCCCTATGCGTGAGACCCCCCTAACACTGCTCGATAAGCAGATGGTCGTATATTCGATCACAGCGATCGGCTCTAATCCGTCAGAAAGTGTTTCATTCCGCTGCAGCGCCACCACTGGGGGGAATGAAGCATTGCAGAGCTCTCAATGAAATCTCTAGGTTGCCTGGGTCCTCCAGAGTGATATATCAGGGTCCTGAGTGTGGACCCCCCCTCAAATCTGGTCTATCACACTGGGTTTCCAATCCCTTTAAGCAATGACAGCAGCCGAGCGGAGAATCTCCACTTAATGGCAGAATTTTATACAGCAATGTGCTGAGACAACATTTATGAAGGCAGATTAAATATTATATCCCCCCATCTTTCGGTTCTCTGCCGCTCATAGTAGCAGCAGGGGAGGCAGACACATAAAGCGTCAGTCGACTGCTGATACTTACATCTAAATTGCAAAAAAGGATCTTTAAAATGAAATGTCTGGCAGAATGCCTCCCGCTACAGATCCATCCCTTATAAAGTGCACTTACAGATGCCAAAATGTATGTGCTGCGCCACTGCTGGGTGGGAACTAAAGCACTGCTCATCCTGTGCCTCCTACTTCATGAATACAATGCCAGCACTGCAGTAAATACTGACACAGTGCAATAAACATGCTGCTTAACATTATATACAAGTGTAGATTTAAATGCCAGAGTCTGGAAAAGCAGAAGGACAACCCCTTGGGGTTCTGTAATGGTCATTAGTGGTTACCACTGGAACACCACGCTGGGTGTTATTGGTTGTGGTTAAGGATGCTTTTAATTTTTGCCGTGCAGAAAATGTTTTTAAGTTGCTTATTTCCTTGCGGAGTCTTGTAGCTGGAGATTGATTGAGATGCAACCCTGCCCTTCCAGTTCATCTGCCGCAGGTATCGGCCACGCGTTTCACGAGGCCCCGTAGAAATACATTGTACGGATGAGAATTAGATCTGTGACAGCGGCAATCAGGAGTCAATTACACGAGATTTGTGTTATGTGCCCCTGGCAGCCCTAGTCAAGAACAGAGTTCATCACTGTGTTTTCTGTGCACCGTACCATTGGATGGTGAGATCAGAACAGGTGCTATACTGCGGGCGATGGTGGTGGTGGTCCTCCTGAACAAGAAGGTATCACATGAGGAACTTGGAGGGTGAATTCCTCCTCATGATCCAAGTGGGAATCCAGTGAGTAACATAGACTTCAGGAGGACCCCAGTGTCTGAGTTAAATGTAGGTGGCTCTTCAGTTGGCGGTTCTTCCAGACCCCATCAGTGGCTTCCAGCGTAGAATTATTGCTACAAGTCCTAACGCTGGCAATTTCGCAGGCAGAGAGAAAAGCAATTTTGAGTCTCATTCTGGGAATTGTTTTTTAATGGTGTTGTCTACACTTCGCAATTTCATGGCTGGGTTTCCACTTCATGTCATCGTGGACGAGAATCATGGAGGAGGCCTCTGCTTGAGTGGCGATAAAGAGCTCCTTTTCTTCTGATCCCATTCTACAGAGTAGGCTAGTGTATTCAGGTCATGGATCTGATGTTCTGTATACATAGTGGTGTAGAAATTCTGTTACTCCCCACTTCCTGGCCCAGTCACACTCTCTGGTGACCAGGCCACCTGACTCATCACTCCCTGTTCCATGAATGTCTCTGTGACCACAGCTCTCTGCTGCCAACCTGCATCGGGTTTCAGTGGCAACCTGTCATGGATCCCACGCCTGCACAGGTTCCTCTTTTGTGTGGTTCTTGTTCCTGATCACTCTTCTGGACTCTGACCCTGACATTGACCTCATCACTGGAATCCACTTCTATCTTGCTCCTTGGATTTGTTACCTGGTTCCTGTTGTTCTACTCCTGTTTGTGACTTACAGTCATTACTTCCATTGCATCTTTGTTTCATTCTCTGGCTTTTTGCATCCTGGAGACCATGACCTGGGAAAGTCTATACTTCCTGCATCAAGAAAAAGAAGAGGTCACCTCGCTCGTAACTCCCTATTCCAAGAATGTCTCTGTGGCCACAACTCTCTCCTTCCAACCTGCATCAGGTTCCAGGGGCAGTCGGCAGCTGTTGTTGACATGATGCTAGACCTGTCATGGTTCTGGCACCTGCAAAGGTTCCTTTTTGTGTGGCTTTTGTTCCTGATCACTCTTTTGGACTCTGACCCTGACTTTGATCTCATTACTGGATTCCACTTCTATCTCGCTCCTTGGATGTTTTGCTTTGTTCCTGTTGTTTTACTCCTGTTTGTGACTCACAGCCTGTCCTTCTATTGCATCTTTGTTTCACCCTCTGGCTTTTTGCATCCTGGAGACAATGACCTGGAAAAGTCCATACTTCCTTGGTGTGGAAAAAGGAGAGGTCATCTGGCTCATTACTTCCAGTTCCAAGAATGTCTCTGTGGCCACAACAACTCTCTCCTTCCAACCTGCATTAGATTCCAGTGGCAGTCGGCAGCTGTTGTTGACATGAGGCTAGACCTGTCATGGTTCTGGCACCTGCAAAGGTTCCTCTTTGTGTGGCTCTTGTTCCTGATCACTCTTCTGGACTCTGACCTTGACTTTGACCTCATTACTGGATTCCACTTCTATCTCGCTCCTTGGATTTTTTGCTTGGCTCCTGTTGTTCTACTCCTGTTTTTGACTCACAGTCTGTCCTTCCATTGCATCTTTGTTTTATTCTCTGGCTTCTTGCATCCTGGAGACCATGACCTGGGAAAGTCCATACTTCCTCCATGAAGAAAAAGAAAAGGCCACCTTGCTCGTAACTCCCCATTTCAAGAATGTCTCTGTGGCCACAACTCCTTCCAACCTGCATCAGGTTCCAGTGGCAGTCAGCAGCTGTTGTTGACATGAGGCTTGACCTGTCATAGTTCTGGCACCTTCAAAGGTTCCTCTTTGTGTTGCTCTTGTTCCTGATCAGTCTTCTGGACTCTAACCCTGACTTTGACCTCATTACTAGATTCCACTTCTATCTTGCTTCTTGGATTTTTTGCTTGGTTCCTGTTGTTCTACTCCTGTTTTTGACTCCTAGCCTGTTCTTCCATTATGTCTCTGACTTCTTGCATCCTGGAGACCACGACTTGGTAAAGTCCATACTTCCTCTGTGATGAATGAGGAGATTGTTTAGATTCTCCATCCCAGTATAACCAGTGGAAAACCAATTGTGGTTTCCACATCTCTTGTCAGAGATGTAACAATTCTGTTAGTTCAATATTCAGGGCCCTGGAAAGTCCTTTGATTCCGAATCCGGCAGATTATTCTTGGACGTGGCTCTTGCAAAGTGTACAAACACACCGGTGCCGGGGGACATCCGTCATATGTCTCTTGCATGTTAGACTCACAGTAAATAATTTACTGAAGCCTCATAAATATAAATTAAGACTCAATTCTGGGGTCATTTCTCCTTCATCAGAATGTCACAGCTTGAGATTGTCTGTGAACGCGACCAGCGGTGGCAGCCGAGGTAACAACCCCTGATTCCTGATGGGATTTTTTCAGCCATCGCGTAATAACTCTCAGCCGGCGCTCACGTTCTGCCTGTTTATCCGTTTACTTTAATCTACTCGCTCCCAACTCCGCTGGTTTTTCCTTTTCACTTGTCACTTCTGTGTATGAGTGTCATAAGAGGAGAATTACTGTGTGCGAACCATGTAATTACACTCACTTACTGCACCAGCCATTATACTCATTATAAACTGCAGGTTCCTGCTCTGCACACAGACACCGTGTGTTCAGTACATCACACAAGGGACAGCCGCAGACATGTCAGGAGCAACCCGACAAGAAGGCAGCACCAGGGAGGTGGCATCCAACAGAATAGTGAGTGCAGCTCTGGAGTGTATAATACAGGATGTAACTCAGGATCAGTACAGGATAAGTAATGTATGTACACAGTGACTGCACCAGCGGAATAGTGAGTGCAGCTCTGGAGTATAATACAGGATGTAACTCAGGATCAGTACAGGACAAGTAATGTATGTACACAGTGACTCCACCAGCAGAATAGTGAGTGCAGCTCTGAAGTATAATACAGGATGTAACTCAGGATCAGTACAGGTTAAGTAATGTATGTACACAGTGACTGCACCAGCAGAATAGTGAGTGCAGCTCTGGGGTATAATACAGGATGTAACTCAGGATCAGTACAGGACAAGTAATGTATGTACACAGTGACTCCATCAGCAGAATAGTGAGTGCAGCGCTGGAGTATAATACAGGATGTAACTCAGGATCAGTACAGGATAAGTAATGTATGTACACAGTGACTCCACCAGCAGAATAGTGAGTGCAGCTCTGAAGTATAATACAGGATGTAACTCAGGATCAGTACAGGTTAAGTAATGTATGTACACAGTGACTGCACCAGCAGAATAGTGAGTGCAGCTCTGGGGTATAATACAGGATGTAACTCAGGATCAGTACAGGACAAGTAATGTATGTACACAGTGACTCCATCAGCAGAATAGTGAGTGCAGCTCTGGAGTATAATACAGGATGTAACTCAGGATCAGTACAGGATAAGTAATGTATGTACACAGTGACTGCACCAGCAGAATAGTGAGTGCAGCTCTGGAGTATAATAGAGGATGTAACTCAGGATCAGTACAGGACAAGTAATGTATGTACATAGTGACTCCACCAGCAGAATAGTGAGTGCAGATCTGGAGTATAATACAGTATGTAACTCAGGATCAGTACAGGATAAGTAATGTATGTACACAGTGACTGCACCAGCAGAATAGTGAGTGCAGCTCTGGAGTATAATACAGGATGTAACTCAGGATCAATACAGGATAAGTAATGTATGTACACAGTGACTGCACCAGCAGAATAGTGAGTGCAGCTCTGGGGTATAATACAGGATGTAACTCAGGATCAGTACAGGATAAGTAATGTATGTACACAGTGACTGCACCAGCAGAATAGTGAGTGCAGCTCTGGAGTATAATACAGGATGTAACTCAGGATCAGTACAGGATAAGTAATGTATGTACACAGTGACTGCACCAGCAGAATAGTGAGTGCAGCTCTGGGGTATAATACAGGATGTAACTCAGGATCAGTACAGGACAAGTAATGTATGTACACAGTGACTCCATCAGCAGAATAGTGAGTGCAGCTCTGGAGTATAATACAGGATGTAACTCAGGATCAGTACAGGATAAGTAATGTATGTACACAGTGACTGCACCAGCAGAATAGTGAGTGCAGCTCTGGGGTATAATACAGGATGTAACTCAGGATCAGTACAGGACAAGTAATGTATGTACATAGTGACTGCACCAGCAGAATAGTGAGTGCAGCTCTGGAGTATAATACAGGATGTAACTCAGGATCAGTACAGGACAAGTAATGTATGTACATAGTGACTGCACCAGCAGAATAGTGAGTGCAGCTCTGGAGTATAATAGAGGATGTAACTCAGGATCAGTACAGGACAAGTAATGTATGTACACAGTGACTGCACCAGCAGAATAGTGAGTGCAGCTCTGGAGTATAATACAGGATGTAACTCAGGATCAGTACAGGATAAGTAATGTATGTACACAGTGACTGCACCAGCAGAATAGTGAGTGCAGCTCTGGGGTATAATACAGGATGTAACTCAGGATCAGTACAGGACAAGTAATGTATGTACATAGTGACTGCACCAGCAGAATAGTGAGTGCAGCTCTGGAGTATAATACAGGATGTAACTCAGGATCAGTACAGGACAAGTAATGTATGTACATAGTGACTGCACCAGCAGAATAGTGAGTGCAGCTCTGGAGTATAATAGAGGATGTAACTCAGGATCAGTACAGGACAAGTAATGTATGTACACAGTGACTGCACCAGCAGAATAGTGAGTGCCGCTCTGGAGTATAATACAGGATGTAACTCAGGATCAGTACAGGACAAGTAATGTATGTACATAGTGACTATGCTATTTGTGTAGATTCATTCTGTTTGACCTTACAAAGGTTGACCTGTAATGATTTATTTTGTAAGGAAGAACTGCATAGGAGTTTTTCAGGACTATCCATCAATATTAGATTAGCACAGAGCTGTTTTGGGTACACAGTGAAGGGTACGTTCAGGCGGCAGTCACTGGTGGCAGCAGCCCCTTCAAACAGCTGACGGCGGGGGCGCTTGGAGTTGGATCCCCACGATCCGATATTGATGGCCGATCACGAGGACAGATCAGCAGATATTCTCTTTAACCATAAGTTACAGGAATTATCTTTTTTTAGAACTTTGCAAGTTGTTCAATGTCGCACTTTCCCCGCAGCAGCTCTGAGGAGCGTCTTATGTAACCTGTGACGAAGTGTCTTCCAACATCTCAGGAGAACATCTGCAGCCGCACATTTAATGGCTCTGCTGTGAATTTTCTTATTGACCACTGAAAAAAGTCAGAACAAGAAATTGAGTTCTTAGCAGGGAAGACGATCGGCCGGTGATTATTTCCTGATTCAGCAGCTGATAAAGAGAGCGTCAACCAGTCATAGAACGATGGTGATGAGTCCCCCCAACAGCGGAGCACTGCCCAAATCAGCGGGAAGTGAGAAGAGGCGCGAGGATCACAATGTATCATACCCCGGAATATAGGACGTTCCTGACGTCACATGTAGACAAGGCTAAAGACAACATGTGCGTCATTACCCTGTACCCCGAGTGTCAGTGTGTCATTATCCTGTACCCCAAGTGTCAGTGTCATTATCCTGTACCCCAAGTGTCAGTGTCATTATCCTGTACCCCAAGTGTCAGTGTCATTATCCTGTACCCCAAGTGTCAGTGTCATTATCCTGTACCCCGAGTGTCAGTGTCATTATCCTGTACCCCGAGTGTCAGCGTCATTATCCTGTACCCCGAGTGTCAGTGTCCTTATCCTGTACCCCAAGTGTCAGTGTCATTATCCTGTACCCCAAGTGTCAGTGTCATTATCCTGTACCCCGAGTGTCAGTGTGTGATTATCCTGTACCCCGAGTGTCAGTGTCATTATCCTGTACCCCAAGTGTCAGCGTCATTATCCTGTACCCCGAGTGTCAGTGTCATTATCCTGTACCCCGAGTGTCAGCGTCATTATCCTGCACCCCAAGTGTCAGTGTCATTATCCTGTACCCCAAGTGTCAGTGTCATTATCCTGTACCCCAAGTGTCAGTGTCATTATCCTGTACCCCGAGTGTCAGCGTCATTATCCTGCACCCCAAGTGTCAGTGTCATTATCCTGTACCCCAAGTGTCAGTGTCATTATCCTGTACCCCGAGTGTCAGTGTCATTATCCTGTACCCCGAGTGTCAGTGTCATTATCCTGTACCCCGAGTGTCAGCGTCATTATCCTGCACCCCAAGTGTCAGTGTCATTATCCTGTACCCCAAGTGTCAGTGTCATTATCCTGTACCCCGAGTGTCAGTGTCATTATCCTGTACCCCAAGTGTCAGTGTCATTATCCTGTACCCCAAGTGTCAGTGTCATTATCCTGTACCCCGAGTGTCATTATCCTGTACCCCGAGTGTCAGGGTCATTATCCTGTACCCCAAGTGTCAGTGTCATTATCCTGTACCCCGAGTGTCAGTGTCATTACCCTGTACCCCGAGTGTCAGCGTCATTATCCTGTACCCCGAGTGTCAGCGTCATTATCCTGTACCCCAAGTGTCAGTGTCATTATCCTGTACCCCAAGTGTCATTATCCTGTACCCTGAGTGTCTGCGTCATTATCCTGTACCCCGAGTGTCATTATCCTGTACCCCGAGTGTCATTATCCTGTACCCCGAGTGTCAGCGTCATTATCCTGTACCCCGAGTGTCAGTGTCCTTATCCTGTACCCCGAGTGTCAGCGTCATTATCCTGTACCCCAAGTGTCAGTGTCATTATCCTGTACCCCAAGTGTCAGTGTCATTATCCTGTACCCCGAGTGTCAGTGTCATTATCCTGTACCCCGAGTGTCAGTGTCATTATCCTGTACCCCAAGTGTCAGTGTCCTTATCCTGTACCCCGAGTGTCAGCGTCATTATCCTGTACCCCAAGTGTCAGTGTCCTTATCCTGTACCCCGAGTGTCAGCGTCATTATCCTGTACCCCAAGTGTCAGTGTCATTATCCTGTACCCCAAGTGTCAGTGTCATTATCCTGTACCCCAAGTGTCAGTGTCATTATCCTGTACCCCGAGTGTCAGTGTCATTATCCTGTACCCCAAGTGTCAGTGTCATTATCCTGTACCCCAAGTGTCAGTGTCATTATCCTGTACCCCGAGTGTCATTATCCTGTACCCCGAGTGTCAGGGTCATTATCCTATACCCCAAGTGTCAGTGTCATTATCCTGTACCCCGAGTGTCAGTGTCATTACCCTGTACCCCGAGTGTCAGCGTCATTATCCTGTACCCGAAGTGTCATTATCCTGTACCCCGAGTGTCATTATCCTGTACCCCGAGTGTCAGTGTCCTTATCCTGTACCCCGAGTGTCAGCGTCATTATCCTGTACCCCGAGTGTCAGCGTCATTACCCTGTACCCCGAGTGTCAGCGTCATTATCCTGTACCCGAAGTGTCATTATCCTGTACCCCGAGTGTCATTATCCTGTACCCCGAGTGTCAGTGTCCTTATCCTGTACCCCGAGTGTCAGCGTCATTATCCTGTACCCCAAGTGTCAGTGTCATTATCCTGTACCCCGAGTGTCAGTGTCATTATCCTGTACCCCGAGTGTCAGTGTCATTATCCTGTACCCCAAGTGTCAGTGTCATTATCCTGTACCCCGAGTGTCAGTGTCATTATCCTGTACCCCGAGTGTCAGTGTCATTGTCCTGTACCCCAAGTGTCATTATCCTGTACCCCGAGTGTCATTATCCTGTACCCCGAGTGTCAGGGTCATTATCCTGTACCCCAAGTGTCAGTGTCATTATCCTGTACCCCGAGTGTCAGTGTCATTATCCTGTACCCCGAGTGTCAGCGTCATTATCCTGTACCCCGAGTGTCAGCGTCATTATCCTGTACCCCGAGTGTCAGTGTCATTATCCTGTACCCCGAGTGTCAGTGTCATTATCCTGTACCCCGAGTGTCAGTGTCATTATCCTGTACCTCGAGTGTCAGTGTCATTATCCTGTACCCCGAGTGTCAGCGTCATTATCCTGTACCCCGAGTGTCAGTGTCATTATCTTTTACATCCACAGAATAACTTTTATAAAATAAACTCCAATGATAGTGGTAGTAGTAGTAATAACATCAATAGTGGTAATTCTACTACTAATAATAAATGAATATTATTCCATAATTTATGTTTTTTATTCTTTTCTTTCTCCTGCAGGTTTTCTTATTTTCCACCTTGCACTGGTTTTGGAGATGGATCCACTTGACAAAAGCTCAAAATATTTTTGTGTTTTTTACATAGACGCCTCCATTAGGGGGAATTATGGCTTTTAATCTGCCGTTTTATGTTCACTATATGATTCTGCCGGAGTGCAAATAGCGGCTCAGCTGGGGGTCAGCGCTTTGTTTTCAAATTATCGTTATACGGCACAAGGTATCATTATCTCATATTGTCGTGACACCGGGAGCCGGTTCTCCGCTGTGTGCTTCAGCAGACAACAATGGGAAAGGGGCGTCAGGAGCAGAACACGAAATAGCAAAGTACAGAGAGCAGATCTGCTCCGGGGGCCATTCATCCCTTCCCGGCTGTTTGCTAATGGAATGGAAATTATTAGAGATGAGCTAATTTAAGCTTACGAAGTGGAATTCCATTCGAATTTCAGGAATTATTCAATTCTCACCGAATCTGAATTTCCTCACGCTTCGTGGTAACAAATAGCATTTTTTCCTAAAATGGCTGCTGCACGTGGGAGGACATGGAGCAAGGAACTCTGGGAAGGCGGGATCACCCACAATGCCATGCATTCAGCCAATCAGCAGCCAGCCAGCCCTGTGATGTCACAGCCCTATAAATAGCCTCAGCCATCTTGGATTCTGCCATTTTTCAGTGTACTTAGTGCAGGGAGAGAGGTCAGCAGGCGCTAGGGACAGTGCGAGGAAAGACTTCATTGTGCTATAAAGCGATTTACAAGTTCAGGGAAAGATCATTCAAGATGCAGGGAAAGGACAGGGAGGAATCATTCCACAGCATTGATGTAGAACAGAATACTGAAGTCACCCAAAAGGTAACGTAGGACACCAGCGCTGGAATAACAGAGCCCAACCACTGCCACTTTCTATGTCTGGATTAGTGCAAAAGTATTGGTATGAGGAGGAGAGGAAAGGGGCAGATGGTGGGATTGGAACGAAAAAAATATGTAAATATATGGTAGAGAGAGGCTGCCTGATGCACTGGTCTAGTCTGTTATATTGAATTCAGGGAAAAAAGGCAGGTTCAAGCAAGGATAATTCTCACAGTGTGCGGTGTATCATACGAAGTATAATTTATACCTGATAGGATCCTACCTGATGACAGTCTGTATTATGTCCTCTCCGGTTAGTTTCTTTCTTTTTAAAGTCCAATAGATGTGCTGTAAAAAGTCCGTCCTGTGTGCTCACCTTCTAGCACAGACGCTGCCCCGGCCGGAAGCAAGCGTGGTGCGAGGGAGCTGGTTGTTACCGTCGTCCTGGAGACCACTGCGGTGACGTCACCTGTATAGGTACTGTAGCCGTCGTAGGACAAAAACCTCCAACGCGTTTCGGAGCCTATCGGGCTCCTTCGTCAGGGATGGTTAGCGCATTGTCCGTGCGGGTTTAAGTAGTCTATCCGGTCTCCATGGTGACGGGAATCGGCTTGTACAGGGCAGATGTATGAAGCGGAGGGCACAGTGTTTATTCCTGAATCGTGCTTGGGGGTATGTATTATTATTAAGTGTGTCCCACTAAAGGGTGCCTGTGAATTTTAAGTGTACATTGAATGCTGGTTATATTGATAATGAGGGCATAGATATATGAATAGTGAATTGTATGATGGATCTAATAGTGGTTGGTGCTTAGTGAAAAGCAAAAAGTTCGATTTCTTGATTTAACCCTGTGGGTGCCAAACTGTTACATTTGAAGATCCACTTGCTTTCCATCCTCGACATCAGTTTGATATAGTCTCCTCCCCTACTATCCTGTTTAATTTTTTCGACTCCTATAACAATGGATCCCGCAAATTTTCCCTGATGGAAGTTGGCATAGTGGCGTGATAGCGGATGGTGGTCTGCCTTTTTGTGTATGTTATTAACATGCTCCCTAATTCTGGTTTTGAGCTCCCTTTTGGTGCGTCCTATATAAATCTTTTGGCACGGGCATTTGATGGCATAGATCACCCCCTTGGTGTGGCAAGAGATATGATCCTTAATGGTGAATTTGCCCTGAGGGGTATCGAATTCTAGTATCGGTTTTGTTTGGAGTCTAGAGATTTTACAATTTTTACATAATTTGCATGGAAAAAGCCTTTTCTGACATTGGCTTTCTTACTCACTGTATTCTTTTTGACAGACGGAGCTACAAGGTTGCCTAAATTAGCAGATTTTTTAAAAATGAATGTCGGTTTGGGGGGGATTTTGTTCCCGATCGTTTTGTCATATTTAAGGATATCCCAATATTTATAGATAATTTTCTTAAAATAATTGGCCCCTGCACTATATGTGGTGATGATTGGTACTTGGATGTCATCAGTGTCATCACTTATATGTTGTTCCATTTTAGTTTTTATTTGTTCTCCAAGTAATTTATTTCTATCCATGTCGATCACGGTTTTGGTGATGGGAGTCAGTGTTTCTTCCTTGTAGCCTTTCTCAATGAATTTTTTATTTAATATATCAACTTCCATAAGGAAGTTGATATATTAAATAAAAAATTCATTGAGAAAGGCTACAAGGAAGAAACACTGACTCCCATCACCAAAACCGTGATCGACATGGATAGAAATAAATTACTTGGAGAACAAATAAAAACTAAAATGGAACAACATATAAGTGATGACACTGATGACATCCAAGTACCAATCATCACCACATATAGTGCAGGGGCCAATTATTTTAAGAAAATTATCTATAAATATTGGGATATCCTTAAATATGACAAAACGATCGGGAACAAAATCCCCCCCAAACCGACATTCATTTTTAAAAAATCTGCTAATTTAGGCAACCTTGTAGCTCCGTCTGTCAAAAAGAATACAGTGAGTAAGAAAGCCAATGTCAGAAAAGGCTTTTTTCCATGCAAATTATGTAAAAATTGTAAAATCTCTAGACTCCAAACAAAACCGATACTAGAATTCGATACCCCTCAGGGCAAATTCACCATTAAGGATCATATCTCTTGCCACACCAAGGGGGTGATCTATGCCATCAAATGCCCGTGCCAAAAGATTTATATAGGACGCACCAAAAGGGAGCTCAAAACCAGAATTAGGGAGCATGTTAATAACATACACAAAAAGGCAGACCACCATCCGCTATCACGCCACTATGCCAACTTCCATCAGGGAAAATTTGTGGGATCCATTGTTATAGGAGTCGAAAAAATTAAACAGGATAGTAGGGGAGGAGACTATATCAAACTGATGTCGAGGATGGAAAGCAAGTGGATCTTCAAATGTAACAGTTTGGCACCCACAGGGTTAAATCAAGAAATCGAACTTTTTGCTTTTCACTAAGCACCAACCACTATTAGATCCATCATACAATTCACTATTCATATATCTATGCCCTCATTATCAATATAACCAGCATTCAATGTACACTTAAAATTCACAGGCACCCTTTAGTGGGACACACTTAATAATAATACATACCCCCAAGCACGATTCAGGAATAAACACTGTGCCCTCCGCTTCATACATCTGCCCTGTACAAGCCGATTCCCGTCACCATGGAGACCGGATAGACTACTTAAACCCGCACGGACAATGCGCTAACCATCCCTGACGAAGGAGCCCGATAGGCTCCGAAACGCGTTGGAGGTTTTTGTCCTACGACGGCTACAGTACCTATACAGGTGACGTCACCGCAGTGGTCTCCAGGACGACGGTAACAACCAGCTCCCTCGCACCACGCTTGCTTCCGGCCGGGGCAGCGTCTGTGCTAGAAGGTGAGCACACAGGACGGACTTTTTACAGCACATCTATTGGACTTTAAAAAGAAAGAAACTAACCGGAGAGGACATAATACAGACTGTCATCAGGTAGGATCCTATCAGGTATAAATTATACTTCGTATGATACACCGCACACTGTGAGAATTATCCTTGCTTGAACCTGCCTTTTTTCCCTGAATTCAATATAACAGACTAGACCAGTGCATCAGGCAGCCTCTCTCTCTACCATATATTTACATATTTTTTTCGTTCCAATCCCACCATCTGCCCCTTTCCTCTCCTCCTCATACCAATACTTTTGCACTAATCCAGACATAGAAAGTGGCAGTGGTTGGGCTCTGTTATTCCAGCGCTGGTGTCCTACGTTACCTTTTGGGTGACTTCAGTATTCCTTTCATCTTGAAATTGAAGGAGGACAACAGCTCCTTCCGACACTTAGCAGCGGAGTCAGACTACTGATTATTCACAGACCCACCAGTAGGGAGCGCTAGGTGGACTTATCTTCTACTTAAGATTGATGTAGAACAGGGTTCAGTCGGGGAGGTTACAGCCTGGGTAATGGGAACAATCCTATTACACCTTGCTGCACTGACTGCGGAGCCACATTGCCATCATACAGCTCTGTAATTCCAGCAAACCGTTCTTGTTATTGGGGTGCGAGTGCTGTGTGATACCGGCATTAACAGGGTTATTACAAGGAAATATTTCTATGTCTTATTTGCCCTTGTGCGGTGCAGTTATCTGTTCTAAAGCATTTTTTGGCTTGTAATAGTGGGAAAAATGGGCTTATTAGCCGTTGTGTGAAGTGCGAAAATTATAGCCCTTTTTGTTGTGTATTAGTGGCAAAAGAAAAATATATTTGCCGTTCAGCGGTGCAGTTACAGCATTTTTTGCTTTATAAGACGCACCTGATGATAAGACGCACCTAGGTTTTAGAGGGGTACAATAGCAAAAACATTTTTTTCATTAGACCTCAGATCAGGCCCCAATCAGACCCCCAATGTTAATAAGACCCTCAATCAGACCTCAGATCAGACCCCCAATGTTAATAAGACCCCAGTAAGATCCAGATCAGCCTCCTATGCATCAGATGAGCCCCCCCATGCTTCAGATCAGCCCCACATACCTCAGATCAGCCCCTATGCTTCAGATAAGCCCCCCATGCCAATTATCAGCCCCCATTATGATCCCCCAATATAAGCCCCCATGCCATTTATGAGCCCCCATTATGAGCCCCCATGCCACAGATCAAATAAAATAAAATAAACACTTACCTCTCCTGCTCTGGACTCCGCCGCTCCTCACCTCCAGCGCGCTCTGTCTTCTTCCTGCTGCGGCTGTGCTGTGACCCGACGCGCACAGCCTGAGGTCACAGAGCGCACTCACTCTGTGCGCAGCCACAGCACAGCCGACAGCCGAGCACCAGGAAGCGGTGAGCACAGAGCCTTCACCGCTTCCAGGTTCTCCAGTACTAATGAGCGCTTCCATACTGGAAGCGCTCATTAGTATTTCACTTTCAAGACGCATGGCCATTTCCTCCCCACTTTTCGGGGGGAAAAAGTGTGTCTTATAAAGCGAAAAATACGGTATATGTTCTAAAGCCTTTTGTGGCGTGTATTAGTGGCAAAAGAAAAATATATTTGCCGATTAGCGGTGCAGTTATCTGTTCTAAAGCCCTTTTTGTCGTGTATTAGAGGGGGAAAAATGGGCTTATTAGCCGTTGTGTGGTGAAGTGAGAAAATTACAGACTTTTTGGGATATTTTAATTTCTTTTTTACTTATTTATTTGATCTAAGAGTATGTCAGACAGAGAAGTGCCCGGCCCTGCACAGAGGAGTGGCAGAGTCCTAAATGTTTCTGGCGCAGGCACAGGTTGCAGCAGAGTAAGGGGCAGCAGGGGTCGCAGCGAGAGGCCTGAGCTCCCGGTGTCATCTAGCGGTCGTGTCTTGACCAGCAACCCAGCGGATCTGGAATGGTTGACTCGTCATCCACTTCATCCCAAGTGACATCAGACACCCCCAGCCAACAGTCGGTGGGTTCATCAGACACAACCCTTAGTTGGCATGGCCCGGGAGCAGGCCCTGTGCCCTCACCTGTCCTCAACCTGCCTCTGTCCTTTTCTGTTCCCTCAGCCACAGAAGTATTATATGCTGTGGGCTCAGCTCCACTATACAGCGAGGACGAGCTACTAGAGGACAGTCAGCAGATACTGGCCAGCCAAGATGGGAGACATCCGCCGCTTCCTCCACTAGGCGGGTAAGTAGTGATGAGGAGAGTGGCGTGGGAGCTGGTGTTGCGAGCAGTCAGGCTCCTGACCCAGAGACGGTTGAGGAGGACATCAGTGACGTGCAGACAGTACTCAATGATGATGATGTAGCTGATCGCACTTGGGAGCCGGGTGATAAAAGGGCTTCATCATCATCGGGAGAAGAGGGTGGCAGCTTGCCCGTGAGGCAGCAGCGGAACCAGCAAGTCGCTAGCATGGCCGGGAGTCAGCAGGGTGGCAGCAGTGGGAGGTCGGGAAGCAGCGGTGCAAAACCTGCCCGGGAAGTAGCGGTGCAAGGGTTCACAGAGGCAGCGGCGGTAGCAGTCAGTCAGTGCGTAGTGTTGGGGGTAAAATCACCTACTCGGTGGTGTGGCAGTTTGTCTGTCCTTCCCATCATCTGCTTGTCCTGATGCTCCTGCTCCTCTCCCTCCTACTCATCGTCAGTCATTCCGATCAATGAAGCGATTGCCAAGAGCTGCACGTGCTCCTGGCCAAGTTGCTGGTGCCGCACTCCCTCCCTTTCCAAGTGGTGGACTCTGCACCTTTCAGAGAACTTATGGTTTGTGCCAAGTCGTCATTTCTTGGCCAAAAAGGCAGTACCAGCCCTGCACACGTATGTAGAACAGAAGGTGGGCCAGTCCTTGAGCCTGTCGGTGTCTGCCAAAGTGCATGGCAGCGCCGACGTGTGGAGCTGTAACTACGGTCAGGGACAGTGCATGTCCTTTATGGCCCACTGGGTGAATGTTGTTCCTGCACAGCCACACCATCAACTTTGCCAGGTGACGCCAATTCCGTCTCCAGGCTCTCACACTGTTGGTCCTGCGACAATGTCCGCCTCTGCCTCCTCATTCTCCACCGTGTCCTTAGCCTCCACTGAAGGGACAATTCACAGTGCCCCTCCAGCGTACCACATGTGCAGGGCACGGCGGTGTCACACTGTTCTGCACCTCGTTTGCCTGGGCGAACAGAGTCACACATGGGAGAAACTGCTCCGTGTCCTTCATCAGGAAATCGAATCCTAGCTTTCTCCGCGACAACTCAAAATCGGAACCATGGTGACTGACAATGGGAAGAACATGGTGTCGGCGCTGCGTCAAGGAGGGCTGAGCCATGCGCCCTGCATGGCACACCTGTTCAATCTGGTTGTCAAGCGGTTCCTGAAGTCTTCTGGCCATCTGCAAGACATCCTGAAAATGGCCAGGAAACTTTGCATGTGCAATGAGCAGGACACTGGGTCAGTGGGGTTGCTATGCAGTGGGTCAGTACATATGTGTAATAGTTTGTTACGCCAGTTGCAGCTTGCGCAGGTACTAGAGCAGGGCCCTTTAAGATGTTAAAGCTCATATACCAGGTGAGGAATGCCAGAGGGGGATAATGTCTCTGTGTAGTGTCAACGGTGTCTCCTACCTTGGTACGGCTGGACTCCTGTATCCCGGCTCACATGCAACAAATTGAGTGTGATTAATAGGAGTTCTAATGAAATAATTGAAATCCAGTCTGATAATAAAGTCCAACTTGTCTTTACTTAACGGCAGCTTTGATCCATACAAGGTAACAGCAATAGTCTTGGGTCCCAGCAGGTTTTGGCAATATGTGGCAGGAATTTATATCTATTCTGCTTCTGGTACATACGCCTATAGATCTGGCAGGTATCTATCTTCTGCTCTGTCTTTTGGTCGGCTTAGTTTGGGCCTGACTAGCTGAGGAGGTACTTATCTTCTCCTGGTCTTGGGATCTGTACTCACAGGACTGCTCGCAGGGTATGGTCTTGTCTTCCTGGAGATCTGTTGTTCTGTGGTTGCTGCTTCTCTGGTCATCCAACTGAGATAGGTGACTCAGTCTGGGAAGATGGATCTTTACCTCAGCCGAGGTTGGATCCAGGGTTGGGATCCCTGTTTCTGGGAGCTCCTACCAACACAACCTACCCCAACAGGGGGCTGGTTTACACTGCCTAGAACTTTCCTTCCTCCCCATGAGGTAGGAAGTGGAAACCTTCCACTCCTCCTCAGAAAGGGGGGAGCTAACCTGGAATGAACTATTCCAGGCTAGATATACTAAAATGTCTATAGACTGCTACACATTGCCGCCACCTACTGGTGTACATGAAGAATTACAGCAAATTACATAAAACAGTCATAGGAAATCCATATAATGGGAAATACAATGTAAGATTACACAGGATGATAACACATATACACTTACATCATGTAGCTGGGTGACAGTAGTTTTGGTGACATACTTCAGGATGTTACACATGCACTTCAGCCACTCGTACACCGCAAAGCACACCCTCCTTGAGCTGCAGCGGCAGAACAGCGTCCCCCAACACAGGCTGATATGCGACGTTTCCACCCTCCATATGTTGGACCGACTATACGAACAGAGAAAGGACATAAACAATTCCTTAATGATCCAAGCGGACAGGAGTAGTCCCCTGTGTAACTTCGATGTCAGCCAGTGGCAGCTCATGCCTGACACCTGCCGTTTGCTCGGGCCGTTCGAGGAGGCCATATTATTTGTCAGTCACCAGGACTACGGGATAAACAACGTCATTCCACTGCTTCATGTCCTGAAACAGATGCTGGTAAATCTGGCTGGTCAGGGGACTGGAGACGTGGCCTAGATCTCATGGCCACATGAGCCCTGTGGGGGCTGAACTGGAGGAGGAGGAGGACTTTGGAGCACAGGCAATGTGTAGCTAAATGGGTGGTTTTTATACACAGGTGACAAGAGAGGAGGAGCAGGAGCAGCCAGAGGAGCTACAGGGAGATAAGGAAGACGAGGCAGAGGACCCAGACACACCGTGGCAGTATGCAGTGGAGATGGAGGCAGGAAGTCCATCCGAGTTACTTGCACAAATGGCCTGATGCATGCTCACTTACTTGTGTAGTGACAGCCAAACTGTCACTGTCACGGCTGAGGATGGGGAAAACCCTCAGCCGTGCGTTGCCAGATGATGTTGGTCGCTGCTCGGCCAGGATGACAGAATTAGGGAGCAGGTCACCTCCTAACGCGTCCCTAACACTGACCCTGACTCCTAACCATATGAGCCAACCCTGATGGTGGGAGGGCTCATACACCGGAACCTAATAGTCCCTGCTAGCCCTCAGGATGGCCCTGAACTAGGAGCAGGGTAAGACGACCTGTTCCTCCTAGGCACGGAGGAACAGGAGTCTCACTGGCCAAGCTGCAAGGAAAAGGGGTAAAAAAACAGACCTATGGATATGGCAGGTGAACTGCACTAGTTCCACCTACCTGCCACAGCCTTGCTGACTGGATCCCTGTGCTGACACGCTGATGTCCACACCATACTTAAATGGACACAGCCAACACACATACACACACACAGGAACCCAGATCCATAGCTGCATTAAATAACAAAAGGAATACATCATCAACTTAACGTATAAACATCTATGACCACAAGGGTGGCCCTCACTGGCAGATGGTATAAAGTAGGAGGACGACTCCAGCAGACCATGGCTGAAGTACCCCTCTGATTACTGCTCTCAGCAGAGGCTATATAGGCCCAAGTAGCCACACCCACACAGACACACCCAGTGCACACACACTAGGAAGGAAGTTAACCCTTCTCACACCAGGGAAGGGAAGACAGCCACTTAAAGGAGAAACTGCACACAACTAAAACCCTGTGCACACCAGACATACAAAAGACACACCTAACAAAGATAGGTTGCCAGGAAAAGTGTGGCATCAGAGCGGGTGTTTAGTGCGGGGGGGCCATAGTTACCCCAAGAAGAACTCACCTGTCCACCCAAAATGTGGAGAGATTGAACTTTGTCAAGATGAATCAGGCGTGGATCAGCCAGGATTTACACCCACCAATGCCTGATGCATCAGACTAGATCATCCATGGTGCCACACCAACACTTAGACAAAAGAGACTGGTTTCTTCTGGCTACCTGCCTCATCTACTATTCTGATGCTGCCAACTGCCTGATGCCACACATCCGATGCCAAGTGCTCCTTCTTTCACCCACCATCTTCAGGTGGTACTGGTATTGCCACCCACCTCCACACTATGTCACCTTGCCACTCTGTGGCCTTCTGATGCTGCTGCCACCTCCCCACTATGTCACCTTGCCACTCTGTGGTCTCCGGATGCTGCTGCCACCTCCACACTATGTCACCTTGCCACTCTGTAGTCTCCTGATGCTGCTGCCACCTCCACACTATGTCACCTTGCCACTCTGTGGTCTCCTGATGCTGCTGCCACCTCCACACTGTCATTGTGCCACTCTGTGGTCTCCTCCTGATGCTGCTGCTGCCGCCACCTCCACACTCTATCATTGCGCCACTCTGTGGACTTCTCATGCTGTTCCCACACTCCCCACTTCATGACTGGGCCACTATTTTGCCTTTTGGCCTGACTCACATCACCATTTATTTGACTCTTCTTCTGATCTGTCAGAAGGAAGGAAAAATGAGTCTGTGTTGCAGCTGTAAGGCCTGTATGGTCCCATTTGAATTGGCTTGTGATTTGGTAGCCAAAAGCAGGAGTGGGTACAAAACACAGAAGACATGCAAATATTCCATTCACGTGTCATCTCTGTTTTGGATCCACTTTTTTTTGTTGGCATTAGCAATACTGATGGATCACTGACCAAATGCTGACCGAGTGAAGGCGAATGCTCCACAGACAGGATCCATTTTTGGGGGTTATTGTTCTGACAGATCAGAAGAAGAGCACAATAATCAGTGACGTCACGACTAAGAACATGTTTGTTCGAAACGCGTAGACGTTCATTTGGAACATTGAGGTGATGCTGTCACTGTATGGATTTGTACTATACTGAATAAAGAAACCCACGATATTTTCTAAACTTCGATGCTGGATCCATCCCTTCATTTCTACCATTTCACGGTCTTACCAAGGTTTCCGTGCATCAAGGAAGTGGATACAAGGTATAGAGACAGCAGGTGAGCTGGACATTGTTTACAACAAAATTATCATGAGGAGTGCGATATACCTGCTTCCACAAAATACTGATTAAGGGGATTGATATACCTGCTTCCACCAAATACTGATTGAGGCCTGCGAGATATCTGTTTTCACAAATACTGCTCTTCTCTAGGGACTTTGGCACAGAATAATTTTGAAAATGACAGGCAGAGAAAGAGGCAGGCCGTTCCGCAGGGGTGGTAGGGGTTGGGCAGGTGCACCAGGCCGGAGCCTAAGTGGGAAGTTGGAGAAGGCGCGTGCGATTACGTCAAAGGACGCACCAGAGTTGGTTGAGTGGCTCACTCAGCCTTCCGCTTCTGCACCCGCCTCATCCTCTGTATCTGCACCCTCCTCACTCTCTGCTGTGTGCACCCTAAAAATACACCACCATAGCCCCTCGACTCAGGTCAGAGGAATTATTTTCCCACCCATTCCCAAACCTTACCAATGCGCAGCCATTCTTGGCATAAGATGAGAAAGAGAAGGTAGCAACTACCGCCACCCAGCCGTCTGACGAAAGTACCCAGATCAGCCCAAGGAGGGTGGTCCCCGCTGTTGCTGCCTACTCCGAGATCTCTAATGTCAGTGGTGGTGACGGTGACTATGATGACGTGTCAATGGACATCACGTGGGTGCCCACAAGAGAGGAAAAGGAGGGGAATTCAGAGGGAGAGACGGAGCAGCAGATAGGGAGTAGAAGGAGGAGAAGCAGGCATAACTCGCAGTGCACAGGAGGCAAAAAGCAGACTGGCATTCCCAGGACGCCGGCACATGGCTCTGCAGTGTGGGTTTTTTTTAAGTGTCAGCTGCTCACAATAGTGTTGCCATCTGCAGCCTGTGCCGTCAATGCATAAGTCGCGGTAAGCCCGACACTCACCTAGGGACGACCACCTTAAGAAGGCACCTGGCCTCCCATCACCGAGCCCAGTGGGAGCAACGCTGTCAGAACCCACAAAGCCACACTCCCGGCGCTCCTCGTCCTGCCTCTTCTCCTTCTCTTCTCTCCTCCCATTTGTCCTCCATTCCACCTTCCGCTGTGCCGTCGTTGCGTTCCTCTGGCAAAAGGCAGGCTTCTGTGGCCCAAATGTTCAAGCGTAAAAAGTTGATGACGCTGGATAACCCTCTTGCCCAACGGCTGACCGCCGGCTTTTCGGAACTGCTAGCCCGCCAACTACTGCCATATAAACTGGTGGACTCGGAGGCCTTTAGAAAATTTGTGGCCATTTACACACCGCAATGGGAGGTCCCCGGAAGGAAATATTTCTCCCAGAAGGGCATCCCGGAGCTATATGGCCACGTTCAGCGGCAAGTGAATATATCTCTGGCACACAGTATCGGTGCCAAGATACATCTGACCACAGACACGTGGTGTGGCAAACACGGGCAGGGAAGGTACATAACTTTTACTGCCTACTGGGTGAACCTTCTGACGGCCGTCAAGCATATAACCCGTGGCACCCGTGTGGATTTGCTTTTACCGCCACGGATTGCATGCAGGCCTGCCTCTTCTTCTCCTCCTCCATCCTCCGTCTCCTCCTCGGCTGACTCCTCCTTTTCCACTGTTACCGCCTCTTCCGCTGCGCCCCCCAGAACCTATTTGACGTGCCAGGTGAGACGTTGCCATGCTGTGCTGCGGCTGTTGTGCCTGGAATCCAAGAGCCACACCGATCCTGCACTGCTTTCAGCTCTGCGGTCACCGGCCGATCAGGGGCTAACCCGCTCAATTTGACAGTTGGTAAAGTGGTGTGCGACAACTGTGCCAATCTGCTGAGCGCGCTGAAACAGGGCAGAACTACACATGTGCCGTGCATGGCACACGTCCTGAACTTAGTCGTGCAGAGATTCGTTGCCAAATAGCCCGGGGTCCAGGACGTCTTGCGGCAGGCCAGGAAAATCTCTGGCCATTTTAGAAGATCTTACACGGCCATGGCTCGCCTTGCTGACGTTCAGCGGCGACACCACCTGCCTAGACGTGTGATTTGTGACTGCCCGACGTGCTGGAACTCCACCTTGTATATGCTTGATAGGCTGCTCCAGCAGAAACGTGCTGTTAACGACTACCAGTAAGAACTCTGCAGCAGGACAGGTTCTCCGGAGCTTGGTTTCTTTTCACCGCCCCAGTGGCTGCTCATGCGCGGCGCATGCAGACTTCTGCGACCATTTGATGAGATCACCAAACTGGTCAGTAGCAGCCAGGGCGCCATCAGTGACATCGTACCTTACGCCTTCTTTCTGGAGCGTGCATTGCGTCGTGTCATTGATCAAGCCCTTGACGAGCAGGAACTCGCAATGCTGGATGAATTCCCAGGGGGGCTGCTCCATCTGAGACAAGTCAGCAGCAGTCTGAAGAGGAGTCAGAGGAGGATGGTGCCTGGGGGGAGGAGGAGGAGCAAGAAGAGCAGGCTTTAAACTTTTCGGGGATCCCTGGTGTTGTCCGTGGCTGGAGGGAGGAGACCGAGGACGACATTCTCCTGGGCGATGAGCAGGAGCCAGGCCGCTCCACCACTTCCATTTTAGTGCAAATGGGGTCCTTCATGCTCCAGTGTTTGAAGAGGGACCCCCGTATAAAAAGCATAAAGGGCAAGGACCAGTACTGGGTGGCAACGTACTTAGACCCCCGGTACAAACACAAAATGGCGGACATGTTACCAGCATCACAGAGGGCTGTCAGAATGCAGCACTTCCAGGCCTTGCTGCGAGAGATGCTGCATTCTGCTGTTGCGGGCACTGGCAGAGGAATTTCCACCCACAGAGAAACAGGTGCGGGTACCAATCCTACCGCGCCTGCAAGAAGAGGGCGGTGTGAAGATGTGTTGGTCACTTCGGATTTGAGATCATAAAAGGCCTTTTCTGTCAGATGAAGGCCTAATTTTTGGGGCCTGTACTCCCGTGGCCTAAAATAAACATTTTCTAGGCTCCAGCAGGGCACATTTTTTACAGTTTCCCTTTAAGATGCATAAAAATGGCCCCTGATTAAAATACATATTTTTTGTGGGAATTTTCACCATTGATCCCCCTCTTGTACGTCACTGTCCATGTTGTGGGACTATTTGTGCACTTCTAGTAAGTGTTTGGTGGCTGCAAATATGACCTGAAGGTTTTTTAGAGAAAATTTATAAAAAGGATTGCGCTGCAGGAGAGAAATCTTCTCTGGGTATTAAAGTTCTCTTTGTGAAATCTTCAACTAATAGGACCACATGCAAACTTCACAGCCCAACACTGGTAGGAAACCTGTAATGTGATGAGAAAGCGCACTATGGTGTAGTAAGCCCCAAACACCTAACGCACCATGTGAATAGGCTATACTCACAAGACTCCGCTAGTGAAAACGTGTAGAAATCTGAATAGTGTCTCCCTTCGGAACTCTATTGCAAAGAAGAACACTATAGTGTAGTATGTAGCAACACTTTACACGCCTGCAGACAGATTGTACTCACAGAACTTCACTGGTAAGGTGCGCGGATGATGATATTTAAGAGCGACTTCAGCTTGGTGAATGGAGCAGGCGTGGATCGGAGCACGTCGGTATAATAGACCGGTCCAACAGATTGAATGCCGCTACACCTGAATAACACCAGACCCCGGCTTCCAGGGATCTCATAGGAAGGAAGTCGCAAGTATGGTGAAGTACGCACCAGTGGGTCAGATAAAAATTATTTAATATACTCACAAGGATACAGCTTAAAACGTGTTAAAATATCTCTATATTGCCCGACCCGGGTTTCGCCGTGATGCTTCGTCTGGGGCGTTGATTGGTAAGTGGATACCACTGGGTTTAAATTAGCAGGGAAACCTCCCCTAAACCACGTCATGATCACATCCAAAAAAATACAAGGCATAAAACAAACACATACAAACAGATTAAAATTGAATAAAATACAAAGATGATAAAAATAGGCAGAGGAGAACCTAACTAGCTCGTGGCAAATATATTCAAACTAAGCAAGCATTAACGTCACATTCAATATTCAACCCTTGAGGCTGAATGGTGCCCAAAAGGAACATCCACTCAACCTCTTTTTTATTTATCAGAGCAATGAAGTCCCCTCCTCGGGTGGGGGTATCGACTAATTCTAATCCAGTGAAACGCAGACCTCTTGGGTTTTTGTCATGATTGATCTTAAAATGTAGCGAGACACTATGGGTCTCAAGTCCTTTTTTGATGTTACGGATATGCTCCTGAACCCGAGTCTTGAGACTCCGTGTAGTCCTTCCAACATATTGGAGACCACAGGGGCACTCCAAAAGATAAATCACACCAACATTATTGCAGGAAAATTCACCTCTAATTTTAAGGGTTGTATCTTTCATTTTATTGGATGTGATTTTGTCAGCAAACCTTTCTCGATCTTTTGAGATGCGGTTTTTGCAGGGTAAGCAAAAGCCGCACCATGTGAACCTGCCTTTATTTGTAATAATGCACTTTTTATTAGTTGCGAGACTAGCACTGCGGACCAATCTATTAGCAAGATTATCGGCTCTTTTAAAGACTACTGGTGGCTTAACAGGCAAATCTTTACTGAGTACAGGATCATTCTGAAGAATGTGGCAATTTTTGGGAATCATATTCTTAATACAACCCACTTTGCTGTTATATTGGGTTAAAAATGTATATCTAAAGTCTTTCTTTTTCTGTTCATTCTTATTATTTATCTGTGACTTGGTATCAGTGCGTCTTTGCTCTATTTCCTCTTTGCAGTGGTCTAAAAATTCCTCTTCATATCCTTTTTCTAGAAATCTATTTTTGACCATCTGCCCCTGTTCTCTATAGTCCTCTAGCTCGCTACAATTTTTTGAAATGCGTTGGAACTGGCTTTTAGGTATGTTGTTGAGCCATGATGGGTGGTGACAACTATTAAGCTCAATGTACGTATTCACATCCACGGCTTTAAAAAAGGTCTTGGTTTTGAGTCCTCTCACCTTTCCAGATGAGAAGGCAGTCGTCTATATACCTTCGCCACACTAATAGCTGTCCCCTTCCTAGGTCTTTTTTGAGGATCTGGTCAATTTTCTCCCTCTCCCACATAGTCATAAAAAGGTTGGCGAGGCTTGGGGCGAACTTCGCCCCCATCGCCACGCCAGAGTGCTGGAGGTGAAAGGTATCTTTGTAGAGAAAATAATTATGAGTGAGGCAAAAAGCCACACATTCCAAAATAAAACTTTTTTGATCAAACCCCATGTCCGGATCATTTTCCAGAGCTTCTTGAACCCCTCTAATACCCAAATTCTGGGGAATACAGGTATAGAAAGACGATACATCAACTGTGGCTAACCACAGGGACCCCTGAATGTCACCCATCTCCTCAATGAGATCGATGACACTGGTGGAATTCTTAAGATAGGAGGGTGCCGCTGTCACATATTTTTGCAGAAAGAAATCGATATATTCGGAGACTCTACTGTTCAGGGAATTAATCCCTGATACAATAGGTCTCCCTGGTGGATGGTTGGGATCCTTATGAATTTTAGGCAAAAAATATATAACAGGGGTAACTGGACATTTTAGAAAAAGGTAATCAAATTCTTTTTTATTCAAAACTTCTTTCTCTAAACCCTTCTTCAAAATAGCCTCCAATTGTTTTTTGAACAACACAAGTGGGTTATTCTTCAGAACTAAATAGGTATCCCCATCCGAAAGCAGTCTATCCATTTCCAAAGTATATTGTTCGACATCCATTATGACGACTCCTCCCCCCTTGTCGGCCGGTTTTATCACTATCGTATCATTTTTTTCAAACTGTTTCAATGCCTCCTTTTCCCCCCTAGAAAGATTTTGTTTTTGGGGTTTGTGATCTATCTTCTCTAGTTCGTTTAGAAGGCTTCTTTTGAACGCATCAATGCATTCATTGTTTTTATTTTTTGGGCAAAATTTGGATCTATTCCGGAGGTCAGTATGTGATAATGTTGGTGTGATTTATCTTTTGGAGTGCCCCTGTGGTCTCCAATATGTTGGAAGGACTACACGGAGTCTCAAGACTCGGGTTCAGGAGCATATCCGTAACATCAAAAAAGGACTTGAGACCCATAGTGTCTCGCTACATTTTAAGATCAATCATGACAAAAACCCAAGAGGTCTGCGTTTCACTGGATTAGAATTAGTCGATACCCCCACCCGAGGAGGGGACTTCATTGCTCTGATAAATAAAAAAGAGGTTGAGTGGATGTTCCTTTTGGGCACCATTCAGCCTCAAGGGTTGAATATTGAATGTGACGTTAATGCTTGCTTAGTTTGAATATACTTGCCACGAGCTAGTTAGGTTCTCCTCTGCCTATTTTTATCATCTTTGTATTTTATTCAATTTTAATCTGTTTGTATGTGTTTGTTTTATGCCTTGTATTTTTTTGGATGTGATCATGACGTGGTTTAGGGGAGGTTTCCCTGCTAATTTAAACCCAGTGGTTTCCACTTACCAATCAACGCCCCAGACGAAGCATCACGGCGAAACCCGGGTCGGGCAATATAGAGATATTTTAACACGTTTTAAGCTGTATCCTTGTGAGTATATTAAATAATTTTTATCTGACCCACTGGTGCGTACTTCACCATACTTGCGACTTCCTTCCTATGGGATCCCTGGAAGCTGGGGTCTGGTGTTATTCAGGTGTAGCGGCATTCAATCTGTTGGACCGGCCTATTATACCGACGTGCTCCGATCCACGCCTGCTCCATTCACCAAGCTGAAGTCGCTCTTAAATATCATCATCCGCGCACCTTACCAGTGAAGTTCTGTGAGTACAATCTGTCTGCAGGCGTGTAAAGTGTTGCTACATACTACACTATAGTGTTCTTCTTTGCAATAGAGTTCCGAAGGGAGACACTATTCAGATTTCTACACGTTTTCACTAGCGGAGCTTTGTGAGTATAGCCTATTCACATGGTGCGTTAGGTGTTTGGGGCTTACTACACCATAGTGCGCTTTCTCATCACATTACAGGTTTCCTACCAGTGTTGGGCTGTGAAGTTTGCATGTGGTCCTATTAGTTGAAGATTTCACAAAGAGAACTTTAATACCCAGAGAAGATTTCTCTCCTGCAGCGCAATCCTTTTTATACATTTTCTCCATTTAGCGGACTTTCTCCCACATTGTCTTTGGATTTGCAGCGCCTGAGGGAACAAGTATTTCTAACAGAGACACTATCTATTTTATTGAAGGTTTTTTAGGTTCGCCTGCCATTAAAGTGAATGGGGCCCACCGCGAATACGCGTTTGCGAAACGTCCCGGCCGATATTCGGCCATCACTTACCATCATCCTGATCTATCCAAAGCTTTATCAGAAGATTTCGAGTGCTCAATGACCCCCTTCATCAGATCTCATATCTTATGGTTGACGGTAAAAGACCCAACTAAGACGTCAGTCAGCTGCCTGTAAAGCTCTGCTTTTGAATTTTGACTGCATTCCCAACACTGATATCCCTTGTCTCTTGGTTGCACCCCCAATATACCCAGTATGGTGCTGCGTATACTGGTTATTCTAGACCAGGGATGCCCATCTTGCAGCCCTCCAGCTGTTGCTAAATTACAACTTCCATCATGCCCAGACAACCTACAGCTATCAGGGCATGCTGGGAGTTGTAGTTTTGAAACAGCTGGAGGGCCGCAGGTTGGGCATGTATATGGTCTATTGACCTGACTATCCTATGGGGTCCTGAACTTGCCTATCATCCAATCTGTTTCCGATGACATCATCAGATTCCAGCTGAGATGGGGCAGAGAGACCCCAGGGCAGCTTCAGTGATCTGTCTTGCTTCTCTCCGTCTTAGTAAAGCTTAATTAACTATTGAGTCTCCTTTGGACACGTCTTAAGGATCTCTACCCTCTGTGCAGGGATGGACGTATCCAATGGAGCTCCAGTGATTGACTCTCCAGGCCAATGCTCCCAGATACTGGACATTTAGACCTTTATGGTGAATGAACTGGTGCTTGCTTGGAAGATTCCACAGCTGATATTGGGTAAAGAAAGATCGGACGTGATGAATTTGAAAATGCTGATTCTGTCACGGATCAGCGGGTGTGAACCCACTGTGCCACTGACTGGCTATGCTCTGGAGGGGCGTGTCTAAGCAACTGCCTGGTTTTCACTAGAGCCTCTGATGGTGAGGATAGACTTGAGCCGTTAGGATAGTTGCCAGGGGCTACTCCAGAGCAATCCCCGAGTCAGTAGCAGCTGGTCTGGGCGGACCAGGAGGTACCTGAGTAGGTACCTGAAGTATAAGCGTAGTCAGGCGGCAGAGACGTTGCCAGGAGCAACGGTGCAGGACCGGAGGATGCGGCAGAGACGTGGTCAGACAGGCAATAGGTCAGGGCAGGGGGCACAGGTACAGGTCAGGCAATCCGGTTCAGCAACAGGAGAGTCAAAGCAAGCAGGCAGGGATCAGACGATAAGCAGAATCCAGCAACGTAGTATAGGTCAGGAGCAGACGTGAGTATCAGGCACTAACAAACGCAAGGACCTCGACACTGAGGCATCTGGGAAGGGGGCTGAGCCACTTTAGTACCTGCAGGAGAGCCAGGGTTGGTCAGCGAGGTCACCTGACCTAACCCACTCAGCCCAGGCAGTGATGCGCTCCGCCCTTAGAGCAGTGCAACATGAAACCAGCCGAACGCAGGCAGTGACCAGGGCTGAGTGGAAGCTGTGCTCACAGGCAATAGCAGAAACCGAGCCCAGGACCTGAGAGGTGAAATGGGAAGCACCGACCACAGGTCACCGCTGGGTGCGGCGCCCAGAACCGCGGTGATAGGAGGGGGAACAGCGGCGTACAGCAGCCGCTATTACAGATTCCTTTTGGGAATAAATCTGTAGCTAGCCTTGTTTGACAGCAGCTAACGTCCCTCTCCCCATTCTGAACACTTGCATACTCTGCTGAACCAAGTGTGCAAGCGCATAATGGACTTAGAAGGAATCGCAGAAGGCCAAACACGATGGCAGCCATTACAGGTGTATGTTAAGGTTCACCTCAGATTATTTCATAGGGGTGCCCGTACAGGGTGCCCTAATTGATGGCCTCCACCTGTACGTCCTACATAACCATAGCCAGTACAGGGGGAAGTGAGGGGTAATCGGCCACACCATTTGCAGACCCCTTGTAGTATTGTCGACTTGACCTGAAGAAGAAGCTGCCGTCCAGAAACGCGTTGACCAATAAAATGTATCCAAGCCGAGGGGATTGTTCTCTCTTTCGCCTTCACTTGTCTATTACAGAGGTCGCCACTAACCCGTGGACAGGACGGTATCTGACCGAAGAGTTTTATAATACTTGCAAGTTGTAAGTCCTATACGTGCGTCATCCTTTCATTTTCTCTTTCCATTGTGCTCAACCCTCGGGCGACTTTGTGACAATGTTGAAGAATGTTCTAGACTTCCAATACAATAAATAACTGTTTCCTATAAAGGAAGAGAGACCAAAGTGCGCCACTTCTGGCCCCAAATTGCTTCATCCCTCAAGCCGATGAGACTTTGCTTTCCTCCAGTCTTGAGAAATGTCACCTGCCTTGGGGACAGTCTCCATGGAAAGAGGCTCACCGTGGATCGCTTGCCATCATGCATAGTACAGTAAATGCAATATGTCACCCCACCACGAGACAATTGGCATCAAAGCTGCTCTCACTCAAAGGTCTTATTACCTCCTCACCCCATTATGTCCGGGCCGCCATGAGATCCAGTCTGGGGATTTCTATGTCTCAGAATTACATTTTGCGGCTGACAACAAGAAATGAATGGGGGTTCTGGCGCTCCCCGGCTCTCCTGACACGTCCCCATCCATCATCCTGCCAATGGATTGTGAAGAGTAAATGTTTAATGATTCCATGTTCTGGGTTTTTACTGGTTCCATTTCAGGCTGACAGCAACCTGCAATCCCCGCAGAGCGGACCGGGCAGAACCCACGCTCATAGTATTCAGACGACTTAAGCAATGGATTAACCGGGAAGATTTACATCACACACTTAATTGACATGAGAAGAACTGACAAAGGAGGAAAGAAATGCATCAGAGGAGAGAGTCCAGCCACCGAGCGGCCGATCATCAGTCATTTACTGCCCATTATATACACCGATAGAGAAAAAAATACCGCAACCAGATAAAAATGTCCGATTGCTGCAAAATTCTGCAAGCAGTTATGTCTCAGGCAGACATGTGAATGATTACAGGTGCGGTCTTGCCACAAGAGGGTGTAAAAATGCTTCCTCCACTCTCTAAAAAGGCTCTCAGAGGATACTTTTGGGTAGTGTACCTCTTGGTGAGAGATGATTGACTGCTATACATGTCTGTACGACGCACATGTAGACATTTTGCCCAGTTGTCAGGCTCTGAGAGGGAACGCATCATGGATGGTCATTTGGACAAACAGCCTGCCATCCAGGGCGTTAGGAGATCTTGGGAGCAGTGGTTACATGAGGGCACTAGTGATAAGCGGCATAGTCAATATTCGAATTCGCAATATTTCGCGAATTTTTGGCTGAATATTCACCGCAAATTCGAGAATTCGTGATATCCAGTCATTGTTTACTTGATTGCAATATATAGCACTATATTCTAAATATTAGCGAATTCTCAAAGTAGCGATATTTGTGGTTTAAATTCGCGATTCGAATATTCACGCTCAACATGGTGATCTCATCTTGCATCCGGGATAGTGTCACGGTACCTCCTGTGTCAGAGGTTAGAAGATCGGAGAGACTGACTGCACGTGAGGTTAACTGACAGTCTCTTGATTCTCAGTGTTGTTGGTGGTAATGACCACACCTCTTGTCAGGTGCAGCTTGTGGTCATTACTGCTTCCCTATTTAGTTTGGTCTCACACCTCACACCATGCGGTTGATATTCTCTGCTTGGATTTGGAAGAGTTGGTGTGTGCACCTTACCTGTGTTCCTGCTCATCCATTTTCTATAAGATAAGCTGTACTTCTCTTTGTATTTTGTTGTTCCCCTGTGCTTGTTGTTACTAGGCCTCAGGGAGACGCTGGTTCGTTCACCTGGGAAGGAACCAGTAGTCTCATTCTCTGTCACTACCTCTAGGGCATTTCAGGGCTCCTAGGGTCTAGGTTACTGCGTATGTATTTTCCCACTTTCAGGGTCTATACATACTGACAGGAGTCAGGGCCAGGTTTAGAGGCTTCCTAGGAGGTGACCTTTTCCCTCTCCCTAACCTTAAGGCCTAGTTCTGTGTCCTTCCCCTGTATTCGTGACAGATAGAGGCCGTATCTCATCTTGTATCCAGGCTAGAGGCCATATCTCATCTTGTATCCAGGCTAGAGGCCGTATCTCATCTTGTATCCAGGCTAGAGGCCGTATCTCATTTTGTATCCAGGAGAGAGGCCGTAACTCATCTTGTATCCAGGCTAGAGGCTGTATCTCATCTTGAATCCAGGCTTGAGAACGTATCTCATCTTGTATCCAGGCTAGAGGCCATATCTCATCTTCTATCCAGGCTAGAGGCCGTATCTCATCTTGTATCCAGGCTAGAGGCTGTATCTCATCTTGAATCCAGGCTAGAGGCTGTATCTGATTTTGTATCCAGGCTAGAGGCTGTATCTCATCTTGAATCCAGGCTAGAGGCTGTATCTCATTTTGTATTCAGGCTAGAGGCCGTATCTCATCTTGAATCCAGGCTTGAGACCGTATCTTATCGTGTATCCAGGCTAGAGGCCATATCTCATCTTGTATCCAGGCTAGAGGCCGTATCTCATCGTGTATCCAGGCTAGAGGCCATAATGCATCTTGTATCCAGGATAGAGGCCATATCTCATCTTGTATCCAGGCTAGAGGCCATATCTCATCTTATATCCAGGCTAGAGGCCGTATCTCATCTTGTATCCAGGCTAGAGACCGTATCTCATTTTGTATCCAGGCTAGAGGCTGTATCTCATCTTGTGTCCAGGCTAGAGGCCGTATCTTATTTTGTATCCAGGCTAGAGGCCATATCTCATCTTGTATCCAGGCTAGAGGCCATATCGCATCTTGTAGCCAGGCTAGAGACCATATCTCATCTTGTATCCAGGCTAGAGGCCGTATCTCATCTTGTATCCAGGCTAGAGGCCGTATCCCATCTTGTATCCAGCCTAGAGGCCATATCTCATCTTGTATCCAGGCTAGAGGCCGTATCTCATCTTGTATCTAGGCTAGAGACCGTATCTCATTTTGTATCCAGGCTAGAGGCCGTATCTCATCTTGTATCCAGGCTAGAGGCTGTATCTCATCTTGTATCCAGGCTAGAGGCCGTATCTCATCTTGTATCCAGGCTAGAGGTCGTATCTTATCTTGTATCCAGGCTAGAGGCCATATCTCATCTTGTATCCAGGCTAGAGGCCATATCTCATCTTGTATCTAGGTTAGAGGCTGTATCTAATCTTGTATCCAGGCTAGAGGTCGTATCTCATCTTGTATCCAGGCTAGATGTTCCCAACAGGGTCCTAGAGCCTACTTTCCTCTAATACTGTAATCACATTTATCATCATTACATTCACATAGAAAGTTTTATTCCCTCTATCCACCAGCTGGACAGCCTCCATCCAGCAGCCAGACAGCCTCCATCCAGCAGCCAGACAGCCTCCATTCACCAGCCGGACAGCCTCCATTCACCAGCACTACTTTTGAGGCCGCTCACATTTCCGTTCCTTGATGGGGCAGATGAGGGAGGACGTGATGGCTCCTCCTGCAGATATATAACGTTCTTCATACAAGACAGATTGCAGTGGAGACCTCAGTGAGAGGCTCGTGTAACGTTCTTATCCAGTGCATTGAGGTCAGGATGGAAAAGCTGAAGGGATATTGGAGGCTCCTCTCCTGCATCATCAGATCCCGGCAGGATTTATGTATCACAGACTATTCACCCTGTAGACAGGCCAGGGACTGCATGCTTTGGGCTCATTAACACAAACGTATTTTTGTCCGTGTCTGTTCTGTTTTTTTTTTTTGCTGCCCGTATATATGGAACCATTCATTTCAATGAGGCCGGAAAAAAACAACCTGAAATGAATCAGTGTGCATTTCGTTTCCGTATGTCCGTAAGTCCGTTCCACAAAAGAATAGAACATGTCCTATTCTTTTGCAGACAAGGATAGCCATAGTTAGTGCTCATTCACACGGCCGTAGGTGGGCCATTCCGTGCATTGGGGACCGCAATTTGCGGTCCACAATGCACGGGCAACCTCCGTACGGCCGCCGGGATGAATCCAGACCCATTCAACTTGAATGGGTGTGCATTCGTCCATTCCGCAAAAAGATAGAGCAAGTTCTATCTTTTGCGGAACGAAAGTACGGAACAGAACCCCTCGGAAGCACTCTGTAATGCTTCCGTAGTGTTCCTTTCCGTGAATCCGTTCCGCATCTCCGGATTTGCGGACCCATTGAAGTGAATGTGGAATGCACACGAAACGGTGCCCGTGTATTGGAGATCCGCAAATGCGGTCCGCAATACGGCAATGGGCAGCACACGTTTGTGTGAATGAGCCTTACAACGGAGCCGCCAAAAAAACTGATGCAATACGGATGTCACACGGATGTTTTGCAGACTGCAAAATACATACAGCCGTGTGCATGAGCCCTTTCTGTAATATAATAACTGGATCCTATAGAGAACACTCCTCTCCTGAAATCCTCTGTGCTGCTGGGGACCCTGCTCCTTCCACTATGTAACGCTCATCCTGTGACCTCTACAAGATCAGCACACTCCTCTCCTGAAATACTCTGTGCTGCTGGGGGCCCTGTTCCTTCCACTATGTACCTATCAGTCTGTGACCTCCACAAGATCAGCACACTGCTCTCCTGAAATCCTCTGTGCTGCTGGGGACCCTTTACTCTGTCCCCATGCCTGTTACTGTCATCACATGAGTGGGAGTGTTTGCACCCCTTGCAATATATACATTGTATCAGGGCTCATGCACATAAACGTATCAGATCCGCATTCTTCGTGGGTCGGATTTGGACCCATTCAATTCAATGAGGCCGCAAAAGATGCGGACAGCACTCCGCGCGCTGTCCGCATCCGTTGCTCCGTTCCGTGACATCCACAAAAATATATAACAGGTCCGATTCTTATCTGCATTACGGACAGGATTGGACTTTTTTTTATTATGGCCTAGACATTCCGTTCCGAAAAAAATGCAGAACGCACACAGCCAGCATCCGTGTTTTGCATATCCGCAATTTGTGGACCCTAAAACTGGTAACGGTCGTGTGCGTGCGCCCGGAGTCCCTCCTCCTCCATAAGATACAACGTTCCACCAGGTTTCTCGTGCACAGAAACAACAGCAAAGGAGAAAACAACTTTGTGACTTCTCCCATTTCCACATCTAAACCGCAGAGTAGACGCAAATATGAGAACGTGAAACCCTGCGCAGGTGCGTCTAGTGGAGGGTCATTAGTGCGTGAAGACGAGGGACACCGAGTGAGTCCGCCGCTGTCTAGCAGGAAAATCAATGATTTCATTATTTTCCCAATAAATGTCAATTAAAGCCTAAGCACAGGAGACGGTGGCTGCGCCCGCTGCGGCGGGGGAAATCTTCGTGATGAATAATTTATCGGCATGCTCCCTGTGAAGAATCCGCTGAAGTGTACTTAGTCGGATGTATATGACCGTCATCTCGTCTCCATTAAATAAACGGATTTAATGGACGCCACCACCGATCCGATGTATGAAGGATGTCCCTCTCGGTAATCCTACCGACCAGGGACTCCAGATGAACTACATTATCTATTGGAGTCTGTGGTAGTCGGAAATCGAAAGTCTCAAACTGCTGTGTTGTCTCTGCTCCATGCTTTATCCTGCAGCTTTACTCATTTATAACACATCTATAACTATTTATATAACACATTTACTAAGAGTGGCTTCTTATGCCGGTTTTAGTTTTCCCGTCTGCGCTGCCGCTACATACGTCTAATTCATGACGAGGCCTCCTATAGTGTGCAAGCACGACCACCACTGATGGATTGCAGGGTGGTCGTAACCATAGAAACGAGCAGTGTATAATGTGATGGAAAATTGAATCCAGCCAGCAAAGGAGGCAATATAGAGAATCACAATACATTAGGAAGTGCCTTGTATTAACTTCCTCTACATGATACATGCACACTTACTGAAGTGAGAGGACCCCTTTAAGATAAAATTTAAGTGAGGTGTGTAGAAAATGGCGGAAAATTATTGTGCGGTTTTACTATTGCTCATAGAAGGCACAATAAATTAGCATTTTGACCAGCATACAGCATGGCATTAATAATAAATCTAGGTAGTCCACCTCCTCTCTCATCACAGACTGCTACTCCCCCTTCCTCTATGCTTTGCACTGCAGCTCTGCTTTGTTTGCTCATTAGGCTGAATTCACACGTCCGTGGAACACGGTCCGTGAGATACCGGACTGGCATCCTTCTTAGTGTAGGAGCGCGCTGCATCATTGGTTGCTATGACACCGTGCGCTTTGTGCCGCCGCCGCAGTACAGTAATACACTGATATGATCTGACGCATGAATTCAGCCTTACAGGATGGACAGTAGCCCCGTCATGTATTCTGCAGATTTGCTGCCTTTATCACCTATCAAGAGGCCTTCCTGCAATGAGACCTACAATAAGGCCTCATGCACACGACCGTATGTATTTTGCAGTCCGCAAAAAACGGATCCGCATAAAATACGGAAGACATCCGTGTGCATTCCGTATTATGCGGAACGGAACAGCTGGCCCCTAATAGAACAGTCCTATCCTTGTCCGTAATGCGGACAGTAATAGGACATGTTCTATATTTTTGCGGAACGGAAATACGGACATACAGAAACAGAATGCACACGGAGTACCTTCCGTTTTTTTTTTTTGCGGACCCTTTGAAATGAATGCTTCCGTATACGGTCCGCAAAGAAAACGGAACGAACACGGAATAAAAATACGTTCGTGTGCAAGAGGCCTTACACTCATTAATCCCTATTCCTGTCAATAGACAATGACGGCTGCATTCACTTTAAAAAAAAAAAAGACCAAAAATCCTCCATTTTTTTTTTGTTACCCCAGGAGATGATATCGGGCGTCGAGCTGTTCCCTATGATTTACACTGACTCTTTTCTTCTCTTTGATCTCCTCTTCTTCAGCTGGATGTGCTGACATTTCCTTTCCTCTTCCCAAGGTTTTGCTTATGTGTCAGAATGCAGATTTCACTCCCTTGTGCCAGAAAGAAAGTTTAGAAGTCGGCTGGTAATCCACGGCGCGCTCGCTCTCACTTTATTTGATGGGTTTTGTAATGACAATGACCGGAGCTGACAGATTCTAGAAAACCTGGAAAATGTCTTATCTGTGAAGCCGTCATCATTGCGCTGGAGACCTCTTCTCTCTTAGGTGCCGCTTAAAGATCCAAAATCTGTGAAGAAAAGTTAGCAAAGAATCAGGAGAAATAATAAGAAACGATGAGAAGAGCACCGAACCATTTAAAGGGGAACTCCTTACTAAGTTATTACTGGAAATTCACTTCCTCGGATTAAAAATCATATCTTCAAGATCCGATATTTTCCTTTTGTCCGTGGTAGAAAAACGTACAAATGTTCCGTATTCAGTTCATCGATGTAGGAAGTCACAGAGTAGTCACTGAAGATCCTGGCAGACAGCCAAGGCCACTGTTTATATAGTTACTTATTTATTTATTTATTACATTGTTTCAAAAGTAGCTTTTTTTCTTTCTTTATTTTCCCATATTGGGAAACTGAACACACACTTTAAAGTCAATGGATATTTGAGCATGAAGACCAAGGACAGCACATGTCTGCGAATCACTGGGGGTCATTTACAGAACGGCGTAAAAGAAGAGCGAGAACTACTCCAGTTAGAGGCTGAAGTCGTTTTTACTCCAGACGCACGCCTCCTCATAAATCAGGCAAATCACCCGGCAGTGCAGGGGGAAAACAAAAAAAAAGGTGTAAAAAAAACCTGTGTTTGGAAATGACCCCCACTGACGTGTGTATTCAGCATTAGGGTTTATGCACACAACCGTTGTTGTTTTGTGGTCCGTTTTTCTCTGAGGTTTTTTTTTCTCTGATTTAAGTCCTCTTCCGTTCCGTTATTGCACAAAACATATCCATATGGTTTCCGTATTTGATCAGTTTTTTGCAGATCGGAAACGGAAACTTATTAATCCCCAAACACATGAGTAATATGGGCTGGGCGTAGCATTTCTACAGTATAGATCCGCAAAATACGGATGACATACGGATGTTTTCCCATATTTTTTGCGGACCCATTGACTTGGATGGGGCCTTGGACCGTGATTTGCGGACAATAATAGTGCATGCACTACTTTTTTGCGGAACGGAAATATGGAAACGCAATGCACACGGAGTACCTTCTGTTGTTTTTGCAGACCCATTAAAGTGAATGGTTCAGCATACGGTCTGCAAAAAAAAGGAACGGAAGCGGAAAGAAAATACGTTTGTGTGCATGAGCCCTTACCAACACAATTGTGCAGCCAATTAACAGAAATGAATTAGAAAACTGCACCTACAGCAGGTGGGGACAGGTAGTCGGCCGCAGACTGAAAACCTGACCTTGCAGCTTTTACCTGTTGCCGTCCATGCACCTGTTTCCAGCTAAACAAAATCTGGAGAGGTTTCTGGCCCCTGGATATAAACCAGAAGGTTCAGCCTCACAGCAAGCGGAGATATAAAAAAAAGTAAGGAATTGAAACACAAGATGGGATTTTTGTGAGTTTTGCTTCAGTCTGCATGACAGGAGTTTGCACCACATTTATACAATGTTGCAGGTTATGTGACAGACTCGGTGCTTCTATTAGGCCTCTTTCACACGAACGATACGGATCGGGATTAGTGTTGAGTGAACTTGTGTTTTAAGTTCGGCGTCTAAAGTTCGGGTTATTGAAGAATCGCGTTATGGATTCCGCTACCACGGACCACTAGTCCGGATTCAGTGCGGCTGCTGTGCGTTCACTTCACACATCGCACCCGCACTGAAAACTCGTGTGGAAGGGGCCTAAAGATGACACTTTTACCTGGAAATGTTACTCCAGTTTTTCCACCTCCCTCTCCCCCTAGAGTAGACGGATTGTACCATTTTTCCAACATTTTGATAAATTGCATTCGGTAGCTATTTGCCTAGCAAACTGCGCCCATGTCCTCACCGTCACCCTTCAAACTCATCCACAAACAGATTCATCAAAACTGGTGTAAAGTAGAAGGGGCTGAGATGCCCACAGCAGCCAATCAGATCCCACTTTTCATTTCTCAGAGCTCCTTTGGAAAATAAAAAAAGAATCTGATTGGTTGCTGTGGGCATCTAAGCCAGTTTTTTTTTTTTTTGCACCAGTCTTGATAAATCTCCCCCAAAATGTCTGTCAGAAGCTTAGGGGGTCATTTAGACCAGATTGGGGTGTACTCTGCTCCTCTTCCTGAGTACTTTTATGCCTGGAAATGGAGTAAATGTTTGTGAATGTGCTGGGGCCCATCGGCCGCCCCCGCCTGGCCCCAGTGGCGAGGACAGTGTAAAAACAAAACGGTATCGCACGGAAGTTAAGTCTCAAAACGGGATCTTGCAACTTTTTTTTACTCCAAAAACTGTTATAAAGAAGTTAGTAAATGACTCCTAAAGTATTTTAATTCCTCACTATTTTAAGACTGTCGCTTGCTGTCACTGAATTGTAACAATCTCACATACAAAGAATAAAAACCTGTCCTGATTATGTATAACTGAGACAGGTGCAGGCTACAAGCTCCGATACAATGTAGCAATCCTTGCCCTCTGTGAGTTTAATACAATTCTTTGAATGTGGATAAAGATGTTACCATTCATTGTCAGCAAGCAAAGATCTTGCAAATGGGATTGAAACACAAAGTAGTATAAAGTAAAGTTGCATAATTAAGCCTTGAGACCCCAATAAGAACCACTTGGGGGGATTCTGTTCCTCCATATCTTCTGGCAGTCGGTTCTGGGGATATAGAGACGTCTGCCGGACGCATGGAGCGCACTTACCGGTAGCGTCTTCTTATTTGGTGACAGCCAGTCCTGGCCTTCAGCCCTAATGATCAGTTCTTGTCCTCGGTGATGTGGATGGTGGACATCAGAGGCTGTCAGTGTGAGAAGATTAGAAGGTTTCTTGAAGTAATGATTGGAAAATGTGACGGCTGCTGCTCCTCAAGTCTCAGAACATGAGATCAATATATTCTTATTTCATGACCGACATGAAGGGGGCGATGGGCACCAACCCCCCAAACAGTCGCAATAAACCAATGTGGCCAATATTAGACCACAATGTATCAGAGAATCACATAATGTCACATCCCTGTCAACACTAAACAAGACGTTCCTCCACCACCCATAATCCTCCTTCATTTCCCTGCTTTTGGGGGAGCTGATTTTTCGCTATTTTTGGCGCTGTGCACGGTTCTTACTTGTGCACAACATGGAACATTTATTTGGCCATTCTGTGGGCTGTTACTTGTGCACTATGATATGTGAAGCTCTCATTTGGGCACTGCATGGTTAATTGCTGGGGAACTATACATATAATTTGGGTACGATATGGGGCAGATATATGGGCACAGCATAGGTCTATTGCTGGGGAACTATACATATAATTTGGGTACGATATGGGGCAGATATATGGGCACAGCATAGGTCTATTGTTGGGGAACTATACATATATTTTGGGTACGATATGGCGCAGATATATGGGCACAGCATAGGTCTATTGTTGGGGAACTATACATATAATTTGGGTACGATATGGGGCAGATATATGGGCACTGCATAGGTCTATTGCTGGGGAACTATACATATATTTTGGGTACCATATGGGCTTTTGTTTTAAATATGTTTTTTGGTACCTGGAGTACTTTTTGTATATTATACATACCGGTAAGTGGCATTTAGTATTGCTGTATGGCATATGGATGGGCACTGCCTGGCTGGTATTTGGGCGCCACAGAGGGTATTGCATGAGGATTACATAAGAATAACATGAAACCATTACATGAGTGCATTACTGGACTGGTATTTGGGTACTTCTATTAGACCAGCAGATCAGCATTTTGATTTCGGAAGGGTAGCGTTCCTTCCTGACAATCAGTGAAGGAGACCTCTGCTATTACACGCAGCGATCTCATCCATAGTATAGGGAGCAGCGATCTCCTCCATAGTATAGGGAGCAGCGATCTCTATTCCCATACAGAATCAGTATTTTTTTTCACATAATAATTGATTGCCTGATGAGCTACTGTTTGAGTACTATATGGAACTGGTATTTGGGCACTGAGGGCATTAATAGGGGACTTGTTTTTGGGTACTATATGGTTTTTTTTTTTGGCACTCTATAGCACTATTAGGGCTCATGCACACGACCGTGCGCTGGCCGGTCCTGTCCTGTGGACTGCAAATTACGGGCACCGACTGTGGGGCCGCCGCATGCTGATCGCGGATCCCATAGTGCTTCCAATCTGTGCCTCCGTTCTGCACCACCCCACAGCTTCTGGATTGTGCACCCATTCAAGTGAATGAATCCGCAACCATGATGCGGGGTGCACACTGCCAGTGCTCGTGTATTGCGGATCCGCTGTACACGGGCCGCAATATGGCCACGGCCGGGCAACGGCTGTGTGCATGAGCACGTTTTTTTTTTTGCATCTAAGAAAAAGAGGAGAAACTCCATGCATTGTTTGCCCAGGGGCCCCACAGACCCAGGGGTGCACCACCAATGAGGCCCGGTGAGGCGATCGCTACCACCAGGTAGGGGGCAAGAGGGGGGCAGCCGAAGGGCCATGGGCAATGAGCGCTTTGATTGTGGTAAAGGGGTTAGTTTAAGAAATTGGCATTGGGGAAGGAGCGGCGCCGTTTCAGTTTTTCGCCTCAGGCAGCAGAAAGGCTAGGTGCGCCCCTGCACAGACGGACAACTAGTCCTGTCAGCCACCCCTGCACGGAAAGTCGAGTGCGCCCTCCGCTTCCGTGCATCCTGTCCACAACTCTCCCAGCATTATTACACGAAGCCAAGGCTTTCATTAGTGCGCGCCATTAGCAGCCATCCTTAATTATGTCATCCCGACCCTGATTGCTCGGAAGCTTTGATATTGGAAGGCGACGTCAATGTTATTACAAACGCCAACGAAACGACTCCCAGGACCCGCCGATAACACGTATTAGCCAGCCCTGATACAAAAGAATTCTCCAACCCTGAAACAGTTGCCGTCGATGTTTCCATGGCAACCCTCTCCGAACAAACTTTGTAACAAAAACGTTGCTCACTTTATGAATGCTTTTTTTTCCGTTTTTTTTTTTTTTAGAATTTTTACTTCTCGTGAACACTTTCTGCATCCAGGAGAATCATTCTTCCATCCGTTGCAGTTATTTTATTTCAAAGGATCCCCCCCCCCTTGGTAATTTCCAATAAATAATGTATGCACGGCGCAGGGCGGAGGAGTCGGTGGCGTGAGGCTGGCTTAGGCTGCGTGCAGGCATTTCATCTCCCTGCAAAGACATAATATGCGCAGAACAAACAGCAGAAGAAACTGTCCGAAAGCAGAGACGTAACCAGGCGAAGGGAAAAAAAGCGAATGCTCGCGGTTTATTAATCTTTGATCGCCTGCAGGTTTCCAGCTATTTCAAGGAAAAGGCTTTAAAAAAAATATCTGTAAGCTGAATAGAGAAAACGCACGTCTAAAACGCCGCCCGTGACTCAGTTATGCCAACTGTAAACGGAAACCGTTAGAGGGGCCTGAAGAAAGCCGCTCCAGGGAAAGATTGATGTTTTGTTACTTTTTGCTAAATTCGCAGTTTTATTTTCTTTGCCGTTTTAAGGAATGCATATACTTTGGCAAGTCGTCGCACGTCCGTGACAAGATGCTCAGGGGTTCATCCTTGAAGGATCCGTGTTTGGTCCGTGCATCAGTGTTTTGCCCTCCATGTCTCATCCGTATTCCATGAATTCCAGAACATCTCCCGCCAACAATCCGTAAAAACCATGAATAAAACACGGACGACGTCTGTGTTGCGCCCTTGGTTTTCACAGATCCATAGACATTAATGCATGCGAGAGATCGCAAACAAAATAGGGCGCGCTTCCGTGGAACACCATTGACGCGTGAATACAAAGACAGTGGGTACATGAGTGATCCGTGAATAACATGGCGCACGTCCGTGATTCACTCGCAAGGGAAAGGGGCCTAAGAAATGAAGCAACTCTGCCAATAACCTGGATTAAAAACCGTATACAGCTCCTATGCAGAGCTATGTGTCATCAGGGATACAGATACCTAAACCTGTGCTCATGTTTTAGGCTGACCACTCACTTTACATAGCGGTCTTCACAAGTGTGCATGTGTCATCAATAGGGGCAGGGGAGTACGCCGCGGCAGACTCCTATGGTAGGGGGTTATCTCTCTTGATAGTAAAAAAAAGATTAGGCTGTTGAATTTCATCATGCTATTAATTTCCGAAAATAGCGCCACCCCAGTCCCTGTGGCTGTGTCTGGTATCGCAGCTCAGCTCCTTAGAAGTGAATAAAGCTGAGCCCAGATTTGCTAATCCTAGATAAGCTTAGGCTGGTCGTCTGGACCTGAACCAATGTGCTTGGCTTACTCCCAGACCGATTTTTACTGATTTTAGCTGTTCCGTTGCGCAAAATACGCAAAGCACACAGACGTCATCCGTATTTTTTGAAGAACCGCAAAATACATATGTTCATGTGGATGACCCCTTATACAGCTTCCGGATCCTAGCGGTGTAGCCTATACCATGCACATACTCTTAAAGGGAAAGTCGCTGCAATAGGCCTCTTTCACACAACGTTTTTTTTCCTTCTGTTTACAGGCTTTTTTTTGCATTCCGTATACAGAAACATTCATTTCAATGGTTCCGCAAAAAAAAAACGGAGCGTACTCCGTATGCTTTTCATTTACGTATTTCCGTTTATCCGTTCCGTCGAAAGATAGAACATGTCCTATTATTGCCCGCAAATCATGTTCTGTGGCTCCATTCAAGTCAACGGGTCTGCAAAAACGGGTCAGTTTTTGCGGAACCATCTATTGAAAACTAATTTTTTCTATTTAATTACTGTATACTGCATATGCCATACGTAACGGAAAAACGGAACAGAAACGGAAACACAACAGAAACAAAAAAAGAGACAACTGATCCGTGAAAAACGGACCGCAAAACACTGAAAAAGCCATACGGTCGTGTGAAAGAGGCCTTAGTCCCCGAACCATGGCACTTGGAGATCTCTGATATGAATTCTTCATCCTCCAGATGCAAACATTTCGCTCTTTGAGAGAAGACAGATAAGCGCGCACTGCACGGGGAGCATTCTTCATCAGTGCGTCGCGCAGCTCACTTATTTTTCGGAGATGCCGCTTTGGAGCGACAGTGAAATATATCATATTAATACCGACATAAAACCGCGAGAATGTAAAAACCACAAATGAAAAGCGTCGGCGCAGAGAGAGGTGCATATCAACCAGTAAAACCACTGAGTAATACTCCCCCAGTCCGGCCATTATACCATCATTGTGGTGATTATGGGGCGTGCAATACACGTAGGGACAGTAGCAATAAACGGGGCAATAACTGCTCGCGGCGCGCGCTCTCGGTTGCCAGTGAATAATGATCTCATAAATGCTTCTAATAAAAGCATCGCATTTAGTCTTGTGGCCGCAGGAATCCATCTGGGGGGCTGGGGGGATGGGGGCTCGCTAATTTATCTCTATTCATTAGTACGGTCTACAGGCCATTAAGAGATGCAGCAGAGCCCAATGGGAGACATTGGGATACACACAAGGATCTCTTCCCATGTTGCTTCACCTCCGGGGGGCGCCAGAGAGCAGTGTTTGACTGGGGTTAGAAAATATGGCTATTTCTTTCCCCAAATAGCGCCATCCCTGTCGCTGTGGTTGTGTCTGGTATTGCAGCTCAGCTCCTTAGAAGTGAATAGAGCTGAGCCCAGATTTGCTAATCCTAGGTAAGTTTAGACTGAACCAATATGTTTGCTTTATGTTTACTCCAGAATAATGGCGCATATTAGACCCTACCTCTCTTCCCGAAAAGCCCCACCCCTTGTCGAGCATGTTGGAAAAAAGTGTTGAAACCCTAGATGCACCAATTTGCACAACTGTTTTTTTGGCAAAGACACATCACTGTTTTTGTCCACTCCTGGACGTTTTGCTCCATTCTAATATTCTTTGTTTTCATGAATTGACATTTTCAAGACCTCCGCTTGCTGTCAGTGAGTAGTAACATCCTTCTTTCCTCCCTCCTGTAGCTGAAACACTCTGATACAATTGTAACAAGATCATCGTCGCAGCAGTTTCGTTCCTCCTTTAGGACACTGGAGGCGACTTCCCCTTTAAGGAATTATTACGTTTTTCGGCTGATTCCAGCAAAGCGCGCGTCTCCCCCGATGTCTGCACTGAAGTGGAACCCTGCATTAATAGCAGGCGGCTATACAGTGTACAAATTACACCCAGCCGTATCGCGGCATTAATAAACCCGCTCTGTAATTCACTACAATCTGTGCCACACGGAGATAATGGGATGAGCCAGGTCTATAATCACCGCCGCTCTCCAACACGGACGAGCCATGGCAAAAATTAGAGCCTTGGTAAAGAGATTGCGCTCAATCATAGGTGTGCATAAAGGGAGTCCGGCAGGGAACAGGTTAACAAGCGGAGACTGGGGGTGAGACCGCGATGAGTCCTGGACGGTAATTACATGGAGGATACGGGGGCCGCATCTGCAGCCATTCACATAAATGTCCTTAAAGGGGTACTCCCACCTCAGCAAGTGATGCTATGCCTCCGGTTTGTGATGGGTCGGGCCTTGCCCTCCGAGATTCCCACCGATCCTGAGACACGAAGAGAATGCTGCGCAGGACACAGTGAAGGGGGCGCAGCGCTAAATCAGGGTCAGATTATAAAGTGATGTCCTAGCGATAATACAAGGATAGCGTCGCACTACATCTTTTTTGCAAAACAATTTTCACCGAGTTTTAGGCGAAAAAGTTTTAGTTTTGTTTTTTTGCTCACTTGGCGTCTTTTTACATGGCCGCTGGCTCTGGGTGTGGAGTCTTTTTCAGATGATTTCCTGTAGAAAAAAAAAAACAACAACCAGAGAGTATGCGGTGTGACAAAAAAAAAGACATGGTGTTTTTTACAAGCCAAGAGAAAGATGAAGTGTGGTAGCAGCCTAAAGGGAGACCGTCAGCAGGTTTGAGCATGCTAAGCTGCTGACAGCATTACGTAGATGAATATACTTTCTGTGGAGCAGGAGTAGTGTGAATATGAAGTTTTATTCTGACAGGTTCAGCTCCTGCAAGTGCCTGGGAGGCGGAGCTTCACTATGAAGGGCTGTGATCTGTAGCAGTCCCTCTACTCTGTAGTTGCTGAAGCAGATGAAGGCTCCTGGGCACCTGCTGGAGAAAAACCTGGCAGAGTAAAACTTCATGTGCTCACTGCTCCTGATGATAATAAAATGCCACAAAAGGTATTTTGTCCTAACGAGTCCTGTCAGCGATTTAGCATGGTCAAAACTGCTGACAGTCTCTCTTTAAGGGTCCATTCACATGTCGGCAAAATGGGTCCGCATACGTTCCACAGTTTTGCGGAACCGGTGCAGACCCACTTATTTTCAATGAGGCCGGAATGTGCTGTCCACATCCGCATTTGCTGATCCACACTTCCGGATCCGCACTTCCGTTCCGCAAAACGGAAAAGGCATTTTCTATGAGAGTGCCGGCGATGTGCGGAACGTACATTGCTGGTGTCCGTGTTCTGCGGAGAGCAGGCACATTATGTGAAGAAGGATTTATAACCACGCCTTTGGTAGCTAAACACATGCTGAGGTTTTTGGTTACGGTTACCTACTGTATACTGTATCTGCGTACAACTGATATGTCTCCAGCTTAACTGTATTGCCTATAGGACTCTGAGGCAGCCTACAACCCCCGTCTCATCAGGTGCTCAGTACATCCCTATGCTTTACACTGCAGCTTTATTCCTTCTGGACACTGCTGTGATTGACTCTCCAATGCAACTGCAAGTCACCCGCTTACTCACACTTCTCATATGTCCTCCCTATGCTTTACACTGCAGTTTTGCTTCATTAAAGGGATTCTCCGGGCTTTTAATATTGATGACCTATCCTCGTGAAAAGGTAATCAATATCAGATCGGTGGGGTCCAGCAACTGGGACCCTCGCCGATCAGCTGTTTGCGGAGACGGCACGAACGCTGCGCACGTGCCGTAGACATACAGCAGCAGACAGGAGACGACACGTGCACACTGTTCACTCCGTCTTCTCATACAGCTGATTGGCGCGGGTGCAGGGTGTCGGACCCCCGCCCTTCTGATATTGATGACCTATTCAAGTAAAGGGCCGGCGTAGTCTTCACTCCAGGCGCATGGACTGTCGGAAATGCACCTTGTCATAAACTCACCTGCCGAAGGAAACACCTATCAAAGACTGGCGTAAAATGCCGGTGTTTAATAAATGACCCCTAGTGACTACAGTCGTAGCTGAGCCCTGATATTTAAGGTACAGATCCGTAAGACTCAGTACATGGTCGGAGGTATCTGCGGCGCAGGACGTGTCGGCCATGTTCAGCCCAGGGGACCCAGCGGGCGGACAGGGATGGGTTCACACTGCACAGAATAACGATCATCTATCACACTTGCTCGTGTTTTACATTTTGCTGCACAGATGGTCAAGCCAATCATTTCAGAATTTCTGCGAGCCACAGTCAGCGCTGATCTGTAGTAGATGACAAGTAACCCGGGGGCACAGGAGCCCCTCGCAGCTCCAGCGCTGATCCCAGGATGTCTCTCTTGGGTTTGGTTTATTAGAATTTCCTGATATGTTCTGCTACTGCCGAGCATTTTATCATAGAAACGCGCCGCACACACGGAAGAATCCATCACGGTCCTGCTCCTTGTTTCGCTCCAAGCTGAAAAAACTGTCAAATGTTTCCATAGAAATATCTGTGATTTAGGAGTTTGTCACCTTCTGAATAAAAGCTTGGCTTTCGGAGAGACTCAAGTAATGCTGAAAATTCCATCTGAGCACGAACCAAACTCTGTCAATTACATTATAATAACCCGTAAGGGTCCAAAAAGTAATCCAGTCATCCATATGAAGGGGGGGGGAAGCTGCTTACTGGACAATATCTATTAGTGAGCTATATATAACAATATAATAGTGTACCACATATAATGCAATATTATCACTATTATAATACTGCGGCCTAACTACAAGAATATAACTGCTATAATACTGCTCCTATGTACAAGAATATAACTACTATAATACTGCTCCTATGTACAAGAATATACCTACTATAATACTGCTCCTATGTACAAGAATATAACTACTATAATACTGCTCCTATGTACAAGAATATAACTGCTATAATACTGCTCCTATGTACAAGAATATAACTGCTATGGGGGCGGAGTTTGGCCGCTGAGCTGCATGGCTGCCGGTGACTGAGCTCCTCATCCAAGCCGGCACAAACCCCCTTTTATAGCACCTTTTAGAAGCTTGAAATGGGCAAAGTGGAGAGAGATCGCCCCAGGGAACCTGCTGACCCACCTGTGAGCCGCTCCAAACAGCCTGACATGGAGAAATTCCTGAGGAAAGCTGCCAAGGGCACCGCTGCTGGGACACCTAAGATGGCGCCGGCTCCTTCTATTCATTCCGATCCGGATGAATTTTCGGAAGCGGGAAGTATTTCGGATGCTTCCGAATATAAAAATCGCAAGCGGGGAACGAATCTTTCAAAAGCGATCCTTCGCGAAATTTTGGACTCTGCGCTAGCTCCCCTGAAGCAGGACTTGACTGAAATAAAGACCGATCTCCGATCCATCGGCCAGAGAGTCGCTGCACTGGAACACTCGCAAGACGCGATTATTCGCTTCGGTGAGGAAACATGCTCCACCCTCGGATCGCATAAAGATCTTCTTAACGATGCCCTCCTGCGAATTGAAGATCAGGAAAATCGCAGCCGTAGACGTAATATTCGCATCCGCGGCCTCCCTGAAATATTCGCATCGGAAGTTCTTGAAAAAATCGCGAAAGAAATATTCGCGAATCTTTTAACTCCAGAAAGAGCAGCAAATATTGTCATTGAACGCATACATCGCGCTCTTCGCCCCAAGCCAAAGGCTTCAGACCCTCCGAGAGATGTTGTCTGCGGTATCCTCAGTTTTGTGGACACTGCGGCTCTATTGAAAGCCAGTAGAGAGGCGGACCGCCTGGAATATGAAGGCTCGCAGCTGCAGTTCTTTCAGGACTTGGCACCTTCCACGTTGGCAAAGAGACGTATTTTGCGTCCGCTTCTTGAAGTTCTTAAATCTTCCGGGTCCCAGTTCCGCTGGCTGTACCCCTTTGGCTTGGCCGTCGTCAAAAACGGACGGCAGATCACCATACGCACGCCTCAGGACCTATCCGGGGCCTGGGTCCCACTGGGTATTGCTCCAATTGAAATTCCGTCCTGGATGCCGGCAGACCAGGGAGATCCTATACCCTCGCCTCCGACTGCAGACACCTGGTCCCTTGTGCCTGCCGGGAAGAAATCCCGACCCAGTCAGAGTTCTCAGGCCTCCGCTGCTGCGGGTCGCTCTCCTCATCGCTGATTCTTCTCTGCTACGTTGGCCACCATTTTCGCCGTTCACAGTTCAGGTGTTCTCCTGCAGTGGACCTCCGGAAGTTACGGTTTTCTCCTGTTATATTGTTCAGGACATGCATAGGAGCCGTCTAGCCTTTTGACATGGCCTTTCTAGGTGTATCCAGGCCTTTGTTTACCTCCCTGAGGACTTCACCCTCCTGAATGTTATCTACCTCTTCCCTCCCACCCCCTCTGCACAGGGGATTTGTTTGCCGTTGTTTCCCTCATTGACTTCCTTGTTACCTGATGGCCTTTTCATGGCCTCTCCCAGCTCTACGAGACCCCCCGCCTGATGGATCCCGGCACCAGGCCGTGATGAGAAAGGATCCTCTGATTCCCAGGCGCTCCGTGGAGCTCTTAGTTCTGCATTCTGTGATTATGATTTACTGTTTGCATTATTGTCTCCCTTCTTTTGCCCTCATGTGTTTCCCCTTCTGTGTCCTCTTATCCCATCCTAATGTTCTTAATTGGTTCGCTCAGATTATGATTGCTTTGTGCTTTCCTGCTGACTTAAAATGGCTTCTCTTATAGTTTCCTCCCTTAATGTCCGGGGCCTGAACGAGCCGTGCAAAAGATCCCAGGTGATTTCCTTACTACTAAAAGACAAAGTCTCAATAGCCTTTTTTCAAGAAACACATTTCCGGGCAGGTAAGATTCCCAATCTTCCTTCCAAAAAGTTCACTCAGTGGTTCCACAGCGCACAGGCCTCCGCTAGCCGAGGTGTCAGTATTGCCATTCACAAGCAAGTACCCTTTGCGGTTACAGCCTCCTCCTCGGATCCTGATGGCCGGTACTTATTTGTGAAGGGCTCTATAGCGGGCACACCGGTTACACTGGCCAATATTTACGCGCCAAATAGGGGACAGGTTGCATGGCTGGTTCAGACCCTCGCTGCTCTGGCTGCATTCAAACAGGGTATGGTAATTCTGGGGGGAGATTTTAATGTGACCCTAGACCCACTTCTGGATTCCTCCTCGGGGAAATCGGCTATCACTCACGTACGTCTTAGACGCCTGAAGGTGGCTCTGCGTAAACTAGGTGTTATTGATACCTGGCGTACCCTGAACCCCACGGGTCGTGACTACTCGTTCTACTCCCATGCCAAGTCCTCACACCACAGATTAGACTATGTCTTTCTCTCCTCTGAGCATGTCAAACAAATTGTAAACACCCGAATAGGCAACATCACGTTGTCGGACCACGCCCCTGTCTTTCTGACAGTTTCGCTGTCCACTCTCCCTACACGGGAATGGAACTGGCGTCTCAATGAGACCATCATCCAGGACCAGGTGTCATCGGGGAAAATAGCCACCTCCCTCCAGGAGTTCTTCAGTACTAACACCGCAGGTCCCTCCCCTCCCTCCCCCGCTGTAATCTGGGAAACCCACAAGGCCGTGATCCGTGGAGAGCTTATCGCTCTCGGCTCCCATCTTAAAAAACAAAGAGCCCAGGCCATGTCCACCCTCCTATCCCGTATCGCCACCCTCGAGCTCAGCCATAAGCAATCCCAAGCGTTAAGCCTTGCGGAGGAGCTTTCTGTCGCGCGATCTCAATTAAAAGATATGTTGAACGTTACTTCAGCTAAATTACTCCTTCGTGCGCGCTTCAAATCCTACGCACATGGCGACAGAGGGAACAGACTTATGGCGGCGCTAACTAAACAACAATTTTCTGACTCCTTCATTCCGGCGATCAAAGACGCGGCGGGCAATCACCTTAAGTCTACCCCTGATATAGCCAAAGCATTTTGTGCCTTCTACGAAGACCTTTACAACCTCCCGCCCCCTCCTGGGTCATCTCCCTGCTCCGTCGCGGAGGCCTCGAATAAATTCCTCTCCTCCCTTCAGCTTCCCTCTATATCCCCGGATCAGTCCTCCCAACTATTAGCTCCCATCTCTGGCCCGGAAGTCCTGAAAGTCCTAGCCACTATCCCCTCCGGTCGCAGTCCCGGCCCTGACGGTTTCACCATCTCTTATTATAAAACTTTTAAATCTGTCCTAGCCCCTCAATTTAGCTCCCTATGTAATTATCTCCTGGGTGGTGGCCACCTCCCTGCCCAGTCACTCACAGCCCACATCACCATTATCCATAAGGAGAATAAAGACCCGTTGCAATGTGGCAGTTACCGCCCTATCTCCCTACTAAACACGGACATTAAATGGTGGGCTAAGATCTTGGCTCAACGGATTCAAAAAGTTCTCCCGGATGTTATTCACAAAGAACAAGTTGGCTTTGTCTCTGGCAGACAGGGTAATGAGAATACTGTTCGCCTCCTTCATCTCATGAACTGGGCACGGTCTACCTCTACCCCGCTAGCTCTGCTGAGCACTGATGCAGAGAAAGCTTTTGACAGAGTGAGCTGGCAGTATATGTCACTGGCTCTGTCGAAATTTGGCTTTCCTGACCAACTCATTTCCGCTATCCTCTCTCTGTACTCTGCCCCCTCTGCCAGGGTCAAAGTCAACGGCACTCTTTCACCCGCCTTTGCCATTACTAATGGCACTAGGCAGGGTTGCCCTCTCTCCCCCTCGCTTTTTGTGATAGTCATGGAAACTCTCCTGTGCAAAATCAGGCAAGATCCCGATATTGAAGGTCTCCAGAGAGCCTCCCACACTCACCTCACGGCGGCTTTTGCAGACGACCTCCTTATTATGACCACGAACCCTGAGACATCCTTCCCCCGGCTACACTCTATATTTGAAGAATTCGGTTGGGTCTCCAATTTCAAGATCAACTATAGCAAATCCCTTGCCCTGAATGTTACATGTAAACCCGCTCTTGTTGCGTCGCTTAAACGCTCCACCCCCTTCACTTGGGCCGCTCGGGACATCACATTTTTGGGGATTCACATCTCTGCGAATCTGAATGACCTTTACAGCCTTAATTACACCCCTATGCTCAACTCAATTAAATCCCATCTACAGTCGGTAAAACTTCCCTTTATCTCCTGGATAGGCAGGAAGAATTATCTCAAGACCTTCATTGTCCCCAAACTCCTATACCTGCTGCAGACGTTGCCCATATGGCTCCCGCGCTCGTACTTTACAGAGTTGCGTAGGAGATTCTCCCTTTTCCTCTGGTCGAACAAACCATCTAGGATAGCTTACTCCACATTGACGAGGGAAAAGAGGTTTGGTGGCTTCGGCCTTCCCGATGTCCACCTGTATTACACTGCCACGCACCTAAATAGGTGCTTCTCTCTTCTTTCCCGAAGCCCCCCAAATCTATGCACAGCTCTAGAGCGAGGCCTCGTTACATACAAAGATTATCTCGTCCTGTGGGGGGTCCGTAGCTGTACGCCCTCACATTCCTTTACCTCCCCCATTTGGAAGGGCATGCTCGTTGAATGGGCTAAACTCTATAGATCTAAAGATCTGAGATTCCCGAATCCTCGCCTCCCTCTGCACTTATTGCAAAACTTAGTTCATCCCGAGACCACTGCCCCTTCAGGTGTTTGGTATCAGTTGTCTAACCACACACTACAGGAGGTTGTATCTGCGGGTGGGGACTTGGCATGGGACACGATTCGGGCCTTGCCTGAGGTTCGAAAGCAATCCTTCTTGGCTCTTGCTGCCTTTCGCAAGGATATTGCGATTTTGAAACTCCCTCCCTTCTGCACGGAAGAATCCACCTGGCTGGAAAAGAAACTAGATATGCCGATCCCCCCGAAGAAGCCCCTGTCAACTCTCTACAAGGAGTTACTCTCTTCCACACCCCCAGTACTATCCTTTTTAGTGGCCTGGGAGAAGGAGCTCTCGTACCCCCTCTCAGAACCCGAAAAAGCATTTATCCTCTCCAACTCTCACGGATTCAGTCGTTGTATCAAAATACAGGAAAATTCCTTTAAGCTTCTTACGCGTTGGTACAAAACGCCTGAATTCCTCCATAATCTTAATCACGAAATACCCGATCAGTGCTGGAGGTGTGGAACAGAGAAGGGGTCCCTATCTCACATATGGTGGTCCTGCAGTCTAATCCGTCCCTTCTGGACACAGATTGAGAGCCTAATCGGGCGCATTTGCGGCTCCCCTATAAGTCTAGATGCGCAATTAGTCCTGCTTTGGTGCCCCAATATAACCCTCGCCCCTTCTAAAAACAACCTACCAACGTTACTTCTAACTGCTGCCCGCCTGCTAGTCCCTCTGCTGTGGAAGAACGACTCTGCACCTACGCTGCTGATGTGGCAAGAGAAAGTGGATCAGATATGTCGTTTTGAAGAACTGGCTCACTGGGAATCCCACACTCACCCTCGTTTTCTGGACATATGGAGTCCCTGGAAAGCCTATCGCCACCCGGCGTCTTGAAAGACCCTGTCATGATCTGACTGACACCGCCATTATTGAACCCACCACCCCCCCTCCCTCCCTCTCCCTCCTCCCCTTCTTCTTGTTTGGTATTTCTTTATCCCTGTCCGTTGTCCTGTTTGTCTATTTGTGTTCCCCCCCCCCTTCATTTGTTTGACTTTTGTTATATTTGATTGCACTATTCTGATGCCATCTGCGTATGGCGTTAGCTGTATTGTGGCACTTTATATCTATTTGCTTTCTCAATAAAAAGAGATTTGGTTAAGAATATAACTGCTATAATACTGCTCCTATGTACAAGAATATAACTACTATAATACTGCTCCTATGTACAAGAATATAACTACTATAATACTGCTCCTATGTACAAGAATATAACTACTATAATACTGCTCCTATGTACAAGAATATAACTACTATAATACTGCTCCTATGTACAAGAATATAACTACTATAATACTGCTCCTATGTACAAGAATATAAATACTATAATACTGCTCCTATGTACAAGAATATAAATGCTATAATACTGCTCCTATGTACAAGAATATAACTGCTACAATACTGCTCCTATGTACAAGAATATAACTGCTATAATACTGCCTCCTATGTACAAGAATATAACTACTATAATACTGCCTCTCATATACAAGAATATAACTACTTTAACAATGTCTGCTGTGTATTAGAGGAGAAGTACTGCCAGTAAGCAGAGCTCTTGACATGAAGCTATATTGCAGAGCTTCTCATGATGCGGTGACTGACTGGATGAGCCCTTTAAAGTTTGCACGTTGCAGAATTTGGAGCGCTATTATATCAGTTCTCCTCTAAGGTGACGGTTTTCTTCCAGGCGTTCTGTCTTAAGCGTCAGTTGCCTGTGACATGCCGCGCAGTAGTGATGGAGCGGAGCAGTCAGTCAGAATGGATGTGATGTTCAGCCTTGTTTCGGCAAGAACTAGGGCATTCTGGCCGTGAGCGATAGCGGTGCGGTGCGGGGGGGGGTCACATAATTTCCTGGGCGGAGCTCCACTTCCCGTCACTGTGAACGGTCTCTTTACAGGATTTATCACTTTAAACGTCAGTGCAGATTTTGGTCCTAATAACAACAACTCCAATTATCCAGATGTAGAATTGATTTCAGTGTCTCTCGAGCTGACCGCCCCTGCGCTCTGTTATTACGTTCAATTATAATGTGCATTATCGGCTGATTACGCTTCAGTTGTGCCGCGCAGCAGAATGTATTGGAGCTTTATAAATAATAATGGTTTTGTTCCTCATCTCGGAATGATTGTGGGTCGCTACTGCGGCATAATTCACTGAATCACTATAATCACCGCTCGGTAAACGATGAATTATTTGCGTTATTTCCTTTCCTAGGTTGTTCTCCCAGGATTGCAGCCCCAATGCATCTGCTCCAAAGATTTCACCGTCTTCCCCCTTCCCCAACTAAAACTATATAAGGGCTTAGGGGGAGCCTATGGATTGGACATAATGGGAGTTATCCTTCTCCATCAGCATAGCCAATGACCAGGGCGCGGGTGAGGAAAGCGCAAAGCGCGGACAAGAATAGGACATGTTATATTTTTTTTGCGGACCACGGAACGGAGCAACGGATGCGGAAAGCACACAGAGTGCTGTCCGCATTTTTTGCAGCCCCATTGAAATTAATGGGTCCGCACCCGAGCCGCAAAAACTGCGGACCAAAACAACGGCCGTGTGCATGAGGCCTGAGGCCTTTGTCTGTGGATTTCCACTGGTGACACAAAATGTTATCCACACAAGGACTTTAACACCCAGAGCAAATTGTTCCAGGTTAAGGCCCCCTGCACATGAACGTGTGTGCCCCGTGGTCGTGGTGCGGCCCACAAAATGCGGGCCGCGATCCGGCGGAATGGGTCCGCGATCCGGCCGTTGCGCAAAAAGATAGAACATGTCCTATCTTTTTGCGGAACGGAAGTATGGGACGAAACCCCACGGAAGCACACCCGCACATTTTCCCGCAACGCCCGTGTGAAAGAGGCCTTTCAGTGTTTTGCGGTCCGTTGCTCCGTTTTTTTTGTTTCCATTGTGTTTCCGTTTCTGTTCCGTTTTTCCGTTCCGTTTTTCCGTATGGCATATACAGTATACAGTAATTGTATAGAAAAAATTGAGCTGGGCATAACATTTTCAATAGATGGTTCCGCAAAAACGGAACCGATACGGATCAATTTCCGTATGTGTTCCGGTTTTTTTTGTGGACCCTTTGACGTGAATGGAGACACCGAACGTGATTTGAGGGCAATAATAGGACATGTTCTATCTTTTAACGCAATGGAAAAACGGAAATACGGAAACGGAATGCATACGGAGTACATTCAGTTTTTTTTGCGGAACCTTTAAAATGAATGGTTCCGTATACGGACCGCATATAGAACGCAAAAAACAGCTTGTAAACAGGAAAAATAAAAAACGGTCGTGAGAATGAGGCCTAAACTGGATACGTTGTAACAAATCCTCAGCTTTGAGAAGCATTAGCTCTGTGCAGATTTCACAAATGTTTCTATTCTCTGACAGCAAAGGAAGATTTTGAAACTGGTGGGAAATGGAAAGTGGATTAGAAAGTGGCACAGAGGCTGAGGATGGTGAAACCTTAGGTGCCCCCACGCCAGCCCCAGGTTCTGTTTCCGCGGCATCGCCCGCAACTAAGCGCAAGCAATAAAATAAACGTTAAAAACTGTGGATGATTCAGAATCTCCTTCGCTGTGAACACGCCTGATGTCTCCCACTAAATGGCTTCGGTGCCCGCAGGAAAGCCGCGGCGCAGATAAGCGCTTTAATGAAGTTATTATTTATCCCTGCTTGGGGTTCTCTTTATCATGGCCGCCGCGCTGAATGGATGCCGCCCGGCAACGTGTTTCCAATTTATAGCGGCCTCATAAGCTGGGTGACCTTAATGTCACGGGGCCACATGGCTCGGGGCCGAATGCTGGCGACTCTACAATTCCTTGTGACGCGCCGGCCATTGCTTTCTAGAGGAATGTGCTAGGGCACGGGCGTTTAGCAGCGCGCTGGCACCTCAGGGGTTAATTGTGATATTTCATTACGAAGGTTTCAAAACATCAAGAGGGGGAAAAAATAGCGAAAATAGAGAAATTCAAGGTTATGAGCAGAAGAAAGAAGCTTGGAATCCGCCTGGAGCCTCAGCGCAGAATACAACTATGCCCGCTGCTGCTGGGGCGCCCGCTCCTGTCACTCTTAAAGGGGAAGTCTACTTTTAGTCAGGGCTTAATCATTGTATTATAAAATGATCAACCTGAAGTCCTGTCGGCATCTGAGAAACCATATTGACCTAATGCTTCTCATTGCTGAGGGGTTGTTACAACTGTTTCCTGTCTATACAAAGACCCTGGGCTTTTCTTCAAGCTCGGGCCCCACAAGAGGAAGAAAAGGTATACTGCACAGTAACCCCCCAGCCCTAGCGCTAAAGACATTCAGTGCGGGCCTACATACAGGAGAATACAGCAGCACACTCCTCTGATGTGGCTGCTCTGTTTCCTCATCTTCTCTATTGGGCCAGACCGCCATGATGACTTCTTTCAGCCATCCCTGCAGAGTTCAGTGCGCAGACATCTTAGGTTCCTCATTTTCATCATTCTCTTCCTCCAGGTACCCCAACAGTGTTACCCTGCTGTGCCCCCCAATACTGTGCTCCCCAGTGCCCCCAAATACTAAACTGAAGAAATAACAGTATCATACAGATAGTTCCCAAAAGTCCCACCAATAGTAATAGTTCTCTCCCAGAATGCTGTCATAAGTAGTAGTGCCCACTATATTGCGTCCACTAATAATAATGCCCCCCCCCACAGTTCCCCCAGCAGTATGAAAGCCCCTCTATAGTATCAGCAGTTATAATGCTCCCCTATAGAAACGCAGTAGTTCTTATTGCCCCAGTATGCCCGCGGTAGTAGTTTTTGCCCCGTATGCCACCAGTAGTAATTGCCCTATGACGCCCCCAGTAGTAGTTTTTGCCCCAGTATGGCCCCCGTAGTAGTTTTTGCCCCAGTATGGCCCCCGTAGTAGTTTTTGCCCCAGTATGGCCCCCGTAGTAGTTTTTGCCCCAGTATGGCCCCCGTAGTAGTTTTTGCCCCAGTATGGCCCCCGTAGTAGTTTTTGCCCCAGTATGCCTCCAGTAGTAGTTATTGCCCCAATATGCCCCCATAGTTGTTTTTGCCCCAGTATGCCCCCCATAGTAGTTATTTCCCCAGTATGCCCCCAGTAGTAGTTATTGCCCCAGTACGCCCCCCGTAGTCGTTTTGCCCCACTATGCCCCTAGTAGTAGTTATTGCCCCAGTTTGCCCCCGGTGTTAGTTATTGCCCCAGTATGCCCCCAGTAGTAGTTACTGCCCCGGTAGTGGTTATTGCCCCAATCCCCCCCCCCCCGGTAGTAGTTATTGCCCAGTACGCCCCCAGTAGTAGTTATTGCCCAGTATGCCCCTAGTAGTAGTTATTGCCCCAGTATGCCCACGGTAGTAGTTATTGCCCCAGTATGCCCACGGTAGTAGTTATTGCCCCAGTATGCCCACGGTAGTAGTTATTGCCCCAGTATGCCTCCGGTAGTAGTTATTGCCCCGGTAGTAGTTATTGCCCCGGTATGCCCCCGGTAGTAGTTATTGCCCCGGTACGCCCCCGGTAGTAGTTATTGCCCCGGTACGCCCCCGGTAGTAGTTATTGCCCCGGTACGCCCCCGGTAGTAGTTATTGCCCCGGTACACCCCCGCTAGTAGTTATTGCCCCGGTACGCCCCCGCTAGTAGTTATTGCCCCGGTACGCCCCCGCTAGTAGTTATTGCCCCGGTACGCCCCCGGTAGTGGTTATTGCCCCGGTACGCCCTCGGTAGTAGTTATTGCCCCGGTACGCCCCCGCTAGTAGTTATTGCCCCGGTACGCCCCCGGTAGTAGTTATTGCCCCGGTACGCCCCCGGTAGTAGTTATTGCCCCGGTATGCTCCCGGTTGTAGTGACAAAATAAAGATAAAGATCTGAATGCCTCACTCTGCCATCTGCAATGAAGGCCTCCTCCAGCCTGTGGCCTGATCCTGTTTAGCTCACAGAGGATTGTCTAGACTGGATACAATTGTAACAAACCCTCAGCTTTGAGAAGTATAAGGTCTTAAGGATGAATATTCTTGGTCTTGTCTCCCATGTGACTGGTCATGTGTTCACTGACTGCTATGTATGAAGCTCTGCACCAGGACAAAGAGGGTTATCTGGCACTGACCAACTGCTCAATATATCCTGTGCTGCCTGGTTTATGAATATAATGCAAGAACTACAGTGAGGACTGACACAAGAAAAGCAGTGGCATATACGGAGCAGAAGAGACAGTAGCTCTGCATAGACTAGACTATTATGTCGCTCAATGACTTTGGAGAGTTGTGTGACCACGGGTGTTGTCATGGTGGCCATTTGGGGCTGTCACCGGGCACCTCAGCAGGGTGCTCATAGGCATGTGACCTACTTGATGTGGAAGTCCTCACCCCCCTGCGCTCAGTGCTGCCAGAGGAACAGACAATTGACCTCACTGTCCCTTACAGCATGTGTCATTAGAGATATGTACATAGATATATCACACAGTGCGAGATGACAAGGCCACAGGCGCCCTGCCCCCGTCACCCATGAGTGTGCCACAGGGCCCACCACGCTGTCACATGCACTAAACCCAGACAGGGTTAACCTGTGGCCATGGCCTAGATTCAGCTCCGTGTGCAATATGAGCTAGATCCCAACACGTGTGGTTCTCTATATCCAGATATCTCGCACACATCCTAGAAATATCCCCCAGATGTCTGACGAATATCCACACGCTTCCCTCAGATGTATCTAATGGCTCATTTAAATGTTGCAATTTCCTTGCACTTGTAGGAATGTTACAAATGCTCATAACCATAACCTGCAGACACCGGCCACAGACCGGAGAAATGGCTGCTGTGGGGCTCATGCACACTATGTGGCAGAGGACTGCTCGGAAGGAAGCGTTCGCTAGCGGAGGCGACTGCTGCTTTTACATGCAGTGATCTCCTCCACAGTATGGCCATCGCTCGGCCCCATGCTGCGTAGTGGTTTGCCAGCGGCAGATCGTTATTAGACGGCGCGATCTGCTGCCTGCAAACGATATTTTTTTTTAACATGTAAAAAGATTTGGATTGCCCGGTGATCGTGAGTTTGAGTGTTTGCTCACTCGGCGGCTACACTGCAAGATGATCGCAAACAAGCATTCATGCGAACGCTCAGTAGAGATTATCTGCTGAAAAATCGGGCAGTATTATACAGGCTTGTGCCCGTACTGTGGCCCACATACAGCGGGTCCGCTATATACGGGCACCAGCTTTGTGCGCTCTGTATAACGGATGGGGACCCATTGACCTGAATGGGTCTGCAATCCGCAAGATACGGAGCGGTGCGGGGCAGTGGCGCGGATTGGATGCCCATGGAAGCACCACGAAGCCTCCACACCGTTTTTTTGCATTGCAGAACGCATCTTGCAGATCACGGACCCATTCACAGCACGTTTGTGCGCAGGAGACCTTAGGCCATCGTGCAAGCGATTGGATCATGATGGTTGACTTCGACCAGTTTGGAAAATGTGATCATCATTAGACAAAATGACAAAATTGACCAATCATTTACCATTGTGCTGATGTACCAGGGAAGGGGGAGGGGGGAGTCAACTCCTTGGTTGGCCAGTTTACTCTGCCATGTTGCTGGTGGGATCATTCCTATGAATGCAGACGATCATTCCTCTCGTGTACAGCAGATCTGCATAAATGCACCGCAAACGATTGGATCGAATGTGCCTCCCGCCCCGTCCTGGCAGAATGATAGCTGGCAGGGGAGCAGTGTATTCCTGACTGCTTCCATAGGGCCCAAGTGTTGAGCCTATAGCATGCCCCATTTGTCACATATACACTGTATATATACGCCATAGTGTAATAGAACAGATCTTGAATTGCAATAAGTTCCCAATGACACACTCGGCTCTGCTACATCTGTATATACAGTATATGCCACACTGAATAGAGTTCTCTGTCTCCCCTCGTTTGAATAAACAGACAGATAAATGGCCGTGATAATCTGCGTTGGGAAAACAAACAAACCGGTGTCAGTTGAGGGATTCAGATGTAATACGGCAGGCGGCGAGTGAGTCACATGAAGTGCCGAATATCATCAGGATACGGCGCGGATGGTGCATCTGCATTACTAGTTGTTAGTGACTTGTTCCAGGCTGGATGTTGTTGCAGATCCTTGTATTTCGTCCCCATCTAGAGGTCTAATCAGCTCCTCACCTTTTATAATATACGCCGACAGGGAAACCGTAGGCAGTGGCGAGTTACAGTGGAAATAATTGCAGGGAGTCTGCCTGATGCTGCCCTTCTCTGCACTCAACCTGGGGGCTCATTATCTCTCAGCGCTGGATATACACATTAGATTCTGTCTATTTTCTGCTCCGCCGTATTCCTGCTTTATTATTCTTTTTCTGTTGCCTATGGTTTCCAGACTTTAATATGTACCCCCTTTTTCCCCCCCATCCCCCTCCTCCCATCCTCTGGGGGGACCTACAGTGCGGAATGCAGACTTCCTGCTTAGACTTAAAGGGTTAAGAAAAATGAATTAGTCTTGGCAAATTAGGAAGCTTGCGCTGGTCTGCAATTGATGCTACATCTTAGGCCTGGATCCGGGAGTGTTCCTTGCTGTTGCCATGGTAACGGGCTGCGTACCGCTCCCCAGATCATCAGCGCTCAGGGATAAGTGCTTGTCTCGCTGTGTGCACTCTTTAGTGCCTGATGGCTGATAAACTGCAGGCAAAATAATAATAATAATGAGGTAAAATGATATACATATAACCAGAGTTCCCCCAGGGGCAGTTTTATGAGGTAGGTAATAATTGCAGGATGCAGTATCTAGATAAGCGGTCTGCGAACCTGAGGCTCTCCAGCTGTTGCAAAACTACGACTCCCAGCATGAGCCACAGGTTGGAGGCCTCCTATGTGGACACGGTGGCCAGTGAGAGGGTGAAGAAAGATGGCAAATGGCAACATTGTCATAATATAGAATGGCAACATTGTTACAGTTCAAAGCCCCGCCCCCACAGCTAATACTACTGAACAGTCATATAGAACAGGGAAGAAGTAACATCTGCGTCGTTGTATCCACAAAAGAGGAGATCACCCAAAAATTATTTTCCGTCTTTCTCGTAGACGTTGAGGGAATCTTTCTTACAGCTCCGAGTTACTTTTCTGCGATGGAAAAGTTGCAGATTTTGCTGTAAGTGCCGGTTTGCCACACAATATGTCACTTTTTAGCTTTTTTTGACGCCTTCACCACTTTTCCAAAAATAATCCAGAACCCGGCTGGAGCAGATTTCAGTTCTGGCGCATGGGCGTTCCCATATGCACCACAATTAAGAGGTTGGCGCCTCTTAATAATTGTGATGCATCTCACACCAGGACAAATTAAAGGGGTTTTCAGATTTTCTTTTTATACTGTATCAGTGGGGTTTCAGAGACCACTGCTGATCGGATGTTTGAGGAGGCTGTGGTGCTCCTGTGAATGCCATGGCCTTCTCACGTTCATCGGTCACATGTCCTAGGCGCAGTGAATGTGGCTGTGATGCCAGGCATGGCGACTATACAATGTATGGCGCTGTGCTTGTTAAGCAGCAAGGAGACCGCCCCGTTCACTGGGGCACCGCAGCCTCCTCAAACAGCTAATCGCGGACGTCACGAGTGTTTGACTCCTACTGATCAGACACTGATGACCTATCCTCAGGATAGATCATCAGTATAAAAAAATCGGAAAACCCCTTTAAGATTGGGGTACACAACACCAGTGCTAATGAATCTCGTCCTTTGAGTTTGTTTTTCACCATTCTTAACCCATTCTTGACTGCCATATAGCTATTTATGTCGGCGGTCAGAACTTTAAAGATGGCGCCCATTTCATACATCAGGCACCCGCAGCTAATGTCAGCCACTGGCGGTAATGCCGATCGCAGACGTTATTGCCCCGCTACGCCCCCGGTAGTAGTTATTGCCCCAGTGACATTTAACACTTAAAGGGGTTCTGGACTTTGTTTTAACTGATGATCTATACTCTGGATAGATCATCAGCTTCTGATCGGCGGGGGTCCGACACCCGGGACCCCCGCCGACCAGCTCTTTGAGAAGGCAGCGGCGCTCAAGCAGCGCCACGGCCTTCTCACTGTTTACCGCTGGCCGAGTGACGTCACGACTAGTATCAACTAGCCTGGGCGGGGCTAAGCTCTGTTCACTTGAATGGAGCTTAGCCCCGCCCAGACAAGTTAATACTAGTCGTGACGTCACTGGGCCAGCGGTAAACAGTCAGAAGGCCGTGGTCGATCCTGCGCGCTTCCAGGTGTATACCGGCTCCCCCGACAGAGATCGGGGAAGCCGGAGTGTGTTTGCAGCAGCCCCTGTGCGACAGGAGGCTGCTGCTTAGTAATTTCTATGGAGCCCCTGCTTAAAACGCCATAAAAATACAGTAAAATCCTCATAGACCCCTATTATTGTCCGCATTACGGAGAAGGCTAGGACTGTTCTATTAGGGGCCAGCTGTTCCGTTCTGCTAAATACGGAATGCTCACGGACGTCATCAGTATTTTTTGCGGACCGCAAAATACATACGGTTGTGTGCATGAGGCCTTAGAAACAGCGCTATTTGCAAAAGCCGTGCCGTGTAGCAGAGCCCAGTGGTCAGGGTGTAGTTGTGGTGCAGTTGGATGGGTGGGAGCGATCACAGAAAACTGAGTTGGTTATGGATTTGCGGCGCGCAGTCCTCGCTGCAGTGTAGACATGTACGCAGCGCTTCTATAATACGCAGAGCAGCGTTCCACAATGTAAGCAGCGTGAGCGAGCGCAGAGCAGGTCAATGGTCGCATATTGTCCGTGAACTGTGGGGGCCCGAACAAAGGCGACAGATGGGATATTGATCCGATTTATGTCACTGAGATCCGTCATTGTTGTATTCACACTCGTCTTTACTACTCGCATTAGAGATCCTGCCGAGCTCAGCACATCGGGGCCACCGTGGAAATTGGTATCATTAACCCTTCACTGGCTGCACAGTAATAGAGGGAAAGGTGCAGTCGGTAATTCCAGAAATACACAAGTCTAAGCGCAGAGTATCACACATCATAGACTTGGATACAGCAGCTCAGCAGACATTACTCATGATAGGATTAGATACAGTGGCTCATCAGACGGTATCTCATAAGACAAACTTAGATACATGACTCAGAAGACAGTATCACACAGGATAGGATTAGATACACAGTTCAGCAGACAGTATCACACATGATAGGATTAGATACACAGCTCAGCAGACAGTATCACACAGGATAGGATTAGATACACGGCTCAGCAGACAGTATCACACAGGATAGGATTAGATACACGGCTCAGCAGACAGTATCACACAGGATAGGATTAGATACACGGCTCAGCAGACAGTATCACACAGGATAGGATTAGATACACGGCTCAGCAGACAGTATCACACAGGATAGGATTAGATACACGGCTCAGCAGACAGTATCACACAGGATAGGATTAGATACACGGCTCAGCAGACAGTATCACACAGGATAGGATTAGATACACGGCTCAGCAGACAGTATCACACAGGATAGGATTAGATACACGGCTCAGCAGACAGTATCACACAGGATAGGATTAGATACACGGCTCAGCAGACAGTATCACACAGGATAGGATTAGATACACGGCTCAGCAGACAGTATCACACAGGATAGGATTAGATACACGGCTCAGCAGACAGTATCACACAGGATAGGATTAGATACACGGCTCAGCAGACAGTATCACACAGGATAGGATTAGATACACGGCTCAGCAGACAGTATCAAACAGGATAGGATTAGATACACGGCTCAGCAGACAGTATCACACAGGATAGGATTAGATACACGGCTCAGCAGACAGTATCACACAGGATAGGATTAGATACACGGCTCAGCAGACAGTATCACACAGGATAGGATTAGATACACGGCTCAGCAGACAGTATCACACAGGATAGGATTAGATACACGGCTCAGCAGACAGTATCACACAGGATAGGATTAGATACACGGCTCAGCAGACAGTATCACACAGGATAGGATTAGATACACGGCTCAGCAGACAGTATCACACAGGATAGGATTAGATACATGGCTCAGCAGACAGTATCACACAGGATAGGATTAGATACACGGCTCAGCAGACAGTATCACACAGGATAGGATTAGATACACGGCTCAGCAGACAGTATCACACAAGGCAGGCTGAGATACATAATCTCAGTTGCAAATTGTCCTTTTGAGATTGGTATACTACAATTCATTAACTGTATGATGGATGATGGGGGATGTAGTTCTCTGTCCCTGAGAATGTTGCTATCTTGTCTACGTTTCTCCTTGCTCTTGCAGTCCGTTCTGAGTCTTCTCCTCCTCCTGGTTATTATCTCTGATCCGTCCTGTGATAAAGTAGCACAAATTTCAATAAGGCCTCATGCACACGACCGTTGTGTGCATCCGTGTCCGTTGTTCAGTTTTCCGTGATTTTCTGCGGACCCATTGACTTTCAATGGGTCCGTTGAGAACTCGGAAAATGCACCGTTTGTCATCCGTGATCCGTGTATCCTGTCCATCCCAAAAAATGGCCTGTCCTATTTTTTTGGACGGACAACGGTTCACGGACCCATTCAAGTCAATGGGTCCGTGAAAAAACACGGAGGCACACAAGATTGCCATCCGCGTCCATGTCCGTAGACTACTTTAGCACAGACTGATCCGCAGATCCGTCTGCCTACAGCTTTTTCAGAGCTGAGTTTTCACTTTGTGAAAACTCAGATCTGACAGCATATTCTAACACAGAGGTGTTCCCATAGTGATGGGGACGCTTCAAGTTAGAATATACTACGAACTGTGTACATGACTGCCCCCTCCACCATCATAGCCCCCTGCAAGAGATCGGGTGCTGCCAGGCAGCAGGGGGCAGACCCCCCTCCCTCTCCAGTTTTTAATTCATTGGTGGCCAGTGCGGCCCCCCCCCCCCCACCCCCTCCCCTGTATTAAATTCATTGGTGGCCAGTGCGGCCCCTGATCATTGGTGGCAGCGGAGAGTTCCGATCGGAGTCCCAGTTTAATCGCTGGGGCTCCGATCGGTAACCATGGCAACCAAGACGCTACTGCAGTCCTGGCTGCCATGGTTACTTAGCAATATTAGAAGCATCATACTTACCTGCTGCGCTGTCTGACCGTCCGGGCGCTCCTGCTACTGGTAAGTGACAGGTCTGTGCTATAAGCAATGTCACTTACCAGTAGAAGGAGCGCCCGGCCGGTCACAGACAGCGCAGGTAAGTATGATGCTTCCAAAATTGCTAAGTAACCATGGCAGCCAGGACTGCAGTAGTGTCCTGGTTGCCATGGTTACCGATCGGAGCCCCAGCGATGAAACTGGGACTCCGATCGGAACTCTCTGCTGCCACTAATGATCGGGGGGGGGGGGGGGGGGGGAGAGGGGAGGCCGCACTGGCCACCAATGAATTTAATACAGGGGAGGGAGGGGGGCCGCACTGGCCACCAATGAATTTAAAACTGGGGAGGGAGGGGGGGTTAATTGCGTGGATCACAGCCCCCTGTAAGAGATCGGGTGCTGCCAGGCAGCAGGGGGCAGTCATGTACACAGTTCTTAGTATATTCTAACTTGAAGCGTCCCCATCACTATGGGAACGCCTCTCTGTTAGAATATACTGTCAGATCTGGGTTTTCCCGATGTAACTCAAATCCGATGGTATATTCTAACATAGAGGCGTTCCCATGGTGATGGGGACGCCTCAAGTTAAAATATACCATCGGATTGGAGAAAACTCTGATGGGGACTCCTGACTTTACATTGAAAGTCAATGGGGGACGGATCCATTTGCAATTGCACCATATTGTGTCAACGTCAAACGGATCCATCCACATTGACTTGCATTGTATTGTAAGTCAGGACGGATCCGTTCGGCTCCGCACGGCCAGGCGGACACTAAAACTACTTCTTTTATTTTTACTTTGCTTCATTTCTGGTGATCCTCCAAAAATCACAGAAGACACACGGAAGAAAAAACGGACACGGATCACGGAACATGTCGTTTGCATGAGGCCTTACTGGTTGATTATTATTGAGGAGCTGAGACCAGGGCCGTCTTTAACGCGGGGCAAAAGGGGCAGCAGCCTCTTGAGCCCCACTGGCAAGTGGCGTAGCGTGAGGGGCCGTTGCCCTGGGTGCAAAATTCCAGGGGGTGCTAGCAGGGCCACATCGCCAATAAGGGAAAGTGAGGCGATGGCACCAGGCTGCGCGGCCCTGGTGACAAGTGGGGGGCAGCGGCAGGGACAGGGAGATGAGCGCTTCCGTTTTGGAAGCGCTCATCTCCATAGTCCTCTGTATTGCCGTCCTCAGGACAGCGATACAGATGGATGTGCTGCGGGGCAGGGGAGGGAGAGGCGTCTCCCTTCCCCGTTCCTCTGATTGCCTAGTGCCTGCATCCTATCAGAGGCCGGTGCAAGCGGCGCGATGATGTCATCACACCGCCTGAGCCATACAGCGTGGGACACAGGCTGGAAGAGGCCTGCATCGCATCGCTGCCAGACTGATGGAGGTAAGTGTAAGTGTTTATTTTTTGATATGGTACTACTTACTGGCACATGATTGGGGGGCATCTATGGGGGCTTCTACTGAGGCCACAAAGAAGGGGTATTTTATATGGGGGGGGCTCTGTATAGGGGCATTTTATATTGGGGCACATTAGGTGGGTACTATGGGGAAGGGAGAGAGGAGTTCTATGGGCTCATCTACGGGGGGCACTAAGAAGGGGTATTTTATACTTGCAATTTATGGGGGACACTGAGGGCATCTACTGGGTCACTATATATGGGGCATTTTATACTGGTACATTATGGGGGGCAATAGGAGGAAGGGGGGAGAGGAGCACTATGGGGGCATTTACTGTGGGCACTATATAGTGGTATTTTATATTGGCACATTATGGGGGCACTATGGGGACATTAGCTCAACTGGGGGCATTAAAAGGGGGTATTTTTTGCACTGGCACATTATAAGGAGAATTATTACTACTGGGGGGAATTATTATGGGCTTTATTACTACTGGGGGTCTATGAGGAACATGATTACTAGTATGGGCACTATGAGAGTATTATTACTTCTGGGGCACAGTGGGGACATGTTGGGGGACACTGTAGGAGCACTATTACCACCATGTCTGCTCTAGCAAAGAATTATTCCTATTGGTGGGACTTTTGGGAGCACTCTTAGGCTACTTTCACACTAGCGTTCGTCGGTCCGCTCGTGAGCTCCGTTTGAAGGGGCTCACGAGCGGACCCGAACGCAGCCGTCCAGCCCTGATGCAGTCTGAATGGAGCGGATCCGCTCAGACTGCATCAGTCTGGCGGCGTTCAGCCTCCGCTCCGCTCGCCTCCGCACGGACAGGCGGACAGCTGAACGCTGCTTGCAGCGTTCGGGTGTCCGCCTGGCCGTGCGGAGGCGTGCGGATCCGTCCAGACTTACAATGTAAGTCAATGGGGACGGATCCGTTTGAAGATGCCACAATATGGCTCAATCTTCAGGCGGATCCGTCCCCCATTGACTTTACATTGAAAGTCTGGACAGATCCGTACGAGGCTATTTTCACACTTAGCTGTTATATGCTAAAATAATGCAGACGGATCCGTACTGAACGGAGCCTCCGTCTGCATTATTATGATCGGATCCGTACTGAACGGATCCGATCGAACGCTAGTGTGAAAGTAGCCTTACTGTGGGGGCACCTTGGTGCAGTATCAGCTTACCACAATTATTTTTGGGGGACGTTATTTTTACACTATTAGAGTCAGTAATGATACAGACATTTTATTTGATACTTTTGTGCTGATTCTTTTTTTCCCCTTTTATATTAAGGGAAACTATAGTCACCAGAACCACAACAGCTAAACGTCGTAGTTCTGGTGTCTATAGCTATATAGTGTCTATATATTACTGCCACGGAACACCTCTAGTGGCCACTCATCAATATTAAAGTTTACTACTCTACGAGGTGTGTGGATGTTTTTGTGTGTGTTGTGGTGGAGGGCATGATTGCCTGCTAGGGTGTGGGAAGGCGGGATCCAGGGGGCCCAAGCAAATTCTTGCCCAGGATCCAATCAATATTAAAGACGGCCCTGGGTGAGACTATTCTGTCCGGGTTCTAATGAGACGGGTCCCAGCGGAGCCCGAGTTCACCTTGCTGGATTTAATGGCCGTTTCATCCAAACGCTTCATTTGCCAGACAGCCCCCCCCATCCATCCGGACATGGCCTCATCTTCCTTTATACAGTGAATGTGGAATTTGTTCATACATCTCATGTTCGCGGCGTGCTATCGCATTGTGATTATCATCTAGACGCCATCAGATGCTGCAGCATTGGGTAGGTTCTGGAGCTTCAGATACACCACTGGTCCCAGGACCAAAAGAAATCCCTGTAGGGGTCTACTAATTTGAAAGATTAAAACATACACTAAATTTAATCTTATTAAAATGGGGGGTTATAGATGCCCCAATATCCACACACTTAAAACTATCAGACGATAGTACTGGCTTGTATAGAAATTGATACTTTTTTTCTCTCAATTGGAGAAGAGAAAATGATTGTGCAAGTTGGTGGTGTACAGTTTAACACACACTTGGGATATAGCCCTAATTTTGGGCGTCCTAGGACCTGGGCCCAGGTCCTGGCTAATAGTCCCTGTTCAAACACACTGTGTATCACTCTTCACTTTCACCCACAATACGCACATACACTCAGAACGTAGTCTTTTTGAACCCTATGGCTGGGTAAGGTTTACACAGTGCTACCGTCTTTCTAAAACAAAGCGCCTAACACTAGTCCCCGCCCGACATGTTTCGCCGCGATGCGGCTTCGTCAGGGGTTTGGGGTATTAGCGCCGGCGCGCTGAAGAAACGGAGGCTATATGAGCTAAGTCACGCCCCCGTTTGTGTGTAGCAGCTGACCCATTGGTCGCGGCTGCGTGGGGCGTGTCAGCTGTATCGCATGCATGGGCGCCTGGCGATGACCTCATCACCAGGCGTCCCCTACCCATTCTAGTTATCGGCGCCGTCTGATGTCATCATATTCGACGTCATCGCTCCACCTCCTCCATGTCACGGAGGTAGGAGTAAACATCCAAAATAGACACAGTCGGATAGATAGTAACTATCTACTGGATACAGTTTAGGATGAGTAACTGAATACATACGGATGGGTAGTAGCTAGCTATTAGGTACAGTTAAGAGAAACGAGGCAGAACGATATACACTTTTACTGACAACAACGGATCACACTTTTGTATAAAACTAACTAAATAAAGCATGACAAGAATTTAGATCCATTTATCAAATCATTTACCTCCATTCTACACTAATAAAAAGCATCTATGCCTATATTGATTCCTCAGTTCCAAGAAGGGGAAAAATGGGGTCATCTTATAACCTTACACATATATTATTTTATTTAGATTATATAATCACATAAATGGCAGTTTTAAAATAACCTAGATTTCACCCAAATATATATATTTGGCATAGATATTTTTATTATTTTTATAAGAAGGCAGAAAAGGAGAAACCTTCATTGAGTCCAGATGGGGTCTTACTAGACAGTCTATATATCCATTTGGCTTCTTCTCTTAGTAACCTGACATCCAGGTTACCAGACCTAGGGCCCAATTTAGCTTGAAAAAGACCCCAGAATTTAAGTACATCTATACGACCATTATGGACACATGAGACATGTCTATACAAAGATGTATCTTTTTTTGTGTTGATTGCACTGATATGCCCCGATATCCGTCTCCTCAATTCCTGAACCGTCTTGCCGACATATAACTTCGGGCATGTGCAAGAGGCTATATATACTATTCCACTGCTTTTACAATTGAACCAATCCCGAATTTCATATTCCCTACCATCCACTGGATTAGAGAATTTTTTAATTTTAGGTAGGAACCCACAAAAAGTACAACCACCGCACGGATAGGAACCGGTCACTCTAGATCTCAGCCACATCCTATTTTCCTGCCCAATTTTGGGGAGGAAACTATGCACCAATTGATCTTTCAAGCTGGGACCACGTCTAAAAGTGACACTGGGATAAGGTGGAAGTACCTGACGTAGATCTGAATCATTAGTAAGGATTTTCCAATATTTCCTCAAAATATTTGTCATCAAGTGATGATGGCCATCGAAGGTGCCTATACATCGGATGGTCTTGCTGCTCTGGGAGGTCACAGGGGGGGCAACCCTACCTGATACAAGGGATTCCCTTTTCAGAGCCTTAGCTCGATTGAAGGCCCTTTTAAGGGCCTTGCGAGGGTAACCCCTATCACGGAATCTATCATATAAATCGTCTGCTTGAATCTTAAACAGTTCATCTGTTGAGCAATTTCTCCTGGCACGTAGATATTGCCCAAAAGGTATCCCATTTTTAAGTGCAGTTGGATGCCAGCTCGAGAAATGCAAGAAACTGTTAGTTGAAGTAGGTTTACGATAGATATCGGTTTGAATCTGTCCAGACTCATCCTTTTTGTATTTTAAGATCCAAGAAATTTATTTGAGTCTGATTAATTTCAAAAGTAAAATGCATACCGATATCATTCGTATTAAGTAGCTCAACAAAATCAAGAAATTGCCCCCTCTCCCCCTCCCAGAACAGCAAGACGACATCGATAAATCTGCCCCAATAGCTGATGTACTTCGTGTAGGGTTCCATTGCCTCAGAAAAAACAATATTGTGCTTCCACCACCCAAGAAAGAGGTTCGCGAATGTCGGGGCACAAGGCGTTCTGGAGCTTGCAATCTAATTTCTAATGAATAAAGGGGGTTTCAGAGACTTTAATTCTAATGGCCTGTCCTCTGCATAGGTTCATCAGTATCTGATCAGTGGAGGTCTGACACTCGGGACCCCCTCAGCTCTTTGAGAGCAGCTTTTCCTAGGCCAGTGATGACACGTTCATCCGCCACGTGACCTAGGCGCAGCTCAGCCCCATAGAAGTGAATGGAGCTCAGCGCGATGCCAAACACTGACACTGTACAATGTACGGCGCTGTGCTCGGTGAGCTGCGAGGAGGCCGCAGAGCGCACAGGACCACCGGTGTCTTCTCAAACAGCTGATCGGTGATCAGATACTGAAGACAGAGGATCGGTTATCAGTGTTAAAATCTCGGAAAACCCTTTTGTCTATATTTATCTTAAAGGACCAATTCAGTCTTGTGTAGCCTCAAATTCTGCAGCTTCTAATTGACTTTTGAGCTTTAGTTCGTCATTATTTTAAAGCTTTGCTGTTGGGGAACAGTAACATCTTTTATGCTGGTTTTTGGAGTAAAAAAAAAATTGCGACTATTTTGTTGCTCAGGTGTTTTTACGCCATAGGGTGGGATCTATGACTCCAGCAAATTACTATCATTTACACCTAGAAACAGACATAAAAGAGAAGTAAAAAATAAATAAATACTGTAGTCAAGGGATAGACTAGTTTTTATTCTAGGTGCATGGACCGCCAGAGGTGCGCCTAAATTCGTTAATAATTTGAATCCTCCGACAGTGAGGGGGAAGGAAACAAAGACTGGCGTAAAAGCTGGCCTTCGTAAATGGCCCCCATTTTTGCTTGCGTCCCTTTCTGATTCCGACCTAACAGTTCTGACCTCTGGATGTATCCAGTGGACAATCCTCTGCGAGGTAAACACAGCAGCAGCGCAAAGTAAAATGTATCAATGTAACTAAAAGGTGTCAGTGCAGAAAGGGCCTCGTGCATACGATCCTGCCTGTATCTCAATCTGCAAACCACATAATACGGATGCCTTCTGTGTGCAATCTGCAGGACTATTCTTATCTGCAAGACAGACAAGAACAGGACATGTTCTATCATTTTCTGAACCGCCACATGGATGAGAACAGCTCACAGATTTTTCTGCACCCATAGAAATAATTGGGTCAGTGTGCAATCCACAAAATCTGCGAATCAGACACGGATGTAAAATATAGTCATGTGCCAGAAACCCAAGATGTATCAGTGCTGGTAAAATGTATCAATCTGGCTTCTGTTTTGCTGCAGAACATTGGGTGTGATTTACAAAAGCCCACTTTTTACGCAGGTCTTGTTTCCCCTTTGTGTTGGCGGAGGGTGCGCCTAATTTATGATCAGGCATGCACCTCATCATATATTAGCTGCACATCCGGCAGTCCGTGTGCCAGGCGTAGAAACGACTGCAGCCCCCGACTGACGGCCCCCGACTGGAGTAGTTTTTCCCATTTATGTCTGACTCTCAGCACGCAAACCCCTGTGCGACACAGGTGTTCAAAAAGTTGCAGTAAAAGACCTGTGCAACTTTTTTTTTTTTTATATGCCAAAAATGGTGTGGCACCATTCATAAATGACCCCCAATGTCTTACCTGGTAATTGAAGGACCCAGTTTGGTGCATGGCAGGGATCGGCATCCTTCAGTACTCCAGCTGCTGTGGAACTACAACTCCCAGCATGCAAACTTACTCGGCTGTTTATATAACTCCAACAGAAGTGGAAGGAGGATTCTGGGAGTTGTAGTTTCAGAACAGCTGGCGTGCTGGAGGTTGCTGATCCCTGGTGTATGGGGTTTAGAGGGATCTTCACTCGCAAGAATGTCATAGCAGTGCAAAAGTATTCACCTCCCAGTGGCTCTACCTCTGAGCTGAGGGCGGATAGTGGTTACCAGCCTTGTATATAGAACTATGGTGGATTCTGATTTGACCATTTCTCCAGGATTTCACATTGGCTTTTACACCCGGAAGCTTTTATTTCCAGGGGTCACTTCTTGAAGCTGAGGGTCTGAACAGTGACCAGACGTGAAGTACTGGAACACCGGCAAAGCCATACGGCAGTGATCTTCAACCCGTGGCTCTCCAGCTGTTGGAAAACTACAACTCCCAGCATGCCCTGACAGCCACATGTGGTGCAGCGCTAACCGGTTCAAACATCTATAGACTTAAATGTTGCAGCACAGAGAACGCCATAACATCAGACTTTACAATGAATTGCGGACATGATAAATGTCGCTCACAAACCTCCCGCACCCCCACGACCAGCCTGAAGATACCGAGGAGGTGAAAGGAGATCCACAAGGGAAGGGGCCATTTATCCACATCCATAACATTATCTTTGGGCTTTTATTGAATTATTTTACAAGTACTGAAGCTCCCCCTGCAGGGCAGAGAGAGAACTACAGCTGAGGTCTCAGCACTGCATAGAATCCCCCCATGGTCCTAATCAGGAGGTGGGATATCTATTAACAAGAGTATTATGAGGTCCCATAAGTCCTGTATCTTCCCATATTGCTGGAGCTGCTGATATCCGTCACTAGTGTTGAGAGAATCGAAGTTAACGAAGTGGACTTTGATCCGAATTTTAGGAAAAATTTGATTTGCTGCAAAACCGAATTTCCTTATGCTTTGTGGAAACGTTTTATTTTTTTTCTGAAATACTGATAAAAAAAAATAAAAAAAAATACTTAAGTGTGAAGAGGCTGCTGCGGCAATCTTGCTTAAAGATCCTGCGCGCTGACGTGATGATAAAAACACGCCGCACGAGATTTTGCACTGAATCTTCAAGCAAGATGGCCTCGGTGGCCTCTTCATGCTCAAATGGATGAGTGTGATATTTTTTTTTTTATTATTTTCTTTTATTGGCAAACACTAAAAATGCCCTTGTCATTGCACCCGCTCTCTCTCTCTCTCTCTCTATCTATAAGGCTCGCGATCAGAGCCGAAACGTTGCACCACTGGTGTGAATAAAGGATTCATCACTTTACTACTTGGAGTGCCGCTCATTTTTCTTGTCATTTTCAATAGGGAAATCATTCCATTACCTCTGAGACGTGCACCCGCTTTTTCCTTGTTGAGCCAGTGCCGCCTTTTTTCTTTTTATATATATAATATATATATATATATATATATATATATATATATATATATAATATATATAGCATGACTCGCACAGGTACAATTTGTTAAAACGTAGCCGTGTAAATAGAGCTATACAGGAAAGGAGAGGGATTTGTGCTGCTGCTAAGTTCAGATCACGGAGTGTTCTTTGCACTCGTACATTGAAACAAACCCTCAGCATTGTGACCTGCCCTAAATCAGGAACTTATAGCTTCTAAAAATAAAAGTTTCTAATCATTCACTGCAAACGAAGATCTTGAACTGGTGAGGAACTAACAGTAAATGTATTAGAAAGTTGCAGAACTTTTCATGTCATGTAAATAAATCTTAATTACTGAACATGCAAATAAACTAAATCTGTCACAAAATTACATAAGAAATGTTCAGACTGATACATCGGAGCAGTATTATAGTAGTTATATTCTTGTACATAGGAGGCAGTATTATAGCAGTTATATTCTTGTACATAGGAGGCAGTATTATAGTAGTTATATTCTTGTACATAGGAGCAGTATTATAGTAGTTATATTCTTGTACATAGGAGGCAGTATTATAGTAGTTATATTCTTGTACATAGGAGCAGTATTATAGTAGTTATATTCTTGTACATAGGAGGCAGTATTATAGTAGTTATATTCCTGTACATAGGAGCAGTATTATAGTAGTTATATTCTTGTACATAGGAGCAGTATTATAGTAGTTATATTTTTGTACATAGGAGCAGTATTATAGTAGCTATATTCTTGTACATAGGAGGTAGTATTATAGTAGTTATAATCTTGTACATATGAGCAGTATTATAGTAATTTATATTATTGTTTTTTGCTTTTTTTTTATTATTTAACTAAATGAAATTTGTCTATAAGCGGCACATTTTTGACCCTGTCATTTCTGTCATGTAATATGTTATAATGAATTTGTGCAGCCTCATAATGTGCCACCCCATTAGAGACTGCGCCTCCTGAACTGTATTTTATGGTCCTGTATTTTAGCGCGGAGGCTGCGGGGCCATGTGTCATTTGATGAGGGAAAGCAGATTAAGATGCAATTTACATGAGTCATGAGCCTCACTAACGAGGACAGATGAATTAATTAGAAGTATTTCCTAGTCTCTTGGTAAATTTCAGTGACTTTCACTGCAGAAACGCTGCCGCAGTCGCCCAGTATAGTGGGGGTCACCCTTGAGTTGAAGAGTTGGGGATTATTACATAGGAAGGAGAAGTGATTTTACAGCCCTGTGTCTGGTGAACGTTACCTTGTATCAGTCTCCGATTAAAAGAGCAAAAAAAAATAAAAATCATATGATTAATGAGAGATATTAAAATCCCATTGAAAGAAATATCTGACTCATAAATACTGGAGACAGCGGAGGAAGTTGCGTCTTCAGGTTCATCGAAGAGGAAAAAAAACTTTACTTTTTAATTCTCCAAGGAAGAGATGAAGGGCGGCGATTGTCTCTGGGATTTTTCCGATATCATCTCGAGGTTTGAAAAATAGCAGAAAGAAGGTTTAGTGAATATATCCTTTGTCCAGCCATTCAGGTGTATTATTTCATGTGCACACACTATTTACAGTTGCACGAAAAGTATGTGAACCCTTTGGAATGATATGGATTTCTGCAGAAATTGGTCATAAAATGTGATCTGATCTTCATCTAAGTCACAACAATAGACAATCACAGTTGCTTAAACTAATAACACACAAAGAATTAAATGTTACCATGTTTTTATTGAACACACCATGTAAACATTCACAGTGCAGGTGGAAAAAGTATGTGAACCCCTGGACTAATGACATCTCCAAGAGCCAATTGGAGTGAGGTGTCAGCCAACTGGAGTCCAATCAATGAGATGAGATTGGAGGTGTTGGTTACAGCTGCTCTGCCCTATAAAGAACACACACCAGTTCTGGGTTTGCTTTTCACAAGAAGCATTGCCTGATGTGAACGATGCCTCGCACAAAAGAGCTCTCAGAAGACCTACGATTAAGAATTGTTGACTTGCATAAAGCTGGAGATGATTATAAAAGTATCTCCAAAAGCCTTGCTGTTCATACGTCCTCGGTAAGACAAATTGTCTATAAATGGAGACAGTTCAGCGCTGCTGCTACTCTCCCTAGGAGCGGCCGTCCTGTCAAGATGACTGCGAGAGCACAGCGCAGACTGCTCAATGAGGGGAAGAAGAATCCTAGAGTGTCAGCTAAAGACTTACAGAAGTCTCTGGCATATGCTGACATCCCTGTTAGCGAATCTACGATACGTAAAACACTAAACAAGAATGGATTTCATGGGAGGACACCACAGAGGAAGCCACTGCTGTCCAAAAAAACATTGCTGCACGTTTACAGTTTGCACAAGAGCACCTGGATGTTCCACAGCAGAACTGGCAAAATATTCTGTGGACAGATGAAACCAAAGTGGAGTTGTTTGGAAGAAACAGACAACCCTATGGGCCAGATTTATCATTAGCTCAGGTCAGAATAATGGAGTGAAAAAGTCCCAAAAAAGTCCCAAATGCTAAAACTGCGCACAAATTTGTGACTTTTTTCTGCTCTGCACTATGCTCGCCAGTTTTCTGAAAGTGGGTGTGTTTTCTTATGTAAATGAATCTCTAGACAGATTTACTATTGGGACTATTTAAAAAGTCGCAATAAAGTCGCAAAAAAGTCGCAATTTCACTCCAGTGAGGACCATGCTTATCTTATGAGACTTTTTAATAGAACATGCGACTTTTTCATAAAAACGTGCGACTTTTGTAAAGCTGCTTACTGACGGATAAACTGCTACCGTCAAACCACATTTATTACAGTCTTAAAAGGCCGATCATAAACCTGACTTTAGCCATATGTGAAAGTGGAGTGAGCTGTCAGAGTCATGATAAATCTGGCCCTATGTGTGGAGAAAGAGGCACAGCACACCAACCTCAAAACCTCATCCCAACTGTGAAGTATGGTGGAGGGGGCATCATGGTTTGGGGCTGCTTTGCTGCGTTAGGGCCTGGACGGATTTCTATCATCGAAGGAAAAATGAATTCCCAAGTTTACCAAGACATTTTGCAGGAGAACTTAAGGCCATTTGTCCACCAGCTGAAGCTCAACAGAAGATGGGTGTTGCAACAGGACAACGACCCAAAGCATAGAAGTAAATCAGCAACAGAATGGCTTAAACAGAAGAAAATCCTCCTTCTGGAGCGGCCCAGTCAGAGTCCTGACCTCAACCCGATGGAGATGCTGTGGCATGACCTCAAGAAAGCGACTCACACCGGACATCCCAAGAATATTGCTGAACTGAAACCGTTCTGTAAAGAGGAATGGTCAAGAATTACTCCTGACCGTTGTGCACGTCTGATCTGCAACTACAGGGAACGTTTGGTGGAAGTTATTGCTGCCAAAGGAGGTTCAACCAGTTATTAAATCCAAGGGTTCACATACTTTTTCTTGCAACTGTATATATACAATGCCAGCTTGACAGTATAGACTGACACTGTAACAGCCTAGATGATAAGGAGTATAATTCCATATAATAAGGCAGGTTTCTATGCCATTCAGGGTCTGATGAGAACTCCGATAGGTACTGTGAGGTCAGCCATGGATGGTTGTCACACAAATCCAACATGTCTGATCTGTGATTAGTGGCCTCCCCCAATCACTTTAGACGGTGGTCCTACCGAAATAGTTTGGACGATGTAGAGGGGGGTCGAGGTCACTACTATGTATGACATCTTAGCCACATTCACTTTAGTGGAGCTGAGCTGCAGTACCAGACATGACCCCCAGACAGGTGGGGCGCTGTTTCTTTAACTTTTTGTATCAGGAATGTTTTTGTGTTTTCCGTTTTGAGAATTTGAAGATTTTCTCTTCCGGCTGCAGGCGGGGGAGGAGGAGAATTCCTTGATTCTCATTATCCTAATTTGTTTTTCTTTTTTCTTCCATCTCTGTACAGTTAGTGAGATGTCGCCGTGTCTCCGGTTAATTAATCCTGTCATTTAATTAAGCATCCCGAGAGCAGCGCGTTCTTTAACTTCCTCTCCAGATTTGGGTCCGGCATCGCCGCCGCCGCCATTCGTCTCTGACAGATAAATGTTTTATACATTCTGCCTGGTTACATTAAGCTCCTCGGGGCGGCGGCGTCCTGTCATCGTGACCCGTCTTCAACCGATGTGATGGGAGACAAGTCCGCCGCTCGCTTTAACTTTTTTTTATTTTTTTACATTCACTTCAAATACAAAAAAAACTAACATAACGCAAGAGATCTTGGCTGTCAAAAGAGATAAGGGGATGTCCCCGTGTGGAAGACGCTGATCCTGATGTGTACGGTTTACCATGCAGAGAGAGGGGAGCCGAGGGGGTCAGTTAAGGGCGGTAGTTATATGGCGGGTGTCACTATTTACAGGACAGACTTTGAGGCGTCGTCTTGCGCCAAGTACCTGCTGTAAGTATCACCTTCAGCCTGTTGTCCGAGAAAGCTGGGCGACAACTAGGGTTGAGCGAATTGAAGAATCTGAAGTGGACTTTAATCCGAATTTCAGGGGGGAAAAAAGCTGTATTTCCTAAATTTTCTCTGAAATAACGTAAAAAACAAAAATACAAAAAACAACAACTCCCCTCATCCATTTGAGTGCGAAGAGGCCGCCGCGGCCATCTTGAATGAAGTTCCAGCGCAAATTTTTTTACATCAGATGCTGCGATCAGTGATGAACGCGGCATCTGACGGGGTTCAGTGACGGGGGCTGCACAATCGCCATTCCCATCATTGCGGCCACTACTTACAAAGAAATGCGCTGCGTGAAGTACTAGTCACAAAGCGAAGTAGCCGAATCATAGTGTTTATAACTTTGCTCAAACTAGCGACAACCGACATGACCGCCAAGGCAGCTTCCATGGGAGGGCTGTCGCCCAGTATTCTTGGAAAAGTTGCGTCATCTTCAGTGTTTTTTGACGGAGGTATTGTCAGTGTTCACTGTAGTTCTTGCATTTTATTCATTAACCAGGAGGACCAGGTGAAAGGTGCCAAGATGAATGCATAAAACCTGAGACAACCATCTTGAGTAAGACCCTGTTCACATCTGCGTTACAGGACACCAAACCCCAATTTAAATCAATGGCCATTGCTATGTGGTCACAATGCAAATGTGAACAGAGCCTTAAGTGCATCTGCAGCGGCGATCGATGGGATCTCCTCGAATATCTGTGTTTACTAAGTTGTATCAACCCCTCCCCCGCTTAATATAGACCGTATTAAGTGCTGTCCTCTGCAAGGAGCAGATAGCATTGTCCGGAGATACAATATTGACTCTGCTACATGGTGCAGTATCTGGATCTGTATTAGCTGTGTGTCATCGGTGCCATCGCCCCGATGTCCGGATTTTACATTCAAGAGTGTTGCGAAGGGCTCAGGTCCACTAGACAGACACTCGGGCCCCTCTATAAAGGCCGCCGCTTATCTTGGGGTTTGCACACGCGGTATTGAGCGACCTTGACAACTGCCTAATCCGTCTTGGCAAGTTCAAGATAGAGAAAACAAGCAGAAGAGACAGACCTGCCGCCTCGTGCTATCGATCAGGGGCCTGAGTGAGAGCTAATTAAAATTGGGATGAAAGCAAAGATCCCGACTATACACTCATAGGAGGAGACAGCGCCGCAGCAGCCGGTCCCCGAGAACACCGCAGCCAATAGGTCGATTTATTATATGTGTGTCCTTACAGTAAAATCAGCATTTACCAAATGAAAAATATAAAACCTGTAGTGTATTTCAGTGCAGCATCTAATACAAACTACACAGGGTGTCACCCAGATTTCACATACTCTGTACCTCCCTTCCCCGCTATATAATAATTTATGACCAACTATTTTTTTTTTAAAATTACAAAATTTCCTAATAAAGTGTATTACAAAAACACCAAAAAACTATTTCCCTAAACATTAAAAAGAAATAAACAATTTACACTTTAAGTGATACATCCCTGTCTTCCTGAATCCTCCACTTAGGGGGCTCACTGCATACAGATTATACAGCCACCACTAGAGGGAGCTCACTACATACAGATTATACAGCCACCACTAGTGGGAGCTCACTACATACAGGTTATACAGCCACCACTAGAGGGAGCTCACTACATACAGATTATACAGCCACCACTAGTGGGAGCTCACTACATACAGGTTATACAGCCACCACTAGAGGGAGCTCACTACATACAGATTATACAGCCACCACTAGAGGGAGCTCACTACATACAGATTATACAGCCACCACTAGAGGGAGCTCACTACATACAGATTATACAGCCACCACTAGGGGGAGCTCACTGCAGACAGATTATACAGCCACCACTAGAGGGAGCTCACTGCATACAGATTATACAGCCACCACTAGAGGGAGCTCACTACATACAGATTGTACAGCCACCACTAGGGGGAGCTCACTACATACAGATTATACAGCCACCACTAGGGGAGCTCACTACATACAGATTATATAGCCACCACTAGGGGGAGCTCACTACATACAGATTATACAGCCACCACTAGGGGGAGCTCACTACATACAGATTATACAGTCACCACTAGAGGGAGCTCACTACGTACAGATTATACAGTCACCACTAGAGGGAGCTCACTACGTACAGATTATACAGCCACCACTAGAGGGAGCTCACTACGTACAGATTATACAGCCACCACTAGAGGGAGCTCACTACATACAGATTATACAGCCACCACCATTGCTCCTGTATCGTTGATGAGTTAGACTTCAAAGGAGGATTCTGGGAGTTGTAGTTTCAAAACAGCTGGAGTGCCAGAGGTTGCTGATCCCTGAATTAGACTTTTTTCTAGGAAAGCTTGGTATCGCTCACAGCCCTAGTAGAAGATGTAAGAGTGACCATGTTGGTTGTCACCCAGCTCTCCCAGATACAGATGTAACTAATTGCATACATACAGTATCTATTTTAGGGAAAATGCTCTTGCCATACACAGTATTGCTGACTGTCTCCTCTCTCTATTCGCTGTGGTCGCCAGTGCTCTATGACACCCCGCCTTCTCTCCTGTGAATTGCACTCTGGTCTCTAACAAACCATAAACATTTCAATTATATTTCATTAGGATCCAATTAAAATATAATTCCATAATTATTCTAAGTGCGGCCACATTTCACTTCCCTGCAATAATGTGGCCAGGAAAATGCGATTAATTCTTCCCGGCCGATGACCTCACCTTCACCGCAGTAAACAGGAGACCTAATGGAGGGCAACAGCCCCGACGCTGCACAACGGAGACAGTCAGGAGCCCAGGACAGATGTCCAGATAGCACACGGCTCTACAGAGGATGATGGGGGTCAAACACAGACTGTCCGGGACCCCAGACTGGTCATTTCATGGGGGCATTCAACCAGCTATGCACTGAAACCATCACCTGTATATCTGTCATATATAATTACAGTCATATGGTTTCTTGATAAATGGCGCCATCCAAACCATGTCTACATAAAGCCATATAGTACCCATATAGTGCCATACAGTTCCCGCTTGCTCATTTAGTGACACAGTCCATCCAAGCTTGCTGCTTTTCAAAGCTGCTATTCCAAGTGCTGTTTTTCATAAGTGCATTGGAAATATTCAGGAGACTAACTTAGTCTAACTCAGAGTTTTTCCACTGTAGCAGAACTTCAGTGGTGTTTCTGGTGGATACTCAGACACTGTTTCAAAAGAGGCTGCTATTCCAAGTGCTGATTTACAAGTGCATTGGCGATATTCAGGAGATACTCAGGAGGTAGTCTGGAGGTGGATACAATCTAAACAAGTAAGATTTGTTTGTTTAAAATCTTTGCCCTCTTTACAATGGCAGACCTGGTTCTGTGCAGGAATTGTTGTGCTTTTATTTTAGGTTCCACTCTTCAGAGGTTTGGATGCTGTCTGATCTGTAGACAGATCTCCATAATCCAGCAGGAAATTACCTTTTTGAAATATGATATTTGTAAATTAACCATTAAACAAACTCTGGCTGAGAACATTGCAATGCCATTGCCACAGAGGCCCCCTTGAAATGGAAGATGGGTTACTGTAGGTTCTGGTAGACTGAGAGTTGTGGATAGAAGACATGTCCCACAGTCTGTGTCTCTCCATAGTTCCTTTGCAGCACTTTCAGAGTGCAAGAGCAACATGGAGGATGGCTCAAGCACAGTGGGTGAGAAACCATCATCTCCCATGCCTAAAGTATGCAGGACTGCAGCCAAAGACTAAAAGGAGAAGGTGAGGACTGATAGTAAGCAGCTGTTGGTGGGCGATTCCATCATAAGAGGTGTGAAGTTTGAGGAGAATGGTGTTGTGAGATGTCTACCTGGTGCTACTGCTAGCAGGGATAGACGACGGATCCTTTAATATTGTTAGGCAAGCAAAGCAGGAAAAGGAGGTGGATGTTATTGTCCATCTTGGGACAAATGATCTGGCTTGCAATGAGGTTTCAAAGGTGAAAGAAGCTTTTCACACACCTGGAAAGGATATACGGGAGGTTGCATCAACTGTTTCTCTGCAGTTTTGCCTGTGCATAACCTTCAGCATGACAGGAAGATGCGCATTAAGGAATTCAATGTATGGCTTGGTGAATGGTGTCTGAACCAAGGGTTTGGCTTTGAGTCTCATGTTAGCTCTTGTTGGAATGGAAAAGAACTGTATAAGAAAGATGGTTTGCATCTTTCTCTCAAGGGAACGAATGTCCTCGGTGAACAGTTCCAAGTATTTGCTAAGGAGCATTTAAACTAGGAAAGGGGGGCAAAAGAGTGATAATCTAGCAGTCCAACTGCCCCCCGGAACAATGCCAGAAGATGCCAGTAGCACATAGGTTAAGAAATGACAAGCTCAGAGTCTTGTCTACAAATGCTCGCAGTTTAGGGAATAAGATCAATGAACTTGAGGCTATAATGGCATCTGAGAATATAGATGTAGTGGCTGTTACTGAGACGTGGTTCAATGGGAGTAATGACTGGGATATAACAATACCAGGGTTCTCTCTATACAGGAAAGACAGAGAAGGCAAGAAGGGGGAGGGGTGGCCCTGTATGTGAAAGATAGCATAAAATCTAATTTGATACAAGTTAGCGAGAACAATTTAGAGTCCGTTTGGGTTACCTTGCAGCTTGATAATCATAAGGTAACTCGTGTAGGTGTGATATATAGACCACCTAGCCAAGTCAAAGAATTAGATGATCTACTAGTTGAGGAAATAGCTAAAATGACCTTGAAGGGGGGAAGTTACCATTATGAGAGACTTCAATCTTCCCGATGTAAACTGGAAAACCAAAATAGCTAGTTCTGCCAGGAGTACAGATATTCTAAACCCCCTACTGGGATTATCTCTACAGCAAGTAGTTGAGGAGCCAACCCGGAAGGAGGCCATTTTAGATTTAGTATTCACAAATGGGAATTTGGTATCTGATATTACTGTAGGGGAAAGCTTGGGATCTAGTGATCACCAGTCAGTGTGGTTTACTATAAGTACAGTGACTGAGTCACACCACATAAAAACAAAAGTTTAAAATTTTTGAAAAACTGACTTTTCTAAAATTAGATTAGTGGTACACGAGTCCCTATCAGACTGGAACAGTTTCATTGGAGTCCAGGAGAAATGGGACTACTTAAAAGTGGCACTATTAAAGGCAACAGAAAATTGCATTAGGCTTGTCAGTAAAAGCAAAAAAAGGAAGAGACCACTGTGGTACTCAGCAGAAGTGGCCAAAATCATTAAAAACAAAAAGATAGCATTTAGGAATTATAAAAAAAAAAAAAAAAAGAGGATGACAGACAAATTTATAAGATTAAGCAGAGAGAGGCCAAACAAGCTATAAGAGCTTCTAAAGCACAGGCAGAAGAGAAATTAGCTCAGTCAGGGAAAAAAGGCGATAAGGCATTCTTCAGATACATAAATGAAAAAAAGGAAACTAAAACAAGGAATTACCAAATTAAAAACAAAAGAAGGAAGGTATATGTAGTGTCCCACTAGGTAGGGGTGGGCACTACACAAGGGTCAATTGGTGTGCGCGTTACTCCTACTCACAAGGGACAGAAATGTCAAATTTAATTGTGCATTTAATGTATGTTCTAATGTGTTTTTATATGCAATGTTCCCCTGTATGATGCAATAGCAGGCCTAGTTGGGTGTAGTTAGACATCCCAGACACTAGGGGGAGATGGGGAGCCCCTAGTATAAATGTCCAGGCCCAGACAGGGAGAGGCAGTGCAGAGTCAGGAGTCTGAGAAGACAGAAGTTAGAGGGCCTCCCCCTGACATGCAGCTTGATAGCCCTGGCTGCTAGCTATGACCAGGAGGCTAGTGAGGAGACCTAGCCCGCCTGAAGCCAAGAGAGCCTTAGTTAGCTCTGAAGTCACCCCAGTAGCAGGACAGAACCTCCTGGGAGAACCCACAGTCATTCACCAGACAAGTAAGGAAATCACAGGCAAAGATAAGTAACCCTGATGGGCAGATGCTTTAGAAAGTAAAGCAAGGATCTAATACCAGAGGAAGATATATATATTTACCAAGGATTTAAGCCACCATTTAGGCATCCGGGCCTTGGGATAGAGAGCCAGACAGGAGTTCTTAGAAAGAACAGTGTACGCTATTTCTGAGGAAAGGTACAACCTGATTCTGAGTGCATTGTGGATTTACCCTCTGCGTATCTTGCATAATCAATACCTGCCATCTTGTGGAATAAGCCTGCTTGTAAAGCTGTGATCTAAAAGACTGTGTTACCACCTGTATGTACAAAGTTGGACTGTTAAGTAAAGCAACGTTTGGTTCACTATACCACCTGTGTACCTCACTTATTCCAACTATCAACCGGTGTGCCACCGTCAAAGGCACTGGGGTCACGAACCTTAAAGGGACCTTGCCCCAGGCACTCAAAATACCAGTAACATCCAGGGCACCTCATCCACCATCAGGCCTGGTCCCTACATACAGAGTGTGCCCCAGAGGAACCGTGTCTACCTCTCCTTCACTGCCACATGCCTGCCCAGGGTTCTCCAATACAGTGAGCAACCCTCGATTGCCCATAACCGTGACCTCACTTCGCTATACCCTGCAGGTCTGGCGTGTTGCATATATGGAAGAATATAAAGAACGAGCTGACCGCCTCAATGAATACTTCTGTTCAGTTTTTACAAAGGAAAATGAAGGAGAAGGACCTCAGTTAGGAAAGAAGACTAATGAATCTTTTGATGCATGTGTCTTTACAGAGGAAGAGGTTCTAAGTCAGCTGTTTAAAATTAATACAAATAAGTCACAGGGGCCTGATGGGATACACCCAAAGCTATTAAAAGAGCTCAGCGGTGAACCAGAAAAACCATTAACAGTTTTATTTAACCAATCACTGGCAAAAGGAGTCGTCCCAGAAGATTGGAAATTAGCAAATGTTGTGCCCATTCACAAGAAAGGTAGTAGGGAGGAATCGGGCAACTGTAGGCCAGTAAGCCTGACACCAATAGTGGGGAAATTAATGGAAACCATAATTATGGAGAGGATTGTGGAACATCTAAAATCCCATGGATTGAAAGATGGAAAAACAGCATGGGTTTACTTCAGGTAGATCATGTCAAACTAATCTTTATTGATTTTTTTGATTGGGTGACTAAAATAATAGATGGCGGAGGTGCAGTAGACATCGCTTATCTAGACTTTAGTAAGGCTTTTGATACTGTCCCACATAGAAGGCTTATCAATAAATTGCAGTCATTGGGCTTGGACTCCCATATTGTTGAATTGATTAGGCAGTGGCTGAGGGACAGACAACAGAGGGTTGTAGTCAATGGAGTATATTCAGACCAAGGTCTTGTTACCAGTGGGGACCTCAGAAGGCTTAGAAGTTTAGAAGCAAATCTTGAAAATTTCCAAAACCCACTTTTTAAGGACTAGTTCAGGTCTAAAGTCACTGTTCTGGGACCCATATTGTTAAATATCTTTATCAGTGAAATTGCAGAAGGCCTCGATGGTAAGGTGTGTCTTTTTGCTGATGACACAAAGATATGTAACAGGGTTGATGTTCCTGGAGGGATACACCAAATGGAAAAGGATTTAGGAAAACTAGAGGAATGGTCAAAAATCTGGCAACTAAAATGTAATGTTGATAAGTGCAAGATAATGCACCTGGGGCGTAAAAACCCAAGAGCAGAATATAAAATCAGTGATACAGTCCTAACCTCAGTATCTGAGGAAAGGGATTTAGGGGTCATTATTTCAGAAGACTTAAAGGTAGGCAGACCATGTCATAGAGCAGCAGGAGATGCTAGCAGAATGCTTGGGTGTATAGGGAGAGGCATTACCAGTAGACAGAGGGGGCGCTCATGCCGCTCTACAGAGCACTAGTGAGACCTCATCTGGAGTATTGTGCGCAGTACTGGAGGCCATATCTCCAGAAGGATACTGATACTTTGGAGAGAGTTCAGAGAAGAGCTACTAAACTGGTCCATGGATTGCAGGATAAAACTTACCAGGAAAGATTAAAGGACCTTAACATGTAGAGCTTGGAAGAAAGACGAGACAGAGGGGAGATGAGAGAGACGGCTAAATACATAAAGGGAAGCAACAAGGGAAAAGAAGAAAAACTGCTACAAAAGGACATAGTTTTAAATTAGAGGGGCAAAGGTTTAAAAGTAATATCAGGAAGTATTACTTTACTGAGAGAGTAGTGGATGCATGGAATAGCCTTCCTGCAGAAGTGGCAGCTGCAAATACAGTGGAGGAGTTTAAGCATGCATGGGATAGGCATAAGGCCATCCTTCATATAAGATAGGGCCGGGGGCTATCCATAGTATTCAGTATATGGGGCAGACTAGATGGGCCGAATGGTTCTCATCTGCCGACACATTCTAGGTTTCTATAGAGCTATGTGCTGTGCAGAAAGAGCCAGTGTCTATAGAAAGCCATATAGTGCCAAACAGTGAACACATTCTTCCATATACTGCCAAACAGGCCACATATAGCGCCAGACAGTCTGTATATTCTGCTACATAGTGCAAGATAATGCAAAACCTTTTTCAGAGGGAGCCATATAGTGCTCACATAATATAACCATATAGAACTATATGCTTTCCAGAAGAGCCCGTGTCCATAGAGGAAGCCATATAGTGCAAATAGTATCTGGAAAGAGTCAGTGTCCAAAGATAAAGCCATATAATGCCAAACAGTGCATGAGTAGTGCCATATAGCGGTCCAATCGTGACAAGCAGTGGCCATAAAGTAACCTATTGTGCCGACACAGAGCTAACCAGTGCCTAGAGACCGCCATACTTTGACGGGATGAATAATGCGCTGTGGAGCTCAGAGACCCCTGTGTCATCCTGCAGCAGTGAAGGGTCATCTGCTTCAGTCCACACCTACAATCTATTTGGGGGGTGCTGAGCTAATAGAGGGGGCTCCCCACTCTGGACCCCTCTTTAGCTAAAGGTAAGAGTTCTGTCCAAAATAGCGGCCAAAACTAGAAGATATCAGTGAAAGAGGAGGACACCCCAGTACTGAGGGCTTGCAGTACTTTACCTTCCCTGCAGGGGCACTGTTGGTCATTCAAGCAGTTACGCTTTTCTTGTTGGGGCAGTTTCTTGTTGGGGCACTCAACATTGTGACCCCCCCCCCCCAATTTATAGGAGACCCTCAATACGCAAAGTCCTTTAAATTCTAAAATGTAACATACTATGAATATATTGGATTTTGAAGACCTAGCGCCTGTGAATAGCGCCTTCCTGGATCAGTGGTATGATACAGTCATCTCCATACATGATGATTGCTTCATTTCAACTGTACAGAACGCAGCCCCCACTCATCGCACGCAGCCGCCACTCATCGCACGCAGCCGCCACTCATCGCACGCAGCCGCCACTCATCGCACGCAGCCGCCACTCATTACACTCAATCCCCCACTCATCCCACTCGGCCGCCGTGTCATTTTTATTTATTTATTTTATGCACTTATATAGCGCTACTATATTCCGCAGCACTTTATAGACATTAGCATCCAACTGTCTCCAGAGGGGCTCACATCTAAGATCCCGATCAGTCTGTCTTTGCAGTGTGGGAGGAAACCGGAGAACCCGGAGGAAACCGGAGAACCCGGAGGAAACCCATGCAAACACTGGGAGAACATACAGACTCCATGCAGATGTTGTCCTTGGTCGGATTCGAACCTAGGACCCCAGTGCTGCAAGGCAACAGTGCTAACCACTGAGCCACCGTGCTGCCCACACACAGCCGCCGCTCATCACACACAGCCGCCGCTCATCACGCGCAGCCGCCGCTCATCACACACAGCCGCCGCTCATCACGCGCAGCCGCCGCTCATCACGCGCAGCCGCCGCTCATCACGCGCAGCCCCCGCTCATCACGCGCGGCCGCCGCTCATCACGCGCGGCCGCCGCTCATCACGCGCGGCCCCCGCCCATCACGCGCGGCCGCCGCCCATCACGCGCGGCCGCCGCCCATCACGCGCAGCCGCCGCTCACATGCCATTTTCTCCCTCGCTCTCATATTGTTGAGTTACTGACGAAGCAGCGTTCAATATATTGATGAACAGATTGTGCGCCGCAGCAGAGAGAAAAACAAATTGATTGATCTGTATAAAGCAGACATGAAGCAGGAGAGACCCGAGAATGGCGAGTGGACGGTGATTTAAATATTAGGGAAGATGAATTGATTCTGAGATGGAGAGAACGGAAAATGAGGCTGAAGTGAATTAAAGAGCGATAATTGATTGTAGTGGAACGAGGCGCGGGGAGCGACCTCCTCCCCACAAGGGACCCAGGCATCGGCCGTATGATGGCAGGAAAGACAAGTTACACTCAAGGAGCCCGGGTGCATCCTAAAGGAATCAGTGGCTAAATATGGTGACCTGCATATGGGCCCTCCGGATGCAGGGACCAAGGCTGCTGCCTTTCTCTACCTTCTCAGAGATAGGGCCATATAGGGATTTATACCGCCCACATCCAAATAACCAACCCCCTGCAGCCGCCGCGCCGATGGGAAACCATTGTGAGATGACACAAGGGGCCCATAGGGTCAGCAGTACAAAGGTGGAAGAGAAAGGTTCAGCGAGGTTAACCAGATAATCATAATGTAGTGATGGGGATACAGGGTATGAGACTGGAGAGGCGCCATAGATGTTCTTCATACCTCCCCTGTAGGCTGCACATATCATCGGGGCCTATATATAGGATACAGGCTGTATATACTGATCATCGGGGTCTATATATAGGATACAAGCTGTATATACTGATCATCGGGGTCTGTATATAGGATACAGGCTGCATATACTGATCATCGGGGTCTGTATATAGGATACAGGCTGCATATACTGATCATCAGGGTCTATATATAAGATACAGGCTGTATATACTGATCATCAGGGTCTATATATAGGATACAAGCTGTATATACTGATCATCGGGGTCTATATATAGGATACAGGCTGCATATACTGATCATCAGGGTCTATATATAAGATACAGGCTGTATATACTGATCATCAGGGTCTATATATAGGATACAAGCTGTATATACTGATCATCGGGGTCTATATATAGGCTACAGGCTGTATATACTGATCATCGGGGTCTATATATAGGATATAGGCTGTATATACTGATCCTCAGGGTCTATATATAGGATACAGGCTGTATATACTGATCATCGGGGTCTGTATATAGGCTACAGGCTGTATATACTGATCATCGGGGTCTATATATAGGATACAGGCTGTATATACTGATCATCGGGGTCTGTATATAGGCTACAGGCTGTATATACTGATCATCGGGGTCTATATATAGGATACAGGCTGTATATACTGATCACCGGGGTCTGTATATAGGATACAGGCTGTATATACTGATCATCGGGGTCTATATATAGGATACAAGCTGTATATACTGATCATCGGGGTCTATATATAGGATACAAGCTGTATATACTGATCATCGGGGTCTGTATATAGGATACAGGCTGTATATACTGATCATCGGGGTCTATATATAGGATACAGGCTGTATATACTGATCATCGGGGTCTGTATATAGGATACAGGCTGCATATACTGATCATCGGGGTCTGTATATAGGATACAGGCTGTATATACTGATCATCGGGGTCTGTATATAGGATACAGGCTGTATATACTGATCATCGGGGTCTGTATATAGGATACAGGCTGTATATACTGATCATCGGGGTCTGTATATAGGATACAGGCTGTATATACTGATCATCGGGGTCTGTATATAGGATACAGGCTGTATATACTGATCATCGGGGTCTGTATATAGGATACAGGCTGTATATACTGATCATCGGGGTCTGTATATAGGATACAGGCTGTATATACTGATCATCGGGGTCTGTATATAGGATACAGGCTGTATATACTGATCATCGGGGTCTGTATATAGGATACAGGCTGTATATACTGATCATCGGGGTCTGTATATAGGATACAGGCTGTATATACTGATCATCGGGGTCTGTATATAGGATACAGGCTGTATATACTAATCACCGGGGTCTGTATACAGGTCCTTCTCCAAAAATTAGCATATTGTGATAAAGTTCATTATTTTCTGTAATGTACTGATAAACATTAGACTTTCATATATTTTAGATTCATTACACACAACTGAAGTAGTTCAAGCTTTTTATTGTTTTAATATTGATGATTTTGGCCACAGCTCATGAAAACCCAAAATTCCTATCTCAAAAAATTAGCATATTTCATCCGACCAATAAAAGAAGTGTTACAAAAAAAGTCAACCTTCAAATAATTATGTTCAGTTCTGCCCTCAATACTTGGTCGGGAATCCTTTTGCAGAAATGACCCTTCAATGCGGCGTGGCATGGAGGCAATCAGCCTGTGGCACTGCTGAGGTGTTATGGAGGCCAGGATGCTTCAATGCGGCGTGGCATGGAGGCAATCAGCCTGTGGCACTGCTGAGGTGTTATGGAGGCCAGGATGCTTCAATGCGGCGTGGCATGGAGGCAATCAGCCTGTGGCACTGCTGAGGTGTTATGGAGGCCCAGGAGGCTTCAGTGCGGCGTGGCATGGAGGCAATCAGCCTGTGGCACTGCTGGGGTGTTATGGAGGCCCAGGATGCTTCAGTGCGGCGTGGCATGGAGGCAATCAGCCTGTGGCACTGCTGAGGTGTTATGGAGGCCCAGGAGGCTTCAATGCGGCGTGGCATGGAGGCAATCAGCCGGTGGCACTGCTGAGGTGTTATGGAGGCCCAGGATGCTTCAGTGCGGCGTGGCATGGAGGCAATCAGCCTGTGGCACTGCTGAGGTGTTATGGAGGCCCAGGAGGCTTCAATGCGGCGTGGCATGGAGGCAATCAGCCGGTGGCACTGCTGAGGTGTTATGGAGGCCCAGGATGCTTCAGTGCGGCGTGGCATGGAGGCAATCAGCCTGTGGCACTGCTGAGGTGTTATGGAGGCCCAGGAGGCTTCAATGCGGCGTGGCATGGAGGCAATCAGCCGGTGGCACTGCTGAGGTGTTATGGAGGCCCAGGAGGCTTCAATGCGGCGTGGCATGGAGGCAATCAGCCGGTGGCACTGCTGAGGTGTTATGGAGGCCCAGGATGCTTCACTGCGGCGTGGCATGGAGGCCATCAGCCTGTGGCACTGCTGAGGTGTTATGGAGCCCCAGGATGCTTCAATGCGGCGTGGCATGGAGGCAATCAGCCTGTGGCACTGCTGAGGTGTTATGGAGGCCCAGGATGCTTCAGTGCGGCGTGGCATGGAGGCAATCAGCCTGTGGCACTGCTGAGGTGTTATGGAGGCCCAGGATGCTTCAGTGCGGCGTGGCATGGAGGCAATCAGCCTGTGGCACTGCTGAGGTGTTATGGAGGCCCAGGAGGCTTCAATGCGGCGTGGGATGGAGGCAATCAGCCTGTGGCACTGCTGAGGTGTTATGGAGACCCAGGAGGCTTCGATAGCGGCCTTAAGCTCATCCAGAGTGTTGGGTCTTGCGTCTCTCAACTTTCTCTTCCCAATATCCCACAGATTCTCTATGGGGTTCAGGTCAGGAGAGTTGGCAGCCAATTGAGCCCAGTAATACCATGGTCAGTAAACCAGTTACCAGTGGTGTTGGCGCTGTGAGCAGGTGCCAGGTCGTGCTGAAAAATGACATCTTCATCTCCATAAAGCTTTTCAGCAGATGGAAGCATGAAGTGCTCCAAAATCTCCTGATAGCGGCTGCATTGACCCTGCCCTTGATAAAACACAGTGGACCAACACCAGCAGCTGACATGGCCCCCAGACCATCACTGACTGTGGGTACTTGACACTGGACTTCAGGCATTTGGGCATTTCCCTCTCCCCAGTCTTCCTCCAGACTCTGGCACCTTGATTTCCGAATGACATGCAACAGTCCAGTGCTGCTTCTCTGTAGCCCAGGTCAGGCGCTTCTGCCGCTGTTTCTGGGGAACGCGGCACCTGTAGCCCATTTCCTGCACACGCCTGTACACGGGGGCTCTGGATGTTTCTACTCCAGACTCAGTCCACTGCTTCCGCAGGTCCCCCAAGGTCTGGAATCGGTCCTTCTCCACAATCTTCCTCAGGGTCCGGTCACCTCTTCTCGTTGTGCGGCGTTTTCTGCCACACTTTTTCCTTCCCACAGACTTCCCACTGAGGGGCCTTGATACAGCTCTCTGGGAACAGCCTATTCCTTCAGACATGTCTTTCTGTGTCTTACCCTCTTGCTTGAGGTGTCAATGATGGCCTTCTGGACAGCAGTCAGGTCGGCAGTCTTACCCATGATTGCGGTTTTGAGTAATGAACCAGGCTGGGAGTTTTTAAAAGCCTCAGGAATCTTTTGCAGGTGTTTAGAGTTAATTAGTTGATTCAGATGATTAGGTTAATAGCTCGTTTAGAGAACCTTTTCATGATATGCTAATTTTTTTAGATAGGAATTTGGGTTTTCATGAGCTGTATGCCAAAATCATCAATATTAAAACAATAAAAGGCTTGAACTACTTCAGTTGTGTGTAATGAATCTAAAATATATGAAAGTCTAATGTTTATCAGTACATTACAGAAAATAATGAACTTTATCACAATATGCTAATTTTTTTTAGAAGGACCTGTATAGGATACAGGCTGTATATACTGATAATCGGGGTCTGTATATAGGATACAGGCTGTATATACTGATCATCGGGGTCTGTATATAGGATACAGGCTGTATATACTGATAATCGGGGTCTGTATATAGGATACAGGCTGTATATACTGATAATCGGGGTCTGTATATAGGATACAGGCTGTATATACTGATAATCGGGGTCTGTATATAGGATACAGGCTGTATATACTGATAATCGGGGTCTGTATATAGGATACAGGCTGTATATACTGATAATCGGGGTCTGTATATAGGATACAGGCTGTATATACTAATCACCGGGGTCTGTATATAGGATACAGGCTGCATATACTGATCGGGGTCTGTATATAGGATACAGGCTGTATATACTGATCACCGGGGTCTGTATATAGGATACAGGCTGTATATCCTGTATAATCCTGATATTCTATGTATAGGTCGCTCCTGTATACATTAGTCAAGGCTGTTATAAGAAGGCCTTACTATTACCAGAAACAGGAATAGTACTGCCTGTAAACAGTGTATGTATAGTGTGATTTACCAAGCCGTGCAGGAGTATCCCCCCCATCATCTGTCCAATCGCTGCTGGAGGAGGGGGCATTATCCTGCGCTCACTTACCAGCCCTGCCCTAACATTTACATGTCCTACAGGGGATACATATGGTGCCATATGACATTATAGAGTCACATGACTCCGACACCCGTCATATAGTGTGACTCATCCTCAGAAAAATGAATATTATATCCAAATGAAGACTTCATAAAGCCATTAACGTGCTATAAATGCCCATGACGCATCACATGACTCCGGAGGGGGATCATCCGTGATGTAATCATGTAATTAATAGAGATACCTTAGGATTCTGTCACCTCAATCCATAATGTATGTTCTGGGAGGAGGAGGCTTTGGTGACTACATATAATGTATGCAAAGGAAGATAAAGCAGATCGTATGCCATCGGCTGTCACACCGCGAGGTATATCTATTAGAACATCTGCTATAATTGTGCTTCACTCCATCATCATCAGCAATGAGGCGGCAGCCGCTCTATACTGGGAGCTCAAGCCTGGCTGCGCTTTCTAGACTCTTCCTCAGGGATCAGACCTGTTTTTTTAGTGCTCCAAATCCCCTGCAGAGTAATAAAGCCACATGCAAAAATTCTGCTTCTGCAGTCACCACTAAGGGGACCTCAGGCGTTTACTGCATACAGATATATACAGCCACCACCAGAGGGACCTCAGGAGATTACTGCATACAGATATATACAGCCACCACTAGAGGGAGCTCAGAAGATTACTACATACAGATATATACAGCCACCACTAGAGGGAGCTCAGGAGATTGCAAAATACAGATCTATACAACCACCACTAGAGGGAGCTCAGGCGTTTACTGCATACAGATATATACAGCCACCACTAGAGGGAGCTCAGGAGATTGCAAAATACAGATCTATACAACCACCACTAGAGGGACCTCAGGAGATTACTGCATACAGATATATACAGCCACCACTAGAGGGAGCTCAGAAGATTACTACATACAGATATATACAGCCACCACTAGAGGGAGCTCAGGAGATTACTACATACAGATATATACAGCCACCACTAGAGGGAGCTCAGGAGATTGCAAAATACAGATCTATACAACCACCACTAGAGGGAGCTCAGGCGTTTACTGCATACAGATATATACAACAATCACTAGAGGGAGCTCAGGAGATTACTGCATACAGATATATACAACCACCACCAGAGGGAGCTTAGGAGATAACTGCATACAGATATATACAACCACCACCAGAGGGACCTCAGGGGCTTTCTACATACAGATATATACAACCACCACCAGAGAAGGCTCAGGGGATTACTGTGTACAGATATATACAGCCACCACTAGAGGGAGCTCAGGAGATTGCAAAATACAGATCTATACAGCCACCACTAGAGGGAGCTCAGGCGTTTACTGCATACAGATATATACAACAATCACTAGAGGGAGCTCAGGAGATTACTGCATACAGATATATACAACCACCACCAGAGGGACCTCAGGGGCTTTCTACATACAGATATATACAACCACCACCAGAGAAGGCTCAGGGGATTACTGTGTACAGATATATACAGTCACCACTAGAGGGAGCTCAGGAGATTACTGCATACAGATATATACAGCCACCACTAGAGGAAGCTCAGGAGATTACTACATACAGATATATACAGCCACCACTAGAGGGATCTCAGGACATTACTGCATACAGATATATACAGCCACCACTAGAGGGGGCTCAGGAGATTACTACATACAGATATACACAGCCACCACTAGAGGGGGCTCAGGATATTACTATATTCAGATATATACAGCCACCACTAGAGGGAGCTCAGGATATTACTATATGCAGATATATACAGCCACCACTAGAGGGAGCTCGGGAGATTAATGCATAAAGATATATACAGCCACCACTAGAGGGAGCTCAGGAGATTACTACATACAGATATATACAGCCACCACTAGAGGGAGCCTAAGAGATTACTGCATACAGATATATATGGTACAGCTGCCACTATTGAAGCTGTATATGGGTGTATATATCTCTGTGCAGTAAACTCCTGAGACAGTAGAGAGAGAGAGAGAGAAGCTAGCTTACAGGTGACACTCAGCATAATAACATCATTATGACAACAAAAAAACACACAGATAGAAATGTCAGAATTGCTGCAAAATTCAGCATGTAGTTATGTCTCAGATTTGTGAATGATTACAGATGGTCTTGTCACAAGAGGACATAAAATCACTTCCCTTGCTGCCCTACAAAAAGGCTCTCAGAGGTTACTTCTGGGTCGGGTACCTCTTGGTGACCGATCGTTGACTGCTTGATATGCCTCTGGAATGCACTCAGACATTTTGCCCAGTTGACAGACTTTAAGAGGGGGCGGACGTATCACTGGACTGAGAGAAGCGGGAATGGTCATTTGGATGAATTGTCTGCCATCTAGGCCGATCTGACCCATCTGTTTGGTGGTGTTGGGAGCAGTGGTTAAGGGAGGACACGCACACGGTGAATAGACTCCGGATGGCCCAGACAGACAGCAGTAGAAAGGATGGTCTGATCCCCTGACGAGCACAAGCAGCTCCACAGTTTCGTTGTCCACCCCTTTATTACAGGGACCACCTGTGTCTGAATCATTTCCAGGAGCTTAGAAGTAGCAAATGTAGTGTCACGGCACGCATTACGTGTCCTGCCGTTAGCAGCCGGCTGCCGTCACCTTCGTCTGCAGTGGTGTCATGAACAAGAAACCTGGACTGCTATGGACTGGAACCGTATTGTCTTTACCGATGAATCCAGGTTCTGTTTGGGATACGGCGATGGTCGGGTTGGGGTATTACTATTGAGGCCTTTGCTGGTGAGGGACGCACTGCCCCCACTGCTGGTGTGATGATCGGGGGAGCCATCACATACTACAGTCGGTCACCCCTAGTAGTTATAGGACACTAACAGCTCAGCGACATGTGCAGGACATCCTGCCGCCACGTGTGATCCTCTCATGGCAGGGGTGACAACTGCTGGTGTGATGATCGGGGGAGCCATCACATACTACAGTCGGTCACCCCTAGTAGTTATAGGACACTAACAGCTCAGCGACATGTGCAGGACATCCTGCCGCCACGTGTGCTCCTCTCATGGCAGGGCTGACAACTGCTGGTGTGATGATCGGGGGAGCCATCACATACTACAGTCGGTCACCCCTAGTAGTTATAGGACACTAACAGCTCAGCGACATGTGCAGGACATCCTGCCGCCACGTGTGCTCCTCTCATTGCAGGGGTGACAACTGCTGGTGTGATGATCGGGGGAGCCATCACATACTACAGTCGGTCACCCCTAGTAGTTATAGGACACTAACAGCTCAGCGACATGTGCAGGACATCCTGCCGCCACGTGTGCTCCTCTCATTGCAGGGCTGACAACTGCTGGTGTGATGATCGGGGGAGCCATCACATATGACAGTCGGTCACCCCTAGTAGTGATAGGACACTAACAGCTCAGCGACATGTGCAGGACATCCTGCCGCCACGTGTGCTCCTCTCATTGCAGGGGTGACAACTGCTGGTGTGATGATCGGGGGAGCCATCACATACTACAGTCGGTCACTTCTAGTAGTTATAGGACACTAACAGCTCAGCGATATGTGCAGGACATCCTGCCGCCACGTGTGCTCCTCTCATTGCAGGGCTGACAACTGCTGGTGTGATGATCGGGGGAGCCATTACATATGACAGTCGGTCACCCCTAGTAGTGATAGGACACTGCTGGATAGGACAACTGCTGGTGTGATGATCGGGGGAGCCATCACATATGACAGTCGGTCACCCCTAGTAGTTATAGGACACTAACAGCTCAGCGATATGTGCAGGACATCCTGCCGCCACGTGTGCTCCTCTCATTGCAGGGGTGACAACTGCTGGTGTGATGATCGGGGGAGCCATCACATATGACAGTCGGTCACCCCTAGTAGTGATAGGACACTGCTGGATAGGACAACTGCTGGTGTGATGATCGGGGGAGCCATCACATATGACAGTCGGTCACCCCTAGTAGTTATAGGACACTAACAGCTCAGCGATATGTACAGGACATCCTGCCGCCACGTGTGCTCCTTTCATGGCAGGGCTGACAACTGCTGGTGTGATGATCGGGGAAGCCATCACATATGACAGTCGGTCACCCCTAGTAGTGATAGGACACTGCTGGATAGGACAACTGCTGGTGTGATGATCGGGGGAGCCATCACATATGACAGTCGGTCACCCCTAGTAGTGATAGGACACTAACAGCTCAGCGATATGTGCAGGACATCCTGCCGCCACGTGTGCTCCTTTCATGGCAGGGCTGACAACTGCTGGTGTGATGATCGGGGGAGCCATCACATACGACAGTCGGTCACCCCTAGTAGTGATAGGACACTAACAGCTCAGCGATATGTACAGGACATCCTGCCGCCACGTGTGCTCCTCTCTTGGCAGGATACTGCTCGCCCACACACCGTAAGGGTTTCCCAGGCATGTCTCCTCCAGATTACGGCACTTCCTTGGCTGCCGGTCACCAGATTTATCACCAATCCAGCATTTATGAGACCGGCTGGGGCCTCGGCTTCACCAACACACGAGTGCAGGATCTACAAGCCCGGCGGTGACATATGAATCTCATTGAACTAAATCTTTAATTAAAAAGAAATCCTCAGACGCCTTTGTCTTTAATACAACTAAACTCTGTGTTCACCTCCCTCCCCCCTCCCGCAGCCTCCACAGCCCTGATATAATGTGCAAACCACCATCTGGGCGAGAGCACGTCTCATTAACTCATTGCCTCGTATATTAAAATGTGGGATTTCTCCAGGAATGTCACCAGCCGCCTCAGTGTATGTGGGCGGGAGGCAGCGGAATCCATCACTTGTCATAGCTGTGCCGCCCTATAGGGGGCAGTGACATGGGCTGATGTGACAGCGTCAGATTTCACCCCAGAGGATGTGTCACATACCGGCTGTCATCACAAGACAAGAGGACCCTGAGTCGTGAGATTCAGCATCAAAACATGACACCCCGTCCCCAACACCGGGGACTCAGCGGGGACCCCCTAAATGGGGACACATGAGTCATCAGCAGTCGTTTGATGAAACCAGCTCCCCCGCAATAAGCCTGCCATCCTCTGTCATACCGCCACTAACCCAATTAGAATGTGTTCAATCAGGACAGGGGATTCCTTCGTGTTCGTAGTTAACCCCTTCTGCCTGCCTCATAAGAGCAGAGCTCCATATGTGACCCATTATGTTGTTCTATTGAGGAATTGCTCTATGCTTTGTCACGATAATGAAGAGTCGACCGTTTGCTGCGGCTTTCGGAACGCGCTGGAGACCACCTGGCGTCTTGATGGTCAGCCAGAGGCAGAGGGGGAAGCGATCGCTTCCACGTCCTAGAACACGACTTTGCTAAAGGAAATTTGGTTAAATTGCAAAGTGACTGTACATATTTAATACGGTTGAAAAAAGACATAAGTCCATCAAGTTCAACCAAGGGATGGGGGGGGGGGGGGGGATGCGAATCCCAGAAGGAAGGGAGTGTTGCCCTTTACATGAAAAAAAAACAAAAAACTGCAAGAATGGGGGCCACCACCCGTTTTTTTTTTTAAAGATCCCGAATGGCATATGAAACTGCATTATTATACAAGATTATACATCACCCCATTGGGCGCAGTCATGTCGCCGATGCTATATCTGGACCTCCACGTATTGGGGGTCCCATCCCCATCCGGAATCTGTATTACATGACATAGTCTCTGGTATGGTGAGGGGGTAGTGGGGGTCCGTCCAGGATTACATTACTGTGCACCAGAACAGGTAATTGCACCATTGCTCTACCTTCCTATCAGTCGGTGGACTTTGGGCCCCCAGGATGTTGGGGCCACTTGTAATAATGACTCCCTAGACCAGAGGTACGCACTGTTGTTGGGTGCACATGGTGCACATTGGCAGGCATTGTCATGGGGGTACTGTGGTAGGAAGTCTTGGGGGGGCACTGGGGTTGACACTTTAATTGCCAGATGTAGCAGATACTCTGGGGCTCAGAAATTCCAAGAAATGTTTTATCATATTTATCATATTTTATCTCTCACATAAAACATGTAAGATACAATAGCATCTTGTGTGACGCGTTTCGAGAGTGAACTGCTCTTTCTCAAGCAACTATTATTATGTGCTTGAGAAAGAGCAGTTCGCCCTTGAAACGCGTCGCTCGATATGCTATTTTACCTCTCGCATGTTTTATGATGTTTTATCTTCTAATAACTATAGTTTTATATTTGTAGCAGCGCTTCTTTTACCCTTTTTTTTTTTTTCTCTTTATTTGCGAAATGGGACCAGTATCTGGGGAGGAAAGCTGCAACTACGGCAGTGACTGAGGCTACCACAGGGTTACCTGAGTTGTGCCCACAGAATACTGGTAAGCTTCATTCATACACGGGTGCATTGTGTGATCAATTCAGCTACGAAGCACATTTGTCTCCTTTTCTTTCCAACACTGTGTGTATTATCCCTGTACTGTGACATCACTGTGTTTATTACCTCTGTACTGTGACATCACTGTGTGTATTATCTCTGTACTGTGATATCACTGTGTGTATTATCTCTGTACTGTGACATCACTGTGTATAATATCCCTGTACTGTGACATCACTGTGTGTATTACCCCTGTACTGTGACATCACTGTGTTTATTATCCCTGTACTGTGACATCGCTGTGTTTATTATCCCTGTACTGTGACATCGCTGTGTGTATTATCCCTGTACTGTGACATCGCTGTGTGTATTATCCCTGTACTGTGACATCACTGTGTTTATTATCCTGTACTGTGACATCACTGTGTGTATTATCCCTGTACTGTGACATCACTGTGTGTATTACCCCTGTACTGTGACATCACTGTGTTTATTATCCCTGTACTGTGACATCACTGTGTGTATTATCCCTGTACTGTGACATCACTGTGTGTATTATCCCTGTACTGTGACATCACTGTGTTTATTATCCCTGTACTGTGACATCACTGTGTGTATTATCCCTGTACTGTGACATCACTGTGTTTATTATCCCTGTACTGTGACATCACTGTGTGTATTATCCTGTACTGTGACATCACTGTGTGTATTATCCCTGTACTGTGACATCACTGTGTGTATTATCTCTGTACTGTGACATCACTGTGTTTATTATCTCTGTACTGTGACATCACTGTGTTTATTATCCCTGTACTGTGACATCACTGTGTGTATTATCTCTGTACTGTGACATCACTGTGTTTATTATCCCTGTACTGTGACATCACTGTGTTTATTATCTCTGTACTGTGACATCACTGTGTGTATTATCCCTGTACTGTGACATCACTGTGTGTATTATCCCTGTACTGTGACATCACTGTGTGTATTATCCCTGTACTGTGACATCACTGTGTGTATTATCCCTGTACTGTGACATCACTGTGTGTATTATCCCTGTACTGTGACATCACTGTGTTTATTATCTCTGTACTGTGACATCACTGTGTTTATTATCCCTGTACTGTGACATCACTGTGTGTATTATCCTGTACTGTGACATCACTGTGTTTATTATCCCTGTACTGTGACATCACTGTGTGTATTATCTCTGTACTGTGACATCACTGTGTGTATTATCTCTGTACTGTGACATCACTGTGTTTATTATCCCTGTACTGTGACATCACTGTGTTTATTATCCCTGTACTGTGACATCACTGTGTGTATTATCCCTGTACTGTGACATCACTGTGTGTATTATCCCTGTACTGTGACATCACTGTGTGTATTATCCCTGTACTGTGACATCACTGTGTTTATTATCCCTGTACTGTGACATCACTGTGTGTATTATCTCTGTACTGTGACATCACTGTGTTTATTATCTCTGTACTGTGACATCACTGTGTTTATTATCCCTGTACTGTGACATCACTGTGTGCATTATCTCTGTACTGTGACATCACTGTGTGTATTATCCCTGTACTGTGACATCACTGTGTGCATTATCTCTGTACTGTGACATCATTGTGTTTATTATCCCTGTACTGTGACATCACTGTTTGCATTATTCTGTTACTGCTTATGGGGCCGTACTCCAGGTTTTGTTATGGGTCCCATTAGTCACATGTTGCACCCCGTTTTCCGGCTTTGGCTCTGTGAGTGCCTCTCTCGCTGTCATCATGTCTTGGTCGTCTTCTTGCTCTCTCAGTGGGGTGATGGCTCATTTTACGCCCCTGTCTCGCCCCCGTATTGAGCGTCTTCTGATGAGTTGTAGATGAGGACGCTGAGTACACAGCCGCTCGCTCCGAGGTATCTGGCAGCTATCGTTGAGCGCTCGTTTGATTACACTTTATTGATGTTTGCATGAGAATTTTTAAGATTCAATGTTTCCAGGAAGTCTCTTGGAATATCGAGCGCTGATAGCTGGAGATAATGAACCAGAAATCATTAAGGGAGCTTTAAAAATGTCACTTGGTTCAGAGGAGTACATCACTTCACAGAATGAGCGCGCAGTAGGAAGTGCAGTGCCGCGGTGTTTGCAGAGCTGGGAACCGCACAATGGCGCAAGCACGGGGGCTGGGCACTTCTGTTAGAAAGCCCTATTACAGGGATCAGCAATCTCTGGCAAAACTTCAACTCCCAGCATGCTCCATTCGCTTGTATGGGAGTTCTGACAATAGTCAGGCAAGTGTGCATGCTGGGAGTGGTAGTTTCACAACAGCTGGAGTGTCGAAGGTTGCTGATTCCTGCCCTATAAGCTCCTGTCTCTGCATAGGGTGCTGACATTCTCACCTTACTGGAACCTCTCTCTTCCCAGCATACTTGCTGCTGCACATTTAGAATCTCCTAACGTTTTGTGTTTGCAGCTCCTCTGCAGACTTATGTGTCTCCTTGGATCTAGGTCCTCCACAGGTAATTATAGACCTATAGGCTTGGAAGGTATAGCTTGTATATGGATTGGAAACTGGCTGAAGGATCGTGTCCAGGGAGTTGTGGTCAGTGATTCCTATTCAGAATATTTATGAATGATATCGAGGACGGGATTAATAGCACCATTTCTATTTTTGCAGATGACACTAAGCTGTTTGGAACTGTACAGTCTATGGAAGATGTCTGTAAACTACAAGCTGACCGGACACTCTGAGGGATCGAGCATCAACTTGGCAAATGAGGTTCAATGTGGACAAATGTAAAGTTCTGCATCTTATAGTAATAATCTCCGTGCTTCAGTACAGAGATAATACACACAGTGATGTCACAGTACAGGGATAATACACACAGCGATGTCACAGTACAGGGATAATAAACACAGCGATGTCACAGTACAGAGATAATATACACAGTGATGTCACAGTACAGGGATAATAAACACAGTGATGTCACAGTACAGGGATAATACATACAGTGATGTCACAGTACAGAGATAATATACACAGTGATGTCACAGTACAGGGATAATAAACACAGTGATGTCACAGTACAGAGATAATATACACAGTGATGTCACAGTACAGGGATAATACACACAGTGATGTCACAGTACAGAGATAATATACACAGTGATGTCACAGTACAGGGATAATAAACACAGTGATGTCACAGTACAGGGATAATAAACACAGTGATTTCACAGTACAGAGATAATACACACAGTGATGTCACAGTACAGGGATAATACACACAGTGATGTCACAGTACAGAGATAATACACACAGTGATGTCACAGTACAGGGATAATACACACAGTGATGTCACAGTACAGGGATAATAAACACAGTGATGTCACAGTACAGGGATAATAAACACAGTGATGTCACAGTACAGGGATAATAAACACAGTGATGTCACAGTACAGGGATAATACACACAGTGATGTCACAGTACAGGGATAATAAACACAGTGATGTCACAGTACAGGGATAATACACACAGTGATGTCACAGCACAGGGATAATACACACAGTGATGTCACAGCACAGGGATAATACACACAATGATGTCACAGTACAGGGATAATACACAGTGATGTCACAGTACAGGGATAATACACACAGTGATGTCACAGTACAGGGATAATACACAGTGATGTCACAGTACAGGGATAATACACACAGTGATGTATCACTGGGGGAGTCACTTATAGAGAAGGATTTGGGTCTCCTTGTAGATCATAGATTAAATAACAGCACAATGTCAATCAGCTGCTTCTAAGGCCACCAGGATATTGTCATGCATTATACGAGGCGTGGATTCGCAGGGCAGGGATGTAATATTACCACTTTACAAAGCGTTGGTGCTGCCTCATCTGGAATATGCAGTTCAGTTCTGGGCACCAGTCCATAGAAAGGACGCCCTGGAGCTGGAGTGAGTACAGAGGAGAGCGACTAAACTGATAAGGGGCCTGGAGGGTCTTAGTTATGAAGAAAGATTAAAAGAATTGAATTTATTTAGTCTTGAGATAAGACTTCTAAGGGGGACATGATTAACCTGTACAAATATATAAATGGGCCATAAAAAAAATACGGTTAGAAACTGTTCCATGAAAATGGCCTCAGAAGACGAGGGGGCGCTGCCTCCGACTGGAGAGGAAGAAGCTCAGTCTCCAGAAGCGTCAAACTCAAAACTCCTTTACTGTAAGAGCTGTGAATCTGTGGAATAGACGTCCTCAGGACGTGGTCACAGCAGAACAGGGGACAGTTTTAAAAAGGGTCTAGATAAATTCTTAGAAGTAAATGACATTAATGCTTATGAAACGTGTAGAAATCTGAGTCTCACTTCCTTCTGGGATTCGCGTCCTCACCGATCCCTTGGTTGAACTCGATGGATTTATGTATTTTTTCACCCGTATTAACTATGCAACTATAACCCTATCCCAATAAACCTAGAAAAAAGACGGATTGGCCAGAAGGACATGGTTGATTAGTTGTAGTTGGTTTCCATAGCGACAAACAGTAGCAATACAAAGAGTTACAAATGTGACATTTTACACTTTCTTTCCATGCAGGGCGTGTTCCTTCTGCTCCCTGTTTGTTCAGTGTCGTAGGGGTCATTCCCTAGTGTGCTGCATTGTGATGCACTTTATAGTAGTTTGGCATTAAAATGGCTTCATCTACAACTTAACCAGGCATGCATGATTTTTATGGTTGTGTCTGTCAGTATAGTGCTGACCGATATCAAGAAGGGACCAGCAGAATTAAGAGAATGCAGCTCCGGATGTGACTGGTGAATGAGAAATGAGATCATTGAAAGATGAGTAATGGTGCTGGGTTTTGCCCCCAGGGTAGTGGAGCTGGATGTTTACCCTTTCCTCGTCCACTGTGCCCCAATCCCATGTTTGCTAGTAGGCATAGGACTACCTAGGGCTGGGCCCTCTTTTTCTAAGGGCCCCATAGCATCTGAATGGGCTGCTTCTATGGTATGTATCTAATGACAAAGCATGGGGGAAGCGGAAGAGGCTGTCACGGTTGCCGCCCTGTTGCCTGAGGAGCCCAAGGGCGTCACCAGCACATGAGCTGGGAGTAGCATTATAAATTGTATGACCTGCTGGGAGTTGTAGTCCCACAGTAGGCTGTATTAATAGATTACAGTAGTTCATTACATTGGGGATTTGTATCAGTTTCAGGATTCGATTGTGAAATTTTTGCAACAATTTCATTTCCAGTCTCCAGAGAGAAGAATATTTTCTGGGAAACGTTTCCGAGATTTACTGTTCCGAATACGAAGCGTCTCAGTCCATGAAATGTATTAAATTGCCTCCTCCGCAGAGGAGATTTGCACTACAATGACGCCATTCTACCCGGGGGACAAAATAAATTGTTTCTAATAATTTCCTGGCGATACATGAAAGAGCAAATCAATGCGACAACCGAGGGAGGCGAATTCAGGCACAATTTAGCTTTTATTCGCCATGAGAAAATCAGAAATTTCAGGTAGGGTAATGGTGGAGGATGAGGGCAGGATCCACGGATCTTCTGCTGATAAAAAGCATCAAATCTGTCGCTCAGATCTGTCATCAGTCAGACAAAATCTGGCATCCAAACTATCCAAATAAATTGATCCAGCGAAATCTGTTGAACTGAAACTATACAATCAAACCTATCCAAATATCTCTGCAACCAAATCGGATAAATCTATTACCAAAAAACATCTATCCAACCAAATTAATAGAATCTATGCAGCCACCTCAATCTATACCAGGAGACCTGTCCAACAGAATGTAACTAACTTGGTCCAACCAGTTCAGCTCAACTGAATCTATACAACCAAATCTGCCCATAAAATCTACCAAACTAAACTGTTCAATCCAAACCTGTCCAAAATAGTCAATACCGTATAACAGAATCCTGTCTGCACTATCCTAGGCTGTCAAACACCTGTACAGTGCCCACATAATGCTGCCATCCAGTGCCCACACAATGCCAGCATCAGTACAATGCCCGTAATAACTCCAGAGTGCTACAGATATTCTACATAATAGCTTCTGACGAGACCGAAATAATAAACCTATATAGTGCCCACAGAGTGATGTCCAAATAAATTCCATATAACAATACCCAAATAATACTGCCATACAGTGTACAAATAATAAATCCAGAGTTCCTACGTAATAGGTGTATATAATTCCCAATTACAAACTCATACAGTGCCCACATAATAGTGCCATAGAGTGTTAAAATAACGCTAAATCATAGCACCCAAATAATACTGCCATACAGTGTACAAATAATAAATCCATAGAGTGCCTACATAATAGCCTCAGACAATTCCCAATAATCTTGTACAGTGCCGCAGCGTGTCCAAGTATTTCTATAATACATTAACCAAACATTACTGCCATACAGTGTACAAATAATGAAGCCAAACATATAAGTATCATCTAAAAAAAACCTACTGGCATGAGTGTCCATATAATAAAACCGTCCATAGTGCCAGATGCTCATGTAATAGGGTGAATCGCAGTGGGTACATAATGGCGCAATCCACATTCCCCTCATACTAGCACCATATTTACACGCTATTTAACCCTTAATGTGAATAACTCCACACAGGTTTTATTTAACAAATCAGCCACCATCAGACGGTACAATCCCTTCTGTACCAGGATCGGGCCCGGTGGTTGTCGCACTGGTGACGGGGGACACCTTTACTACTTCCATTATAAATGATCATCGCTCTTTGCATCTCTTACATTTCATGTAAATGTCACTGGTTCCATTGATCTGTAATATCTGACAAATCGATCAAGAGGGAGGCGGCTTTATTAATATGAATGTGATTTTATATAAAGGGACTCTAACCATAAAGTGAGCAACATTTTTGTTAAAGGCGTCATCCCATGAAAAACATTCTACAGTTTTCAAACCAGCCCCTGGATCGGAATACATTTGTAATTGCATGTAATTAAAAATTTACTATAGCCCCTGAGCTATCCAATAAAATGTATCTGTACAGCGCCACCTGCTGGTTTTTGTTTTCCTATTTCTTTATTTATCCACTGCACAAGTTATAATTGGTCTAGGTGGTGGTGACCTGACGATGCCTGGCATAAGACATTTGAAGGGGGGTTGTCACTATGTTTGCCACAGGTCCTGATCGCCATATCAGTAAGCATAGTTCTACAACTCTCTAATTCTGTTCCTTTTGTTCTATAGCTATACCCTTGTGTCATTTTTCACTGCCATTGTTGCATTTTAATCATGAAATGGGATGAAAATTGCATGATATCCCTCTCTTACAGGGTAATGCTGCAGTGTATAGCATGGGGGATTACAGACCGCACCCACTGTCTGAAATCCAGCAGCTAGTGTGAATGTCTTGTAAAACCGAAGTAAAAACACAAATCAAGCAGCTCCAGCAGCTTCTCAGAGGGGGTGCACAGATAGAAGAGCCCCGCCCCCGAGGAGCAAGAGATGGTAGGATTTATCCAAACAATATAGTTATCACCAATTCATGGATCATTTAGCTGCTTTGGCTTGACAGTGTAAAGTATGATGGGACATGTATTAGGAATGCACAGGAATTCGGCCTCTGGATGTAAAGAGAATGGTCCAGTTCACTGACAGCAAGCAAAGATTTTGGAAATGGCTAGAAATTGACACAAAGTTGTAGGTTCCTTGATTATACATTATTATATATCTGCTGGTAATATGGCATCCGGTATTTGGCGCTGTTTTTCCCCTCGCTATACTCGGCCATAGTCGCATTGAGCCAAAACTTGAGATCCTATAAAATGTCATTACACTTGCAAACACAACCAGGAGCAAGCAGACTCCTTGACATGAAATGACCGGCGGCTCGTACCTCCCACCCCGTCCTGAGGTGACCGCGCCGCTCTGCCCTGCAAACTACTCTGCCTTTCTCTAATTAAGAGCGAAAAAACAGGAATACATCAATATGCCAGGAGTCAGTCAGGCGGCGGGCAGGATGATGTATCTGGTGCGCGCCGTGTAGCAGAGTCTGGGAACATTTCAAAATTATTTTCTGAAATAAATGACATTTTATGAATTTCGCCCCTCACTCCGTTAGACATCCAACCGAAATAAGTGTGAGGGGGCACCGGGCTTTTTCAGACCCTGACGCTAGGGAGAATGCGCCTGTAATATACAGATGACGTCCTGTCCTTCCGCCGGCAGGAATCACCGCGATGTATAAGTCACGGCGCGCTGAGCGGCAGGCGGGGGAAGTGACAGTGATACATTGTTACACCCTCATGCAGTGATGTACACAATGTATCTCTTATGATAACAATATGATTGGTGTTATATGAGCGATAAGTGGCGCCCTCTGCAGGTGGTGGGATGGCGCAGAATGCGGTAGACGGAGGCACGTACATCTTTGCTGCAAACAACAACTTTACTGGACAATATTTTCCGTAAGGCACGGTACTAAAGTATCACCAAGGGCTCCTGCACACAAATGTATATTTTTTTCAGTGTCCATTCCATTATTTTGAAAAAACTTAAATGACTGCGTGTGCATTCCGTGTCCGTGTGTCGGCATGTCCGCAAAAAATAGAACATGTCCTATTCTTGTCCATTTTGGGGACAAGGACAGGCATTGTTGCAATGGATCCGCAAAAATAAAAAAACTATGCAGCATGGACATCACACGGATGTCAACTGTTCTTTTGTGGATCCATGTTTTGCGGACCGCAAAATACATACGTTTGTGTGCATGAGCCCTAAGGCTGAGATCTCACTTCAGTTATTTGATCCGTAGACCCTCACATCTTCTGCAGGTCACTACAGTCGTCTCATCTGCAGACCCTCACATCTTCTGCAGGTCACTACAGTCGTCTCATCTGCAGACCCTCACATCTTCTGCAGGTCACTACAGTCATCTCATCTGCAGACCCTCACACCTTCTGCAGGTCACTACAGTCGTCTCATCTGCAGACCCTCACATCTTCTGCAGGTCACTACAGTCGTCTCATCTGCAGACCCTCACATCTTCTGCAGGTCATTACAGTCGTCTCATCTGCAGACCCTCACATCTTCTGCAGGTCATTACAGTCGTCTCATCTGCAGACCCTCACATCTTCTGCAGGTCACTACAGTCATCTCATCTGCAGACCCTCACATCTTCTGCAGGTCACTACACTCATCTCATCTGTAGACCCTCACATCTTCTGCAGGTCACTACAGTCGTCTCATCTGCAGACCCTCACATCTTCTGCAGGTCACTACAGTCATCTCATCTACAGACCCTCACATCTTCTGCAGGTCACTACAGTCGTCTCATCTGCAGACCCTCACATCTTCTGCAGGTCACTACAGTCATCTCATCTGCAGACCCTCACATCTTCTGCAGGTCACTACAGTGGTCTCATCTGCAGACCCTCACATCTTCTGCAGGTCACTACAGTCGTCTCATCTGCAGACCCTCACATCTTCTGCAGGTCACTACAGTCATCTCATCTGCAGACCCTCACATCTTCTGCAGGTCACTACAGTGGTCTCATCTGCAGACCCTCACATCTTCTGCAGGTCACTACAGTCGTCTCATCTGCAGACCCTCACATCTTCTGCAGGTCACTACAGTCGTCTCCTCTGCAGACCCTCACATCTTCTGCAGGTCACTACAGTGGTCTCATCTGCAGACCCTCACATCTTCTGCAGGTCACTACAGTCGTCTCCTCTGCAGACCCTCACATCTTCTGCAGGTCACTACAGTGGTCTCATCTGCAGACCCTCACATCTTCTGCAGGTCACTACAGTCGTCTCCTCTGCAGACCCTCACATCTTCTGCAGGTCACTACAGTCATCTCCTCTGCAGACCCTCACATCTTCTGCAGGTCACTACACTCATCTCCTCTGCAGACCCTCACATCTTCTGCAGGTCACTACAGTCGTCTCCTCTGCAGACCCTCACATCTTCTGCAGGTCACTACAGTCGTCTTCTCTGCAGCCATCCTGTGGGTAGGGAGACTCCCTATCCTTCCATGCGTGCTGGAGCCTGCGTTTGGCATCTGCAGCTGTTTTTGGGGCACCATAGCTATGGTGACCCCTGCTTTACCTCCCCACTCTATAATTCAGTCCTGGTGTGCAGACCTTTCCCTTTTTTGCACCCTCATCATGGCTGCCGGTGCTACTGCGCCACTCTTCGGGATCACATTCACAGGATAGGGCCTCCCCGTCCTCGTGCACAGTCCGGTGTGCACTCACTGCTGCAGCAGGCCTTGGTTCAGTGCTCACCCACAACAGGGTAGTGAGTGCCCACCATGTCTCCCAAGATGGCGCCAGTATCCTCTGTGAGCGGGTAATGTGCTAGCCGCCATCTGGGGATCACAGGACAGAGAACACCACCTCATCCACCTCCATTTTGGGCTGAAACCTTGTCATTTCCTTAATTGCCACAGAAACCGTATCTTGTAAAGCTCCCGTTATGAGTAACTAGTAACAGTACAGCTCATGCGCTCTCCGCTTTTGTTCTCTGTTTTCATCTTGCTAATTACTTGTTTTTCTTCTCGCAGTGACCTGGAAGGAAGATTCACTTTACAAACGGAAATCCTCTGACTGTAAAATCCAAAGGAAACCGGCGCCTTCCAGGTAATTACCGCCACCTTTCTGTACCCCTGATTTAAGCTTCATCAGAGCGCCTTGCGCTGCGCGGACCTCGCCGCTGCCTAATCAGAGCTATTCTCCGAGATTTGCATGTAATTACAGCTCTACCTGAGAAGTGACAGCGCCATTAATTGGAAGCAAAGTGGTAAAGAACACTCTGTAAATTGGTCTCATCGAGGCTGCGGCTTGTTTCCTGCAGTAAATTCTCGCTGCTTTGCTGCATGTCCCTGGGGGGCTCCTCTGGACCCCACCCTTCACTATATAATGGCGGCAGAATGCCGCTGACTGTGCGCACATGGAGGATATCCAGGAGAATTCAGCAGCAGCATTAAAGATCTTCCTTCTCTTCATTCGTTGATATCTATTGCCACCATATTCTCCATTGGAAACTATACTTCACAGGCTACTGAGTGCATCTGTCATGGCCTCTCCAAAAAGATCCACCCAGAGGCCACCACAACAGCGCGAGGTCCAGTAAAACCTTATTCACACGACCATATTACCTCTGCATTGTACAGAGCCCTAGACGCCTAGGAGCCTTCACTGCAGCCGCGGTGAGCATTGTGCCTCCGATGACCTAATAACGAGGTTCACAGCATTGCTTCTAGGGGAGAATACGGGGCGGTATGAAGGAGGCCACACGGTCTACTGCCCTATACATGAGGCCCATTCACATGTTAGGAGTTCAGAACAAAGATACTAGGGCCACAGGATAATGACACTGACACTCTGGGTACAGGATGATGACGCTGACACTCGGGGTACAGGATAATGACGCTGACACTCGGGGTACAGGATAATGACACTGACACTCGGGGTGCAGGATAATGACACTGACACTTGGGGTACAGTATAATGACACTGACACTCGGGGTACAGGATAATGACGCTGACACTCGGGGTACGGGATAATGACGCTGACACTCGGGGTACAGGATAATGACACTGACACTTGGGGTACAGGATGATGACACTGACACTTGGGGTACAGGATAATGACGCTGACACTCGGGGTACGGGATGATGACACTGACACTCGGGGTACGGGATAATGACGCTGACACTGGGGGTCCAGGATAATGACGCTGACACTCGGGGTACGGGATAATGACGCTGACACTCGGGGTACAGGATAATGACACTGACACTCGGGGTCCAGGATAATGACGCTGACACTTGGGGTACAGGATAATGACACTGACACTCGGGGTACAGGATAATGACGCTGACACTCGGGGTACAGGATAATGACACTTGGGGTACAGGATAATGACACTGACACTTGGGGTCCAGGATAATGACGCTGACACTCGGGGTACAGGATAATGACACTGACACTCGGGGTACAGGATAATGACACTGACACTCGGGGTACAGGATAATGACGCTGACACTCGGGGTACAGGATAATGACGCTGACACTCGGGGTACAGGATAATGACACTGACACTCGGGGTACAGGATAATGACACTGACACTCGGGGTACAGGATAATGACACTGACACTCGGGGTACAGGATAATGACACTGACACTCGGGGTACAGGATAATGACACTTGGGGTACAGGATAATGACACTGACACTTGGGGTCCAGGATAATGACGCTGACACTCGGGGTACAGGATAATGACACTGACACTTGGGGTACAGGATAATGAAACTGACACTCGGGGTACAGGATAATGACACTGACACTCGGGGTACAGGATAATGACGCTGACACTTGGGGTACAGGATAATGACGCTGACACTCGGGGTACAGGATAATGACGCTGACACTCGGGGTACAGGATAATGACGCTGACACTCGGGGTACAGGATAATGACGCTGACACTCGGGGTACAGGATAATGACACTGACACTCTGGGTACAGGATAATGACGCTGACACTTGGGGTACAGGATAATGACGCTGACACTCGGGGTACAGGATAATGACGCTGACACTCGGGGTACAGGATAATGACGCTGACACTTGGGGTACAGGATAATGACGCTGACACTTGGGGTACAGGATAATGACGCTGACACTTGGGGTACAGGATAATGACGCTGACACTTGGGGTACAGGATAATGACACTGACACTGAGGGGTACAGGATAATGACACTGACACTTGGGGTACAGGATAATGACACTGACACTTGGGGTACAGGATAATGACGCTGACACTCGGGGTGCAGGATAATGACGCTGTCACTCGGGGTGCAGGATAATGACGCTGTCACTTGGGGTACAGGATAATGACACTGACACTTGGGGTACAGGATAATGACACTGACACTTGGGGTACAGGATAATGACGCTGACACTTGGGGTACAGGATAATGACGCTGACACTTGGGGTACAGGATAATGACGCTGACACTTGGGGTACAGGATGATGACGCTGACACTCGGGGTACAGGATAATGACGCTGACACTCGGGGTACAGGATAATGACGCTGACACTTGGGGTACAGGATGATGACGCTGACACTCGGGGTACAGGATAATGACACTGACACTCGGGGTACAGGATAAGGACACTGACACTTGGGGTACAGGATAATGACGCTGACACTCGGGGTACAGGATAAGGACACTGACACTTGGGGTACAGGATAATGACGCTGACACTCGGGGTACAGGATAATGATGCTGACACTGGGGGTACAGGATAATGACGCTGACACTCGGGGTACAGGACAATGACGCTGACACTCGGGGTACAGGATAATGACGCTGACACTCGGGGTACAGGATGATGACACTGACACTCGGGGTACGGGATAATGACGCTGACACTCGGGGTACAGGATAATGACACTGACACTGGGGGTACAGGATAATGACACTGACACTCGGGGTACAGGATGATGACACTGACACTTGGGGTACAGGATGATGACACTGACACTCGGGGTACAGGATAATGACGCTGACACTGGGGGTACAGGACAATGACTGATGCTTCGGTGTCCGTCCTATTATAAGGGTGAAGTCTTTATATCACTATAGGGTTCACACCTGTTGTGTAGTATACAGTATATCCTATATATGTTATATACTGTGAGGTTCTGTCCATTTTACAAAAAAGAGGGTTCATGCACATGTACGCATTTTTTTTATGTGTCCGTTCGATTCTCTTTATGCCCGTATGTGGAACTATTCACTTCAATGGGGCCACAAAAAAACGGAAATGACTGGATGTGCATTCTGTGTCCGCATGGCTGTTATAGAACGTGTCCTCTTACTGTCCGCATTATGGATAAAGATAGGACTACTCTATTAGGGGCGGAATGCATACAGAAGGTATCCGTGTTTAGTGCATAAGCCCTAACTGAACCTAGAGCTTCACAGTTGAACAGTTTCAGATTTTTCACAGCATTTACATAGAAATAGAGGTCAGATCGCAACCTATGGAGCAAATTTGCATTAAAATCAAATATGAGTCTTTGCATGTTGACCGTCTCTTCTGATCTCGGCTCCTATAAGGTTTTTATAGGAAGGCTTAATCGTTATACTTTACACCTCAGCGGCGGTCGTATATCCAAAAGAGCGGCTGAAATGTCCCCCCTATGCAGCGCAAATTACTGCTGAGTGTTACTTCTGCCCCTGATAATGTATCTCACACGCAGCCTGCCGGGATCTAGAGGTTGGTGGTTCTTTTCCTGATTCGCCCGCTAATAAATCACTGAACGAGTCTGGAGAGCTGAACTCATACGATAAAAAGAAAAAATATACATTTTATTGGCCTTTTCATTTTAAAATAAATTGACTGACTATAAAAGCCATTAGGAAAAGGAATAACAGCGGTTCTCGGATAGACGGCGAATTAAACACCAATTCTCAGCAGTTTATTGCAAGGATTGCGGATCTCATATTTACCCAAAATGGAAACGCAGACCTTATAAAAACATACAAAAAGAAGAGCAACCAGAAAAATACCTCCATCAAGGTTCCCCCAGATCTAAGAGACCGTATGAAGTATATTCGGGGATATTATGTGAGTATAAGTGTCAATACTATACCGCTCCCACACGCGGTCCGAAACGGATCAGTCTGGCCATAATACATTCTGAATGGAAAAGGATACGGTCAGAATGCATCAGTTTGCCTTCCCTATGTTCCTTCTCCATTCTGCTTGCAGCGTTTTGGTGTCCGTCTAACGAAGCGGAGCCAAACGGATCCGTCCTGGCACACAATGTAAGTCAATGGGGACGGATCCGTCTTCTCTGACACAATCTGGCACAATAGAAAATGGATCCGTCCCCCATTGACTTTCAGTGGTGTTCATGACGGATCTGTCATGGCTATAGAAGACGTAATAAAGCCGGATCCGTTCATGGCGGATGCGTGCCGTTGTATTATTGTAATGGAGGCATTTTTGCAGATCATGACGGATCCGCAGAAACGCTAGTGTGAAAGTAGCCTTGGAAGAATATAACTCTGCGACATGGTAGTAGTATCGGCTCCTCACACATCACAGGGTCCTAGGTAACAATGTGGTTGTGCAGGGTGTAAACACAGCCGTCTCCTTATTACAGGCGCAATCTCATGGATCGTCAGCAGGCGCTTCTGAGTTTATGAATTAAACAGCAAGGAGAAACACATCGCCCCGCGCCGGCTGCTCCGTCTTCTAACCTACGGTGATTTAATGTGGACACAGTAACAAATATCTAATGTGCCTGGAACATCAGAGCAGACATTGGGAGAGCGGTCCTGGGGGATCCGGAGCTGCAGGGGCAATGGCAGAACTGTGTTACTTTACTGCCCCCTGGTGTCCGTATGTGGGAGGAGCACTTAGAAGACTGCATTCAGTGAATGCTCTGGGATAAGTAGAAGAAAATATACATAATAATTAATAATTTTCCTATTATAAACTTAGGGCTCATGCACACGTCTGTGAAACACGGACCGTGTGATACCGGCCTGGATTTCTTCTGAGTGCAGGAGCGCACGGCGTCACTGGTTGCTATGACGCCGTGCGCTTCCTGCTGCCGCCGCAGTACAGTGATACACTGGTATGATCTATACCAGTGTATTACTGTACTGCGGCGTTTGCAGGAAGCGCACGGCATCATAGCAACCAATGACGCCGTGCGCTCCTGCACTCAGAAGAAATCCAGGCCGGTATCACGCGGTCCATGTTTCACGGACGTGTGCATGAGGCTTCAGAGGAATGTTCTGGTTCTATGTAAATAAAGCCTAATCTGTGTTTAAACGAAAAGTTCTTATATTTTCTAAGAGTTTTTGTTTAATTTTATTGCCATTTATAAGATGTGTACGCTATTCAGTGACTGCGAACATGTTTCCATTCAGAGACAGTAAGGCCTCTTGCACATGACCGTATGGCTTTTTCAGTATTTTGCGGTCTGCCAAAAAACGGATCCGCAACAAATACGGATGACGTCTGTGTGCATACCGTTTTTTTTTGCGGAACGCAGCAGCTGGCCTATGATAGAACAGCACTATCCTTGTCCGTTATGTGGGCAATAATAGGACATGTTCTATCTTTGAATGGAACGAAAATACGGAAACGGAAGGCATACGGAGTACCTTTTTGCGGACCCATTGAAATGAATGGTTCTGTATGCGGAGCGCAAAAAAACGGAACATAAACTGAAAAAAAAAATAAACTGTGTGCAAGAGGCCTAAACCTGCACAAAGCGCGTCCTGCTCTCGGATGAGAAGTGGATACAGTTGTATCCAGTCCAGACAATACTGAACAGCCTGGACTCCAGACTGATACATTATAGCAAACTGACAGCTATTTGTGCAGCTGTTGTTGTCTTGTATCCAGTAGGTTCTGCTCACATAGCTGAGAGTTTGTTACAGTGTATCAGTCTGTAGCCATATTATCCTGCGCTCCCAAAATCGTATAGAAAATGTTGAGATTTGGATGGAACTGTCCCACAGGAAACTACGTCTGGATGGTCGATAGGCAAATTTCTCTATTGTGTCCTCAGGGTCTGTTAAAATGACACTCATCTTTATACAGAAAGTAATACAATGATGGGAGTAGTGGTATAACACTCATTTCCCGCACTCGGCGGACTAAGGGCGATCTGCAGACTGAATTGCGTTTTCATGGTGACAGGTTCCCTTTAATGGTTCGGCAGTCTGGTCCCAGCTGCAGTGACAGATCGATGAACCCGCCATGTACAGTATCTAGATGAGGCAGAGGTCAGAGCGGAGATGGCACAGTGGCAGGCCTGCTCGCCCGCCCCCCGCTCGCCCGCCGTGCCTGTCATAACATTGGAGCAATAATGTTCCTGCTCTCAGTCAGTAAAAGGCTCTTGGTACCAGGAGGAATCGCTTATAGTGAGAGCTCATAAATTGTGTCCATTAGAGGAGGCTGAGACATCGCCGCGGGGCGAGAGATCGGCAACAGACACAAGAGCAAGGCGCGTTTAACCCCTTCGCTGCCCCTGCCACCGGGAGAACCAAATCTTCAATTCTATGCAGGATCTCCGGCGACACGCGGGTCATTTACCCCCTGGCATTCCGATATCTCACCCGTCTCTGGCTGCAAAATATTCACGACAATGACAACGATTGTTCACTTGTTCAGAAAATTTATTGTTTAGACATGAGCCTTAAAAATGTTGGGAGTTGTAGTTATTTAATAGCTGATGAACCCCCACCTTGGTAACGGCAACAAATTTACTAAGCGGAGGAGTTTAAAAAACACGTTCTTTGTAAATGTGGCGCTCTTCCTGTTCACCGTATTTCTCAATACATTTACACTGGGCAACTGGCACAAATTTATACAGTTCCCACTGAATTTCATGGAAGCTATAAAACAGGGATCAGCAACCTTCGCCGCTCCATCTGCTGGGAAACTACAACTTCCAGCATGCACACTTAGGCCTCTTTCACACGAGCGTGACGGATTAGGGAAACGCGCACCATTTTGCAAGCAAGTTCAGTCAGTTTTGTCTGCGATTGCGTTCAGTTTTTTCCGCGCGGGTGCAATGCATTTTGATGCGTTTTTCACGTGCGTGATAAAAAACTGAAGGTTTACAAACAGCATCTACTGGCAACCATCAGTGAAAAACGCATCGCACCCGCACTTGCTTCCGGATGCGATGCGTTTTTCCACTGAAGACCCATTCACTTCTATGGGACCAGGGCTGCGTGAAAAAGGCAGAATATAGAAGATGCTGTGTTTTTTCACGCAACGCAGAACTGATGCGTGAAAAAAAAAGCTCATGTACACAGCCCCATTGAAATGAACGGGTCAGGATTCAGTGCAGGCGCTATGCGTTCACGTCACGCATTGCACTCACTCATGTGAAAGGGGGCTTACTCAGCTATTCTCCTAGAAGTGAAAGGAGGATCTTGGGAGTTGTAGTTTCAGAACAGCTGGAGCGCCGGTGGTTGGTGATCACTGCTATAAAATCTGTTTGCATTGAGCTCCCTCTAGTGGCGACTGCAGGAAAATGCTGTGTTTTTTTAGGATGGAAAGCAAGAGAATGAGTTGAGTGGTGGGACCCCTGAACATGGACCCCGTAGCGGCATAGTCTGCCTTTCAGTGATGTGAAATGTATACTGTACTACAGTAACACTGACAGTCATATCATCTCACCTCTACCGCGGTCTAAATACATGCCTATACCAGGAGATGTCCGTTTTTATTCTCCTCCTTATGGGGTGCAGACAGGGTGCCTCTCCTGCTGATCTGCCTGCAATAAGAGAATGGACACCTATTTAGCCAAGTCCAGCCAGCAGGTCACCTAAGAGGTTAGGAGTGGACTGTCCATTTATTTCTAGGCTTTGTGGCCCCTTTAAAGGGATTTGAAGGTGGAGCTGCACTTTGAGGTTAGGGTGATACTACTGGGTGCTACATTGTATTGCCCTCAGGTTGCTGTAAAATTGTGGGATCATGTGCCCCAGCTTTAGGCTAGGGCTACACAGCGACGTTCATTGTAACCATAGTCTATGGCGTCGCACGGCGACGTGCAACACGCTGCGACACGGCAGTCGCAAAAAATCCATCCAAGTTGGATTTTTGTGCACTGTCGCGTTTCAGCATAGACTAGCATTACAGAAAATGTTGCACAACACATATCGCAATGTAGTGACGCATGTCTCCGTGTAGCCCTAGCCTAATGTTGGGGAAAACACAAAAATCTGGACTTTTTTTCAGATTTTTATATATTTTTTTCATATATTTTACCATGATTTTTTTCCCCCCACATTAAAGGAGTTTTCCATCTTCCGGGGCCTTTCAGGCCGACGTCCCCAACACGCCTGCAGGAGGAAGCAACGTTCTCTAATCCCCGCCACTGGGTTCCAGCTCCTTTGCTCCCCCGCAGCTGCTGCCGCCATCCGGTCCCTACATGTCAGCATCCAGTTTGACGGCCTCTAAAGCCAATCACTGGCTGCAGCGCTGCCCCGCGCCCCTTGTTTCACTTGACTCATTGACCTGATGCAAGAGGGAACAAAGTGATTGGCTGCAGCGGCCGTCAAACAGGATGGACCTGGGGAGCACAGAAGCCGAATCCTGCAATGGGGAGCAGGTAGGTATGCTACCATCTGCAGGTCCGGCCACGTAGGGGTATGTCCGTTCAAAATGCCCCTGAAGATGGAAAACCCCTTTAAAGTCACGATAATCACATCAGGTTAACATATTTTGTGTCTCTCCACTTCCCTGTGGAGTTCAGGCCTTACAGGGAGTCAGTCAGCAGTTTTAACAGTGTTAAGCTGCTATTAGCACTAGGAGCAGTGTGTCTATGAAGTTATTTTCTGCCATTTCTGCTCCTACAAGTGTCCAGGAGGCGGAGCTTCACTGTAAAGTGTCCTAATGTCACGCTTCAGTGTGGGAGGGAAACACCACACCGAGTATAGGAGGGAAGGGAGAAACAGGGAATCAGGCCTGAGAACTAGGGAAAACCATAACCAAAATCCTGACTGACTACCAGTATGAACAGACCCCAAAGGTAGGTGAGTTCATATGCAGGAATACCTAGAGTCCTATCTAGCCCTATAGGACCCTGGTACTAATGGTAGGGACGAGACTACCTGTTCCTCCAAAAGGAAAGACCAACAGGAGTCTCCTTCAGGCCTAATACAAACAATAGGGAAATGCAACACACAGAACCCAAACAAAATACAAAGGGGAAAGAAAAGACTTAACTTCAAAGAGGCTATGGAAGCATCAGGAACTCCGCTGAGATCCAACCACATCAGTCCACAGGCACAGAAAATATAGACCGCACATTGTGGGAGAAGCAACTATAAATAGAGAAGAGTTCCCTAAGAATGACCCTAATAGCCACACCTCGGGAAAGAAGGGGCGGCAAGCACCAGACACAATCCAGACGTCATTTGATCCAAACGGAAAACATGTCAGATCAAACCACGTGTTGCCAGTCTCGCCGATCTCCTGCCACCTGTCGCGGGAACGTCCGTGACACCTATGCTGTGAGTCACAGCTGCAGCATCCAGGTAGGAGACCACTACAGTTGACATTCAGAGCAAAGGTGAAGTTCCGCCTCCTGGGCACTTGCAGGAGCAGAACCTGGCGGAATAAAACTTCATGTTCACGCTACTCCTGATGAAAAAAAAAAAAACTCTACTAAAGGTATATTTGTCCTGCTTTCTCCAGGCACCTACCTGGTGCGGTCAGGAGTTTAGCATGGTCAAAACCACTAACAGACTGCCTTTAAGGGTCTATTCACACGATGTAATCAAATTGTGGTCTAGTGTCGCAAAAATCCTGCAGCATTTTGCATTCCACAATAACTGCAGCAATAAATCTCAGTTCGTCCGCACCATGTGAATAAACACTAAGGCCATAGATATCGGACCCCCTTGTTCTCTTTGTACAAGACTCTTTTAACCCCTCGTATAACAACTTAGATGCGTCCTAGAGTTCGCCACAACTGTTTCTTTAAGAAAATCAATAGAAAATGCACAAAACGTGTCGAGATTCAGAGGCAGCTTCAGAGGTGTGATAAAAGGAGGAGGAACGTAACGTGTAACACGCGCCTCGCAGATGCGGCTAAAAATAAGCTTTTATATATCAATCACACGGCTCCGAAGAATCACTGAATAATTACACGGTTCCAGCACTGCTGATACACGCTCTGCGCACTTCACTGCTGAGCAGATTCCCATCCACGCAGGTCACAGAGGAGATGCCGGCGCTGATTTTATTACCTCCATGATCCTGCAGTACTGCAACCACTACCCTCAACCTCCTGGAGCAGATATCAAGGAGGTCAATAACCAAAACCAAAGCCTTATTGTGTCATCATAACAACATTGTAATACACTTTGTGCTTTAATGCTTCATCGGGTTTAATACCTCTGCTTGTTGTCAGTGAATGTCAACAATATATTTACAAGACATTCAGAGCCTAAAAGTATCTCCTGGCCTAATAGGTGAGGACTGTTATAATTGTATCCAATGCTCTGTCAGTTAACCAAGCTGATACATTGTAACAAACTGTCAGGGCAGAAGATAGCCCCTGCTGCTGATCGGGCTTTCCTCAGAGTTTATATTTACATCTTTTTAATGCTAAAATGTTCCTTCACAGGCGACTTTCACACCAGCGTTATTACTGGATCCGACAGGGTTCAGCTAAAACGCTTCCGTTACTGATAATACGACCGCCTGCATCCGTTATGAACGGACCTGGTTGTATTATATTTAACATAGCCAAGACGGATCCGTCATGATCTCCATTGAAAGTCAATAGGAGACGGATCCATTTTCCATTGTTTCAGAGAAAACGGATCCTCCCCCATTGACTTGTGCAGTGTCCGACTCTGTGTTGGAAGTGGGCCCCTTAGATCTCATGTATGTCATTTTATGCCATTGTATTTTCTATGTATTAGGCCACATGCACACGAATGTTGTTTGTTTCCGTGTCCATTCCGTTTTTTTTTTTGCAGATAGGATGAAGACCCATTCATTTCAATGGGTCCGCAAAAAATGTGGACAGCGTATCTGCATAAGTATGTCCGTTCCGTAGCCCCGGAAAAAAAAATAGAACACGTCCTATTCTTGTCCGTTTTAGGCATTGTTACAATGGATCTGCAAAAAAAAAAAAACGGATGGCATACGGATGTCATAGCATACGCAATTTGCAGACCGCAAAACACATTCGGTCGTGTGCATAGTCTTAAAGAGGACCTTTAATCAGTTTTGACATAGGCTTATTATGGTATTACCATGTAGGGCAGCCCCCACTGATGCCTGCCCGCCCCCCACCCCCCGTTCGTCCGCTGTGGCCCCCCCGATTATTTAGTGCGCTTTATTATAATGAGCAGTATACTCGCAATGGGGCGGAGACGCAGTCTTCTGCTGTGGGCGTCTCCTTCTCCCTGGCTGTGAGCGGTCCGCTCTGATTGGATCGCGCTCACAGCTAGGGAGAAGGAGACGCCCACAGCAGAAGACTGCGTCTCCGCCCTATAGCGAGTATACTGCTCATTATCATAAAGCACACCAAATCATCGGTGGGGCCACAGTGGACGAACGGGGGGCCACAGCCCATGGCATCAGTGGGGCCGCCCTACAAGGTAATACCATAATTAGCCTATGTCAAAACTGATGAAAGGTCCTCCTTAGGCCTCTTGCACACAAACTTTTTTATTTTTTTCCGTTTCCATTCCGTTTTTTGTGTTCCGTATACGGAACCATTAATTTCAATGGATCCTCAAAAAAACGGAAGGTACTCCGTATGCCTTCCATTTCCGTATTTCCATTTTTCTGTTCCGTTCAAAGATAGAACATGTCCTATTATTGTCCACATAACGGACAAGGATAGGACTGTTCTATTAGGGGCCAGATGTTCCGTTAGGGGCCATCTGTATTTTTTGCGGATCTGTTTTTTGTGGACCGCCTAAAAAACTGAAAAGCCATACGGTGCGAACCCACCCTTACTATAAAATTTCCCTTTGAATCCTTCCCCATCTAGTGCACCTGTAAAGCTTCTACGAGAACAGGTGGCATCTGTGTGCAGTTCACCTCTCAGCCTCCAGGGGGCAGACAGACATAAAGGAGCACAGACGCTGCATTTTGGCTGGGATCCAGTTTTATTATTAACCTCTAAATTACCTACAGCCCTACAACAGTTCCCTGGCATTGTTTGCTGGGTCTTGTAGTCCTTCAGCATCAACTGACCAATGGATCTGTAATCAGGAAGAGGATTGCAGGGTTTGCTTGCACTTGTAGTTCCACAGCAAACTGTGGGATGGGTTCTGGTGCAGCTGACCCTACATGGGCAGACGTGAGTCTGTACGTTTAATTGTCTCATATTTCACATATGTGAAATGAGTTAATAAATAACATATGGGAGGTCAGATGCATTTTGTCTGGAAAATATTCTGTTTTGAGAAATTACACATTAACAGTGAAGAGAAATAGTTTTCTTAAAGGAGAACTCCATCTTATGTCTAAAGGGCCTAGGGAGCAGCTCTTTGCTGTTTCTTGATTCTTTGTGTCATGCTCCGCCCCCTTAGGCCATGCATTGGGCAGAACAATTTTTGCAGAATCATTTTTGCCTGGGGTGTTCTTTTAAGACATTTGGCTGAAATGGTTCAGGTGGTTGGACTGGGGCTGGTAAAGTACTCGCAGGAACCTATTTTTGGGCACCACGGCAGAATCCATGAGCTCACCTAAACTGTTAAGGCCTAGTTGTACATGTTCTGCTGATTCTTCAAACCTTTTTTTGTTATCTTAAATATCCCAATAATCATAAAATTGTTTATTATTATGAAATAAATATATATATATATATTTAATATATTGGGCATTCATTTGTTGTTTGTTAGACAACACTTTAGGTTTATATATCTGTTTGTACATTAGCTTGCTGACTGCTTCCAATAACAACTAACAAGCTGGACTGCAAGGGTATGGTAACACAGGGCGAGGCAAAGGCTAGCTACAGCACAGATTTGCTCACCACCTGTTTTAGGAGAGGTTGTCACAGCCCCGCCCATCACTGAAAAGTAATGGCAAGTACTAATGTCTCTTACTCTATCTTCTCAAGGTATGAAATGCAAAGCTTAATTCTGATGTCTCTGACAGGTCTATAGGGTCAAGAAGAAAGGTCAGTTCCTTTAACAGGGAGGCTTGATATCAATGCTTTACAAGATGATTGACAGCCAGACTATACACAATGATTGACAGCCAGGCTACACACGATGATTGACAGCCAGACTACACACGATGATTGACAGCCAGACTACACACGATGATTGACATCCAGGCTTTACAAGATGATTGACAGCCAGACTACACACAATGATTGACAGCCAGGCTACACACGATGATTGACAGCCAGGCTACACACGATGATTGACAGCCAGACTACACACGATGATTGACAGCCAGGCTACACACGATGATTGACAGCCAGACTACACACGATGATTGACAGCCAGACTACACACGATGATTGACAGCCAGACTACACACGATGATTGACAGCCAGACTACACACGATGATTGACAGCCAGGCTATACAAGATGATTGACAGCCAGACTACACACAATGATTGACAGCCAGGCTACACACGATGATTGACAGCCAGGCTTCACAGGATGATTGACAGCCAGACTACACAGGATGATTTACAGCCAGACTACACACGATGATTGACAGCCAGACTACACAGGATGATTGACAGCCAGACTACACACAATGATTGACAGCCAGGCTACACACGATGATTGACAGCCAGACTACACAGGATGATTGACAGCCAGACTACACACAATGATTGACAGCCAGACTACACACGATGATTGACAGCCAGGCTACACACGATGATTTACAGCCAGACTACACACGATGATTGACAGCCAGACTACACACGATGATTGACAGCCAGGCTATACAAGATGATTGACAGCCAGACTACACACGATGATTGACAGCCAGGCTATACACGATGATTGACAGCCAGGCTACACACGATGATTGACAGCCAGGCTTCACAAGATGATTGACAGCCAGGCTTCACACGATAATTGACAGCCAGGCTATACACGATGATGACGTGCCAGGCTACACAAGATGATTGACAGCCAGGCTATACATGATGATTGACAGCCAGGCTATACATGATGATTGACAGCCAGGCTATACATGATGATTGACAGCCAGGCTTCACATGATGATTGACAGCCAGGCTTCACACGATGATTGACAGCCAGGCTTCACAAGATGATTGACAGCCAGGCTATACATGATGATTGACAGCCAGGCTTCACACGATGATTGACAGCCAGGCTTCACAAGATGATTGACAGCCAGGCTATACATGATGATTGACCGCCAGGCTTTACAAGATGATTGACAGCCAGGCTATACACGATGATTGACAGCCAGGCTTCACAAGATGATTGACCGCCAGGCTATACATGATGATTGACCGCCAGGCTTTACAAGATGATTGACAGCCAGGCTATACACGATGATTGACATCCAGGCTTCACAAGATGATTGACAGCCAGGCTTCACAAGATGATTGACAGCCAGGCTATACACGATGATTGACAGCCAGGCTATACAAGATGATTGACAGCCAGGCTATACACGATGATTGACAGCCAGGCTTTACAAGATGATTGACAGCCAGGCTATACAAGATGATTGACAGCCAGGCTATACACGATGATTGACGGTCAGGCTATACACGATGATTGACAGCCAGACTTTACAAGATGATTGACAGCCAGGCTATACAAGATGATTGACAGCCAGGCTATACACGATGATTGACGGTCAGGCTATACACGATGATTGACAGCCAGACTTTACAAGATGATTGACAGCCAGGCTATACAAGATGATTGACAGCCAGGCTATACACGATGATTGACAGCCAGGCTTTACAAGATGATTGACAGCCAGGCTATACACGATGATTGACGGTCAGGCTATACATGATGATTGACAGCCAGGCTATACACGATGATTGACAGCCAGGCTATACACGATGATTGACAGCCAGACTATACACGATGATTGACAGCCACAGATAAAGCTTGGCAGTGACAGAGATTCTGCAGGATCCTCAGTCAGACATTGAATCTGTTTGGTGTCACTGGTCCTTAGGGGCCCTGTACTTCCAGTTGGTCATGTGGGTAAATATTCGAAGAACAGGCACCTTAAATATTGCCCTCTAAGTGTCTGACCTCCAGCCGGCACATCTGTAAGGAATTATGAAGATGGATTCCATAGAAATTACCAGACTTAAAGAACTTCTCCAGGTTCAAAGATGAAATACTGGGAAACTCAACTCCTTCTCTGCTTCCACCCAACCACATTCCTCCTCTTACCCTGCGCCGGGCACACAGCCACCTATCTTATCCTCATGAATACTGCCCCATATAAGAACATGGCACTAGCTGTGCCCGGGGGGGCGACCCTTCAAGGTCTTCACTGGAGTTGTCAATTGAGACATCGTATTTTTTTCTCCGTCTGTGCAGAGAAAACATTTATTTTGGACATTCAACTAATTTCCCGAATTCCAAGGCTTGAAGGAATGTTGCTATAATTAGGATACAGAGTTGCCAACCAAGAACCAGCTCCACTGAGGGCGGCAACATTGTAACCGGCTGAGTTTATAGACTTCTCCAGAGGTATACAATGTCCCGAGTGATCACTGACTCAATCCTGGGGTGGCCGACCTCCTATTCTGCATCTGGGGGGGTGGGTGGGGGGGGGGGGGGAATGTGGACCCTAATGAACACAGGGCACAGGCCCAGAATGGCAGCACATGGAGAGATGCCCGGCATATTCGTGGAGAAGCTGGAAGTTTCTGTGTCATATCTTCGTCGTGCCTGAGCTTGGTCCTGACCTTGAAATGTCCATTCACTTTCATTCACACCAACCCATTGATAACAGAGGGAATCTCAGGACTGCAAGAATCTTCATAACATCTAGACCCCATTGCAAAATTAAGTGCACCCCTTCACGTACAGTCACACCTCTCCTCCCTCTTGGTTGTCTAATCTATATGGGCCCCAGGGATTTTATCTTAAAGGAGCTGTCCAGGATGAGAAAAAAAGAATCCCCCCCCCCCCCCCCCCCCCCGCAAAAAAAAAAAAAAAAAAAAGAAAACAAAAAAAAAATCCATACCTGTCCCCAGGGTGCATGTGTTATTGCATCTTAGCACCAGTCCATGAGCTGCAATACCCCACACAACTCGTGGACAGGGGTGGTGCTGATTTGGGGAGAAAACCGCCATGGTTTTTCTAATCCTGGACAATCACATGCTGCATTCAGGTGGAATCCCCTTTCATTTTAGAGCTTAGAGCAGTGCCCTGCGCCCCTTCCACTCTCCCAATTTCAACCAAAGCTGCATCTTGAGGTGGTTAAAAACTTGCACCATATTCAGCATAAGCTCAGGGGCCCTTATGTAAGATGATATCAGCCAGTATGGATTCTGCATACACTATATACAGGTGAAACTCGAAAAATTAGGATATCGTGCAAAAGTCCATTTATTTCAGTAATGCAGCTTAAAATTAGAATTTTGTGAAAAGGTTGAATATTCTCGGCTCAAAGTGTCGCCCTCTAGTCAGCTAATTAATCCATATCCCCTGAGCAAAGGGGACCTCAAAATTGTGACTTTGGCGTTTCATAAGCTGTAAGCCATAATCATCCAAATTTTCCATTATTCTTCTGCATTTTGGTTGATACAGAATATTCTGCAGAGTGTTGCACACATGAGACTCTTGCAGGGCATTTCACCGTCATCCAGGTGGGGCTGAGTAATGGCCGCCGGTCTCTCAGTACTGAGTGCTCTGTCTGACCCCATTTATAAATCTCTCTGCACCTCCCTCCTTGTACCTCAGGGGGAAGAGGCAGGTGGAAAAGCGGAGCCACTCAGCCCTGGAGCTGCTGCTCTCCGAGTCTCTGATGAATTCCCCCCATTAAGAGCAGATTAATGTGAACTGGTATGAAGCAATTAGTGGTGGGACTTCCAGGTCACCCCGGGGCACGGCGACTCCGCTCCGTGCCAACGACACTGGTAATGGTGAGCAAATGAAAGCACCCCCAGCAGGCAAAAGCAGACCCCCGTGTGGGCCCCGCTGCGGGTACTCGCCCTGTCACAGCGGTCACTCAGTCCCCTCCAAATTTTGCTGCCCAATATTATTTTGTGACCCGTTCTACTTTTGTGACCCAAATCACTGTCTGTGACTTGTGATCACGTTTTGTGACCCGTTACATCATGCTGGCACGTGGAATACAGTTTTACAGTTTTGTGACACAGAATAGCATTGTGTAACCAATTCTACTTTTGTGAGACAGGTGACTATTTTGTGACCTAGGGGGACATTTATTTGGACCAGCGATTGATACACCGGTCTTAATCCGTGTGCGCTGTGTAGAGGCGCTGGCCTGTACATAACTTTGGCGTTTGCTGCCGCCGTGCGATACACTGTAATCTACGCCAGCTCCCTTCCTGGCTTAGTTTAAGGCCATTTTCCACCCGCCCACGCGCCCTCTTCCACGCCCACGCCACACCTTGGGTAAAGTCACAGATTTTGTTGCAAAACAACTTTGTGACAAAATCTGCAACCTAAATCCGCTATAACACCGAATAAATGACCGCCTTAACCTCAATTTTGTGACCACAACTTAGTTTAGTAACATTGTTATCAATGTTCTGCTTTTATTTTCCGGTTCTGTTACATTTTAATAGTTCTTTTCAGTTTTTGGGAACACTGGGTGATTTGAAATATTGTCACCATTGAAGCCTCCACAGACGGTTCCGTGACCCCCCTGAATGGCATATTTGCCTAATTATACATTATATGGGGGGGGGGCAGGGCACACGTCATTGTATAACTAGGCGGATTTTCCATGCAGGGCTCAGGAAAAGCTGGGTCATAACGAAATACACATGGGTGGAGAAAACCAGCGAGCAGGCAGGAGGCCGCGCAACATCTGGAGTCCTTTTAATCCATTTCTGATTTTCGCTTTAATCAGCCTTTGCGATGTCATCGCCGCGGGACTGGATCGCCTTGATTTGCAGAAGTGGCGGAACGAGACGATCTGGGGAGATGAAACGCTTCTGTATATAAACATGCAGGAGATGTTGACTCTGGCTGGAGCTGCTCGCACACACACGGCGCACACGCACGCACACGTGTTTATACGCCGTCAGATGTGAAATACTATTGTCCTAAACAGGATTAAACAACACGAGCTCCACAAAGCAAACAGCGAGCCGCCTCCACATCATCTGCACTGAGTCCAGACAACTGCATGAAGAGCAATTCCCCAAACCGCATAGCCTTGCGAGCAGAATACAGGCTGCTGCCTATTGCTCCTTGTCGGGAGCCCCTCCCTACAGAAAAAGGACTGACCGAATGCTGCCTACATCAGGACTTATGCACATGATCTTATGCACTTTGTGGTCCGCAAAACACAGATCCGCAAAAAAGATTACCTTATAGGGGGGGTTATCAGGGTCATGCTTTTTTATGCCGTTTTTTAAGCCAAAATCAGGTGTGGATCATAAGAGCAGAGAAAGGATTGAGAGCAGATACAACGTCTCTTTTTTTTCAATCCGCTTCTGGTTTTGGTATCAAAAACTGCATCAATAAACCTGAACATGTGTCAGCAGCCTAAGGGTCTATTCACACGCAGCAGAAGTTTCTGTGACTGCCTCAATGCGCTTTGCAGAAATCCATGCACCTGCTGCAAAAACAGCAACCCCCCCAGCCACCCGCCATCCGCCCGCCATCCACCCCCCAGCCACCCGCCATCCGCCCGCCATCCACCCGCCAGCCACCCGCCATCCACCCGCCATCCACCCGCCATCCACCCCCCAGCCACCCGCCATCCACCCGCCAGCCACCCGCCATCCACCTGTATCACAAGACATTCAGAGGTCAGGAAAAGATGGGTGACACATTATCCTTCACCCAGCTTTCCCAGGAACAGATCTAACTAAGAAATGTCTGAATAGAATTTGGAAGAAGCAGGCACCTTGCCCCGAGCGTGGGCACGGCAATGGGCGTCATGCTGCCCGGCCCGTCAGACGGGGGGCGCCGGCTCGCTTTGCCTCGGAGTCTGGCAACGCTGCGTCTGGCCCTTGTGGTTGTAACAGGAGAGGAGGGGTGGAAGGCGATGGAGGGGCAGCCTGCAGGAAACTTCTGGGAGCAGTCTGCGGAGTCCTGGACAAAGGCTCCAGTGTGCAGATTAACCCCTTAAGGGATGCGGGTCCTAGAGCCTTGCCACCTGATGACTCCCTCCTCGTGACCCCTGTGCCCCCTATGATGCCTGCAGTATACCAGCCTAGGCACCCGGAGCCTCCAGAGTGACCGGCATCTGCCCTGGCGGCCATAGAAAAAAAATCAATGCAAGCCGCCAGCATAGCCCTTCTGTCACCCAGCTTTCCTGGCATCCTGAATGGCAAATCTAACCAGTAGTGAATCCTCTGCTACCACATGTGATACTGTGTGCCGAGCTGTGTATCTAATCCTATCATGTGTGATACAGTCTGCCGAGCTGTGTATCTAATCCTATCCTGTGTGATACTGTGTGCCGAGCTGTGTATCTAATCCTGTCATGTGTGATACTGACTGCCGAGCTGTGTATCCAATCCTGTCATGTGTGATACTGTCTGCCGAGCTGTGTATCTAATCCTGTCATGTGTGATACTGTGTGCTGAGCTGTATATCCAATCCTGTCCTGTGTGATACTGTCTGCTGAGCTGTGTATCTAATCCTATCCTGTGTGATACTGTCTGCTGAGCTGTGTATCTAATCTTATCCTGTGTGATACTGTCTGCAGAGCCGTGTATCTAATCCTGTCATGTGTGATACTGACTGCCGAGCTGTGTATCCAATCCTGTCATGTGTGATACTGTCTGCCGAGCTGTGTATCTAATCCTGTCATGTGTGATACTGTGTGCTGAGCTGTATATCCAATCCTGTCCTGTGTGATACTGTCTGCTGAGCTGTGTATCTAATCCTATCATGTGTGATACTGTCTGCTGAGCTGTGTATCTAATCCTATCCTGTGTGATACTGTCTGCTGAGCTGTGTATCTAATCCTATCCTGTGTGATACTGTCTGCTGAGCTGTGTATCTGATCCAGTCATGTGTGATACTGTGTGCTGAGCTGTGTATCTAATCCTATCCTGTGTGATACTGTGTGCTGAGCTGTGTATCTAATCCTGTCATGTGTGATACTGTCTGCTGAGCTGATGTATCTAATCCTATCATGTGTGATACTGTCTGCCGAGCTGTGTATCTAATCCTGTCATGTGTGATACTGTCTGCTGAGCTGTGTATCTAATCCTATCCTGTGTGATACTGTGTGCTGAGCTGTGTATCTAATCCTATGTGTGATACAGTCTATTGAGCCTCTGCATCTCAGCCCATCATGTGTGATACAGTCTATTGAGCCTCTGCATCTCAGCCCATCATGTGTGATACAGTCTGGTGAGCCTCTGTATCTCAGCCCATCATGTGTGATACAGTCTGTTGAGCCTCTGTATCTCAGCCCATCATGTGTGATACAGTCTGTTGAGCCTCTGTATCTCAGCCCATCATGTGTGATACAGTCTGTTGAGCCTCTGTATCTCAGCCCATCATGTGTGATACAGTCTATTGAGCCTCTGTATCTCAGCCCATCATGTATGATACAGTCTGTTGAGCCTCTGTATCTCAGCCCATCATGTGTGATACAGTCTGCTGAGCTGTGTATCTCAGCCCATCATGTGTGATACAGTCTATTGAGCCTCTGCATCTCAGCCCATCATGTGTGATACAGTCTGTTGAGCCTCTGTATCTCAGCCCATCATGTGTGATACAGTCTGTTGAGCCTCTGTATCTCAGCCCATCATGTGTGATACAGTCTGTTGAGCCTCTGTATCTCAGCCCATCATGTGTGATACAGTCTGTTGAGCCTCTGTATCTCAGCCCATCATGTGTGATACAGTCTGTTGAGCCTCTGTATCTCAGCCCATCATGTGTGATACAGTCTGTTGAGCCTCTGTATCTCAGCCCATCATGTGTGATACAGTCTGTTGAGCCTCTGTATCTCAGCCCATCATGTGTGATACCGTCTATTGAGCCTTTGTATCTCAGCCCATCATGTGTGATACAGTCTGTTGAGCCTCTGTATCTCAGCCCATTATGTGTGATACAGTCTGTTGAGCCTCTGTATCTCAGCCCATCATGTGTGATACAGTCTGTTGAGCCTCTGTATCTCAGCCCATCATGTGTGATAGTCTGTTGAGCCTCTGTATCTCAGCCCATCATGTGTGATACAGTCTGTTGAGCCTCTGTATCTCAGCCCATCATGTGTGATACAGTCTGTTGAGCCTCTGTATCTCAGCCCATCATGTGTGATACAGTCTGTTGAGCCTCTGTATCTCAGCCCATCATGTGTGATACAGTCTGTTGAGCCTCTGTATATCAGCCCATCATGTGTGATACAGTCTGTTGAGCCTCTGTATATCAGCCCATCATGTGTGATACAGTCTGTTGAACCTCTGTATCTCAGCCCATCATGTGTGATACAGTCTGTTGAGCCTCTGTATCTCAGCCCATCATGTGTGATACAGTCTGTTGAGCCTCTGTATCTCAGCCCATCATGTGTGATACAGTCTATTGAGCCTCTGTATCTCAGCCCATCATGTGTGATACAGTCTGTTGAGCCTCTGTATCTCAGCCCATCATGTGTGATACAGTCTATTGAGCCTCTGTATCTCAGCCCATCATGTGTGATACAGTCTGTTGAGCCTCTGTATCTCAGCCCATCATGTGTGATACAGTCTATTGAGCCTCTGTATCTCAGCCCATCATGTGTGATACAGTCTATTGAGCCTCTGTATCTCAGCCCATCATGTGTGATACAGTCTGTTGAGCCTCTGTATCTCAGCCCATCATGTATGATACAGTCTGTTGAGCCTCTGTATCTCAGCCCATCATGTGTGATACAGCCTGATGAGCCTCTGTATCTCAGCCCATCATGTGTGATACAGTCTATTGAGCCTCTGTATCTCAGCCCATCATGTGTGATACAGTCTGTTGAGCCTCTGTATCTCAGCCCATCATGTGTGATACCGTCTATTGAGCCTTTGCATCTCAGCCCATCATGTGTGATACAGTCTGTTGAGCCTCTGTATCTCAGCCCATCATGTGTGATACAGTCTGTTGAGCCTCTGTATCTCAGCCCATCATGTGTGATACAGTCTGTTGAGCCTCTGTATCTCAGCCCATCATGTGTGATACAGTCTATTGAGCCTCTGTATCTCAGCCCATCATGTGTGATACAGTCTGTTGAGCCTCTGTATCTCAGCCCATCATGTGTGATACAGTCTGTTGAGCCTCTGTATCTCAGCCCATCATGTGTGATACAGTCTGTTGAGCCTCTGTATCTCAGCCCATCATGTACTGTCCATCGCTGCCCCCCAGACTCTGATTCCCGGTGACTGTCCCGGGGCCCGGGGCCCCGGCTGGTGGAAGCAGACGTGTGGATCAGGCGTTCCTGGGCTCCCCGCCGCCCGGCTGACCTCACACCGTCTGGGTGTTCCCTGCTTAGACAGAGGGGATATAGGCGAGTGACACCCCGCCCGGAGCCCGCTGGGTGTGAGGCGGACCCGGCCGGGGATTGGCTGCCGGAGTTTTCTAGGAGTTTCAGCTCTGGGTTAAAGTCGTATGAATCAGTCTGTGCTGGAAGCTCGGAGCAGAGGCGCTGGAGGAAGAGGAGTGACAACCCTGACAACCCCGGAGATGGAGCTCAGCGCTGGGACCCAGAAGGTAGGTGCACAACTCCATCATAGACTCTTCCTGCTGTTGTGAAACTACAACTCCCACCATCTCTGGATAGGCAATCTGGACACGTTACCTGAGCTGATATAACCTGTCAGTGCATCCTGCTGAACCACAAGTACCAGCACAACCTGTCATTTATACGGCTTTACTAATAGACTGGGGGCCCAACTGTTGTAGAACTACAAGTCTCAGCATGATTTTACCATTTCTTACATAGACCTGTGGCCCTCCTATCTTTGGGAAGCAATGCTCTACAGCTGTTGGGGGTACTACAAACTCCAGCATGCCAGGTATTGTTCCCAGGCTATTACAGCAGTCTAAAATGATTTTCTTACAAGCTATTGTGTAACTACAACTCCCAGCATACACAAACTGTAAACCAAAGGAGTCAGAGCTCTGACAGAGGCTATATTTGCCATTCAGGAGCCTTGAAAAGCTGGGTGACAACCACTATGGAGGATGTAAGGCTTCTCAAAACAGTTGTCACCCAGCTTTCCCAGGAGTAGATATAACTAGGAAACAGCTGAGAAAAAGAGAAGACAATGTCACGCTGCCGCCCTCCACATCTGTCTGCCTGTATTATAGATGGTGGCCGCGTACAGGCAGGTGACAACCGGGGCCCCGCACTGGACCGGAGGTGTACTATTTATATATATATATCTATAATGGGAGGAACCACTGAATTCATCAGAGGATACACAGTCTGAGTTACATCCTATATTATACTCCAGAGCTGCACTCACTATTCTGCTGGTGCAATCACTGTGTACATACATTACTTATCCTGTACTGATCATAAGTTACATCCTGTCCTATCCAGAATAGTGAGTGCAGCTCTGGAGTATAATACAGGATGTAACTCAGGATCAGTACAGGATAAGTAATGTATGTACATAGTGACTGCACCAGCAGAATAGTGAGTGCAGCTCTGGGGTATAATACAGGATGTAACTCAGGATCAGTACAGGATAAGTAATGTATGTAAACAGTGACTGCACCAGCAGAATAGTGAGTGCAGCTCTGGAGTATAATACAGGATGTAACTCGGGATCAGTACAGGATAAATAATATATGTACACAGTGACTGCACCAGCAGAATAGTGAGTGCAGCTCTGGAGTATAATACAGGATGCAACTCAGGATCAGTACAGGATAAGTAATGTATACACATAGTGACTGCACCAGCAGAATAATGAGTGCAGCTCTGGAGTATAATACAGGATGTAACTCAGGATCAGTACAGGATAAGTAATCTAATGCATGTACACAGTGACTGCACCAGCAGAATAGTGAGTGCAGCTCTGGAGTATAATACAGGATGTAACTCAGGATCAGTACAGGATAAGTAATGTATGTACATAGTGACTGCACCAGCAGAATAGTGAGTGCAGCTCTGGGGTATAATACAGGATGTAACTCAGGATCAGTACAGGATAAGTAATGTTTGTAAACAGTGACTGCACCAGCAGAATAGTGAGTGCAGCTCTGGAGTATAATACAGGATGTAACTCGGGATCAGTACAGGATAAATAATATATGTACACAGTGACTGCACCAGCAGAATAGTGAGTGCAGCTCTGGAGTATAATACAGGATGTAACTCAGGATCAGTACAGGATAAGTAATGTAATGTATGTACACAGTGACTGCAGAAGCAGAATAGTGAGTGCAGCTCTGGAGTATAATACAGAATGTAACTTGGGATCAGTACAGGTGACCAGAAATGGACCTTTATTAGGCACACCCGCTCTGTTGGCTCCCCTCTTATTCAGATACTATTATTATTATGTTTATATCATTATTTTTGCCTCTCAGTTTGATCTTGTGTCTATGATCAGATGTTGGGGGTAACTGCTGCAGTGTTTTGCAGTTTCCAGCCTGTCACTGTAGATTCCTGCCGTCTCCATTCGCCGCTGGCTGGTAAACATGCAGACAGACAGGCTCTGGCAGCGGCGGCCGAGGTGCAGCAGGGCAGGTAACCGCACCCAGTCTGCAAATGAACCCGATCAGATGAAGGTAGAGACTCTGTAACTGGAACCTCAGGACAGAGAACTCCTGTCAGGCGCAGCACAACAAGACCAGGCAATGTGCGCGGGGCCGCCAACCAGATGTGCCAGAAATACCTCCATAATGGGAGTTGTAGTTCTCCTACTTCGCCTTAGTGTGAGGGAAAATGTACAACTGTAGTTCTCTAGACTGTATCACACATGATAGGATTAGATACACCGCTCTGCAGACAGTATCACACATGCTGAGCTTAGATACACAGCTCAGAAGGCAGTGTCACACAGGATGGGATTAGATACACAGCTCAGCAGACTGTATCACACAGGATAGGATTAGATACACAGCTCAGCAGACAGTATCACACAGGATAGGATTAGATACACAGCTCAGCAGACAGTATCACACAGGATAGGATTAGATACACAGCTCAGAAGGCAGTGTCACACAGGATAGGATTAGATACACAGCTCAGCAGACAGTATCACACAGAATAGGATTAGATACACAGCTCAGCAGACAGTATCACACAGGACAGGATTAGATACACAGCTCAGCAGACAGTATCACACAGGATAGGATTAGATACACAGCTCAGCAGACAGTATCACACAGGACAGGATTAGATACACAGCTCAGCAGACAGTATCACACAGGATAGGATTAGATACACAGCTCAGCAGACTGTATCACACAGGATAGGATTAGATACACAGCTCAGCAGACAGTATCACACAGGACAGGATTAGATACACAGCTCAGCAGACAGTATCACACATGATAGGATTAGATACACAGCTCAGCAGACAGTATCACACAGGACAGGATTAGATACACAGCTCAGCAGACAGTATCACATAGGATTAGATACACAGCTCAGCAGACAGTATCACACAGGATAGGATTAGATACACAGCTCAGCAGACAGTATCACACATGGTAAGATTAGATACACAGATCAGAAGGCAGTGTCACATATGCTTAGATACACAGCTCAGCAGACAGTATCACACATGATGTGATTAGATACACAGCTCAGCAGACAGTATCACACAGGACAGGATTAGATACACAGCTCAGCAGACGGTATCACACAGGATAGGATTAGATACACAGCTCAGCAGACAGTATCACACAGGATAGGATTAGATACACAGCTCAGCAGACAGTATCACACATGATAGGATTAGATACACCGCTCTGCAGACAGTATCACACATGCTGAGCTTAGATACACAGCTCAGAAGGCAGTGTCACACAGGATAGGATTAGATACACAGCTCAGCAGACAGTATCACACAGAATAGGATTAGATACACAGCTCAGCAGACAGTATCACACAGGACAGGATTAGATACACAGCTCAGCAGACAGTATCACACAGGATAGGATTAGATACACAGCTCAGCAGTCAGTATCACACAGGACAGGATTAGATACACAGCTCAGCAGACAGTATCACACAGGATAGGATTAGATACACAGCTCAGCAGACTGTATCACACAGGATAGGATTAGATACACAGCTCAGCAGACAGTATCACACAGGACAGGATTAGATACACAGCTCAGCAGACAGTATCACACATGATAGGATTAGATACACAGCTCAGCAGACAGTATCACACAGGACAGGATTAGATACACAGCTCAGCAGACAGTATCACACAGGACAGGATTAGATACACAGCTCAGCAGACAGTATCACACAGGACAGGATTAGATACACAGCTCAGCAGACAGTATCACACAGGATAGGATTAGATACACAGCTCAGCAGACAGTATCACACAGGATAGGATTAGATACACAGCTCAGCAGACAGTATCACACATGGTAAGATTAGATACACAGATCAGAAGGCAGTGTCACATATGCTTAGATACACAGCTCAGCAGACAGTATCACACATGATGTGATTAGATACACAGCTCAGCAGACAGTATCACACAGGATTAGATACACAGCTCAGCAGACGGTATCACACAGGATAGGATTAGATACACAGCTCAGCAGACAGTATCACACAGGATAGGATTAGATACACAGCTCAGCAGACAGTATCACACAGGATAGGATTAGATACACAGCTCAGCAGGCAGTATCACACAGGATAGGATTAGATACACAGCAGCTCAGCAGACAGTATCACACAGGATAGGATTAGATACACAGCTCAGCAGACAGTATCACACAGGACAGGATTAGATACACAGCTCAGCAGACAGTATCACACAGGATAGGATTAGATACACAGATCAGCAGACAGTATCACACATGGTAAGATTAGATACATCAGCTCAGCAGACAGTATCACACATAATAGGATTAGATACACAGCTCATCAGACAGTATCACACATGGTAAGATTAGATACACGCATTCTGTGTATTCTCTTGGGTCTGCGGCTGCTCTTACATACGTGTACGTTATGGTGACTGCTTGGTATCCCCCTCCTTAGATACACGGGATAATCCGCAGCCTCAGACCGGGAACTTGCACTAAATGTCTCAATTGTGGAGGAGTTTTGCATCAGATCCAGGTGCGCGGTTCCGGATGTGGCGCTGGAGCTGCTGCCAGGAAGGGTTGGAGGAGGGTCGTCCTCTCTGCTCCACTATTATCAAGAAATTGATTCCAGATGCAAATCCCGAGGTTTATTCGCAGTCTACGCTGTAAGCACACAGGTCCCATTGTATGAAGCTGCAGAGAGTCCGAGACCTGCGCCACATTCAGACATACAGGGCAGTGGAAATACAGGGGCGCACTTATTAATGCAAACAGCACAGGGCGCAAACTGGTAGAACCGCGCCAAAGTTCTACGAAATGTCTGTGCATTGTGAATAGGCCTAGATGAGTTCTTGTGCGGACTACATGACACCCCTCTTATCTGGGGTTAACCATTAACTCACCCTCCCCCAGTCTGAATTTGGCTTCTTGTTAGTGACATTGCAGCCTGAAGTTAAAGTGACACTCCGTCTATGATCGACATTGACCCCAGAGTAAAAAAAAAAAAAAAAAAACTTTAAATCCTGCATCTCTGAAACTGATTTTTATTTTCACATTTGTTTGCATTACATTTTAGTGGAGATCATCAGCAAGTTGCTGTTGACGGACCCGATTTTAATTTTCTGTGACTCTATGTACACCATTGGGTTTATAATATAGTCGTGCTTTGAATAGGCTGATTAACCCCTTAATACTCACTGCAGCCTGGAATACGTATGCCTTCGCTCTCGTTACTGAGCATGATATATAATGTGTGAGTTGTGGTAGGTAGCCACATGAAGCATAGTAAGACGACACACAACGCCATGAGAAGCTCAGTCAATAGCCTTCGGCCTGCTTGTTGCCTCCTAGTATCATTCGGCCTCCTTGTTGACTGTTTCCACTACAAACTTCAAGGATGCTGGATTTTGTACAGCCTATTTTAGCCATTTTTTACGTTGCTGGACAGAACATACACCGCCAGCTCCGATGTACATGCCATATACTAGAATATACAGTCACTTCTATATACCTTCCCGCTGATATCCTAAAACCCTCTGAACATACCCTAAAGTGTGAACAGACCTAGTCCTGCTCATGCAGCTGATGCTTTGCTACAGTGTATCCCATCCAAGTGATAAACACATCAGCAGCACAGATCCAGGACTCCACTGATACATTGTAACTAGTCAACCTTCCAATGTCTTCATGTAGAATCCCAGACGTCACTGAGCCCCGCTCCGCCCTGTGCTGTCCTGTTGGAGACTTGCCTTTCATCTCTGTCCCTGAGCCTCGTGTATTTAGCGCCTCAGGCTGCTGGGTACCGAGGACGAGAGATGACAGCCACACAGTCCGCTGAGGGGCCTATAGGGACTGAGATGGTGCATGAGGAAGTGGATCATAACTGGAGGATCTGTCGCTTTATGGACTAAAGTGGAATCTTCTCGTATCAGTCCAGATAACGGGCGAATAGATGTGACCTCTCCAGGGGTCAGGACATGGTGTAGACTGAGGAGCCATGACATGTTCAATGAGTTCCTGCTATGTATAGTACTCACCATTGTCCGCATCTCTGTGGGCTGCGTGTGGAACTGCAGCTCAGCCTCATGTTGGCACCATGGCGGCACAGGTGGGACTGGAAGAAATATACATGTTTTTCTCATATTAGGCAGATCTATATATAATAAATATGGAGAGCTCACTACCTACAGAATATACAGCCACCACTAGAGGGAGCTCACTGCATACAGATTATACAGCCACCACTAGAGGGAGCTCACTACATACAGATTATACAGCCACCAGTTGTGGGAGCTCACTGCATACAGATTATGCAGCCACCACTAGAGGGAGCTCACTACATACAGATTATACAGCCACCACTAGAGGGAGCTCACTACATACAGATTATACAGTCACCACTAGATGGAGCTCATTACATACAGATTATACAGTCACCAGTAGAGGGAGCTCATTACATACAGATTATACAGTCACCACTAGAGGGAGCTCACTGCATACAGATTATACAGTCACCACTAAAGGGAGCTCACTACATACAGATTATACAGCCACCACTAGAGGGAGCTCACTACATACAGGTTATACAGCCACCACTAGAGGGAGCTCACTACATACAGGTTATACAGCCACCACTAGAGGGAGCTCACTACATACAGATTATACAGCCACCACTAGAGGGAGCTCACTGCATACAGATTATACAGTCACCACTAGAGGGAGCTCACTACATACAGATTATACAGCCACCAGTTGTGGGAGCTCACTGCATACAGATTATGCAGCCACCAGTTGGGGGAGCTCATTACATACAGATTATACAGCCACCACTAGAGGGAGCTCACTGCATACAGATTATACAGTCACCACTAAAGGGAGCTCACTACATACAGATTATACAGCCACCACTAGAGGGAACTCACTACATACAGGTTATACAGCCACCACTAGAGGGAGCTCACTACATACAGATTATACAGCCACCACTAGAGGGCGCTCACTACCTACAGATTATACAGCCACCACTAGAGGGAGCTCACTGCATACAGATTATACAGTCACCACTAGAGGGAGCTCACTACATACAGATTATACAGCCACCAGTTGTGGGAGCTCACTGCATACAGATTATGCATCCACCAGTTGGGGGAGCTCATTACATACAGATTATACAGCCACCACTAGAGGGAGCTCACTACATACAGATTATACAGCCACCACTAGAGGGAGCTCACTACATACAGATTATACAGCCACCACTAGGAGGAGCTCACTACATACAGTTTATACAGTCACCACTAGGGGGAGCTCACTACATACAGATTATACAGCCACCACTAGGGGGAGCTAACTACATACAGATTATACAGCCACCACTAGGGTGAGCTCACTGCACACAGATTATACAGCCACCACTAGGGGGAGCTCACTACATACAGATTATACAGCCACCACTAGGGGGAGCTTACTACATACAGATTATACAGCCACCACTAGAGGGAGCTCACTACCTACAGATTATACAGCCACCACTAGGGGGGAGCTCACTACCTACAGATTATACAGCCACCACTAGAGGGAGCTCACTACATACAGGTTATACAGCCACCACTAGAGGGAGCTCACTACATACAGATTATACAGCCACCACTAGGGGGAGCTAACTACATACAGATTATACAGCCACCACTAGAGGGAGCTCACTACCTACAGATTATACAGCCACCACTAGAGGGAGCTCACTACCTACAGATTATACAGCCACCACTAGAAGGAGCTCACTACCTACAGATTATACAGCCACCACTAGAGTAGAGCTCACGCTACACATTATACAGCCACCACTAGAGGAGCTCACTGCATACAGATTATACAGCCACCACTAGAGAGAGCTCACTACATACAGATTATACAGCCACCACTAGAGGCAGCTCACTACATACAGATTATACAGCCACCACTAGAGGGCAGCTCACTACTTACAGTTATACAGGCCACCACTAGAGGGAGCTCACTACATTACAGATTATACAGCCACCACTAAGGGAGCTAACTACACACAGATTATACAGCCACCACTAGAGGGAGCTCACTACATACAGATTATACAGCCACCACTAGAGGGGAGCTCACTACCTACAGATTATACAGCCACCACTAGAGGAGCTCACTACATGACAGATTATACACCACACTAGAGAGCTCACTGAAATACACGATTATACAGCCCACTAGGAGGGAGCTCACTACATACAGATTATACAGTCACCACTAGGGGGAGCTCACTACATATAGATTATACAGTCACCAATAGGGGGGGCTCACTACATACAGATTATACAGTCACCACTAGGGGATCTCACTACACACAGATTATACAGCCACCACTAGGGGGAGCTCACTACATACAGATTATAGAGCCACCACTAAAGGAGCTCACTACATACAGATTATACATCCACGACTAGAGGGAGCTCACTACCTACAGAATACACAGCCACCACTAGGGGGGAGCTCACTGCCTACAGATTATACAGCCACCACTAGGGGGGAGCTCACTGCCTACAGATTATACAGCCACCACTAGAGGGAGCTCACTACCTACAGATTATACAGCCACCACTAGAGAGAGCTCACTACATACAGATTATACAGCCACCACTAGGAGGAGCTCACTACATACAGATTATACAGTCACCACTAGGGGGAGCTCACTACATACAGATTATACAGTCACCAATAGGGGGAGCTCACTACATACAGATTATACAGTCACCACTAGGGGATCTCACTACACACAGATTATACAGCCACCACTAGGGGGAGCTCACTACATACAGATTATAGAGCCACCACTAAAGGAGCTCACTACATACAGATTATACATCCACGACTAGAGGGAGCTCACTACCTACAGAATATACAGCCACCACTAGGGGGAGCTCACTGCCTACAGATTATACAGCCACCACTAGGGGGGAGCTCACTACCTACAGATTATACAGCCACCACTAGAGGGAGCTCACTACATACAGGTTATACAGCCACCACTAGGGGAAGCTCACTACATACAGATTATACAGCCACCACTAGAGGGAGCTCACTGCATACACATTATACAGCCACCACTAGGAGGAGCTCACTACATACAGATTATACAGTCACCACTAGGGGATCTCACTACATACAGATTATAGAGCCACCACTAAAGGAGCTCACTACATTCAGATTATACATCCACGACTAGAGGGAGCTCACTACCTACAGATTATACAGCCACCACTAGGGGGGAGCTCACTGCCTACAGATTATACAGCCACCACTAGGGGGGAGCTCACTACCTACAGATTATACAGCCACCACTAGAGGGAGCTCACTACATACAGGTTATACAGCCACCACTAGGGGAAGCTCACTACATACAGATTATACAGCCACCACTAGAGGGAGCTCACTATATACAGATTATACAGCCACCACTAGGGGAGCTCACTACATACAGATTATACAGCCACCACTAGAGGGAGCTCACTGCATACACATTATACAGCCACCACTAGGAGGAGCTCACTACATACAGATTATACAGTCACCACTAGGGGGAGCTCACTACATACAGATTATACAGTCACCACTAAGGGATCTCACTACATACAGATTATATAGCCACCACTAGGGGGAGCTCACTATATACAGATTATACAGTCACCACTAGGGGGAGCTCACTACATACAGATTATACAGTCACCACTAAGGGATCTCACTACATACAGATTATACAGTCACCACTAGGGGGAGCTCACTATATACAGATTATACAGTCACCACTAGAGGGAGCTCACTACATACAGATTATACAGCCACCACTAGGGGGAGCTCACTACATACAGATTATACAGTCACCACTAGGGGGAGCTCACTACATACAGATTATACAGCCACCACTAGGGGGAGCTCACTACAGACAGATTATACAGCCACCATTAGAGGGAGCTCACTACATACAGATTATACAGCCACCACTAGAGGGAGCTCACTACATACAGATTATACAGCCACCACTAGAGGGAGCTCACTACATACAGATTATACAGTCACCACTAGAGGGAGCTCACTACATACAGGTTATACAGCCACCACTAGGGGGAGCTCGCTACATACAGATTATACAGCCACCACTAGAGGGAGCTCACTGCATACAGATTATACAGCCACCACTAGAGGTGGTGCCTACAGATCTCAACTCAATTGTAAATTCTTAGTCATTGGATTTGGTGCTATATCAGAAAAAAAAGGAAGCTCTGACCATTATAGGTCCCTGCAAGGAAATGTATTTTCTAATAACCGGTGCACTGCAGCATTTCCTACATTCCACACTGTACATAACACTACAATCCACTTGTCATCCGCTCCCTTCCATTCATTTCCCAGAACGAGTTATAGCTCAGTGATAAGCGAGGAATGCACTAAGTACAAGCTGAAGAATTTTTTTATTTGAAAGGAAAAAAATTCTCCATGTCCACTTTCCTGGTTTGGTGAAGTCTTGCGAGGTCTCGGAGAAGCTGCCAGGCTTATTTCTGTCTGCTGTGACAGAGGTAACGGCTGTAATGACTTCATTGGACTCCACATATCTCAGCTAAACAGTCTAAGCCCCTGGGACCAAAGGACCGTGCTGTTCGAGCTTCCAGCTGGCTGTATCTGAACGATCTCCTGCAGGGACCAAATGCCTTCCACAAAACACACTATAGTCCGACCATAGAGCTATGCTCCTGAGGGGGACAGGTGAGGCAGATTAACACATGCCTTTCGGGTTATGTTGCACCATTTTAATCTTCTCAAGATGAAAATAGACTCAAAGTAATGGTCCAGTGCAGTATGGATGATGGGTGGAACATTCCCTTCCTCTTCCATCACTGTTATTCCACCTGACATAGGACGTTGTGTGGATGATCACATGTAGCAACGTAACAATGTGAGAGGTAAACTCAAGGGCACCGCTATGGGGTCTGCAGACAGGCCCAAACTCAGGCTGGTCCTAGCACCCTTGGCAGTAGGCTTTGTGAAGCTGCACAGGGCTCCCTCTTTCCACAGGCATTAAATCATTAGCAGAGGGAGTAGTCCCGGATGGAGATGAGGGCAACGAGTCAACAGCATCCAATGTGACCTCAAATCTTAGTCAATTACTTTCTTATTTTCTGTAGCTCTTGCAACTACCACAAAAATCCTAGGTGGTGATGCCTACACAAATCCTGGATGATGTCTGAGTGTGAGTGTGCAATCAGCTGTGAACTGCCCGGATCTTACAGGCGTCTCCTCTTGTTTTCCAGATGCCAGTGGGGCAGCAGGGCGCAGAGAGGAGCCCCCCCTGCATGAGGTGTAAGGGGACGTGTACAGGATTCCAGCCGCACTCCTGGAGGTAAGGTCATTATACTGTGAACTTCTGCAACTGAGAACGGATTCAATCAGACAGATGAGGAATGATCAGGAAACGCCTCTGGTTTCCAAAGAGAGATCACATCTGGGTTCATGTAATTGCTGCAAGTAGCAATAAAAATCCCAGTCTGAAGCCCTCAGTCGCCCTTTTTTACCAGGAAATGTAGGTGACAACCAACATGGCCACTACGCCAGCTGCCACAAGGGTTGTCGCCCTGCCTAGACTTATAGTCCTACATCCCCAGCAGGATCAGCTCCAGATAACTGTGGCCCTTGCCTACCCCACCCTCGCCTTGAGAAGCGGAGCATTCTCTGGGGTGTACATGTTGCGCTGCTATTTGAGCACTTTTTCTGAGATGCTGTTTTTGGTCACTGTATGGCGGTATTACTCTTGACCACTGTATGGCGGTATGTGCTTTGTGTGCTAGTGCTGCAGTGAAGTTGTCAGCGCTTGATAGGATTGTTATTTAGGCAGCTATATAGATGTGTTATTTAGCCATTCTATGGCACTGTTATTGGGGCACCCTACTGTAATATGCCGACAACTGCACACTGCATGGTAGGGTTATTTGTGCACTGCACGACCTTAACCATATGACAGTGAGGCGCCAAATAAAGGTAAGTTTGCATGTGCGACAGCAGATCCAGCAGAGAGCATCCTGCGGAATTTCGTCAAATCCGGCATTGTCGGATTCTACAACTCGCCTCCAGATCCCGGTTGACTTGAGGTCTGGTGGTGATGAGACCAATTTCCAGCATAAATAGCAGGTTTCGGCCGGACAAAAAACATTGCATGCAGCGTTTTTTCTCCGGCCAACAGCCAGGCATGCTGCAGATGCGAACTTACCCTTAGGCCCCTTTTCACCCAGGCGAGATTTCCGCGCGGGTGCAATGCGTGAGGTGAACGCATTGCACCCGCACTGAATCCGGACCCATTCATTTCTATGGGGCTGTGCACATGAGCGGTGATTTTCACGCATCACTTGTGCGTTGCGTGAAAATCGCAGCATTTGTGAAGAATAGGACCTTTGAGGACCACGTCACTATGGTGATGGTTCATGTGACGGACCATGTGATGAGCGCAGCGACCTTATCAAAGGTCCTATTCCTCAAAGAAGAACACAGTAGAGATGCCGGCTGCGCGATCAAGTGGATTAAGGTGAGTTAATTTTTTTCTTTTTTTTTTAACCCCTCCAGCGCTATTGTACTATGCATTCTGTATTCAGAATGCTATTATTTTCCCTTATAACCATGTTATAAGGGAAAATAATACAATCTACACAACACCAAACCCAAACCTGAACTTCTGTGAAGAAGTTCAGGTCTGGGTACCACAGTCAGTTTTTTATCACGCGCGTGCAAAACACATTGCACCTGCGCGATAAAAACTGAACATCGGAACGCAATCGCAGTCAAAACTGACTACAATTGCGTACCTACTCGCGCGGGTTTGCCGCAATGCACCGGGACGCATCTGGACCTAATCCGGACACACTCGTCTGCAAGGGGCCTTAAGGTATTACATAGGGAAACATGTAGTTTAGCCCTTTGGCCCTTGATCATAAAGCAAGGGACCCCAAATTCTGGCATCTTTCATTATATGACAAACCCTGTGGGGGCTCTAAGAGGAGTGATAGTTACCCTGTGGGATACCTTCTGTTGGTACCCCTATCCCTTATGATGTATGGTCATACAATGTACAAATAACCCTACCATACAGCATCCATTTATCAGCATATTACAGTAAGGTGCCCACATAACAGTGCCATCCTTAGGGTTCTTTTTATTTTTGAGGGGTTTCTCTTTAAGGGCTGCCAGGAAGCTCTTGTCTGTAGAGAGTAGAGAAGAAATGACAAATGACACTAGAACGTGATGAGTCTCAGCAGCGAGCGGGAGACATAATCGCAGATAGACGGCACCATAAGAGCAAAGACTAAGTACAAAATTAAACTGAAATAAACAAAGCCTATAACCAACGCGTTGTGAGATGAGAAATGAAGGCGAACGATCCTGGTGCTACTTCAGCAGCCTTTTTGTGAATTATTAATGACCGTCATCTGCAGCGGAGGCGAGAACCAGGCGTCGATTCATGTCGATTATAAACATTCTGAACAGGAATCCGCGCGACAAATGAATATTCTGTATCAATCACGCGCCTCAATAATGAAGCAATTTATGGAGCGTATCTGGCGCTATAAGTAATTCTGAAAATGAGGGAAACATATTGACTTGTTATCCTGCCTGGTCCTTTTAATCTGCAGCTTTAAGTAGTCAGCCAGCTGTCTGGAAGGTCTCGTGCACGCTCGGATGATCAGTGACGCAAAGCGAGCGATAAACTCGCAGAACTACAAACTAATGAGCGAGCAGTCAGGGAAAAACGTACCACAGGTCTTCAGACTTAATTGCAGCATGTAAACGCCTCAATTAACGCAGAGGTTTTCATTCTTTTGATACAGTGTGGGCCGGAAGAGGTTGTCGAAGGTTTGTTCGTCGCCTGTTTGACGGGCTGTGACCGGCGGAGGTCTATGTAATAATGTGGATGGGGCTATAGAGCAAATAGGGAAGATCAGCACTCGACTAGACGTTGTGCCCGCACGAGAAAAGAGCGAACTCCAAACAAATGGCAGGTTTGCTGACGAAGGCTGGACGGGCCGAAACGCGTCCCATTATTGTAAGGATTTCTGGAATAAAACACTAAGCATATGAATTGTGGATGGGGCTATGTCTGGATAACCAAAGGGTGACGGAATCGTCTTGCAAAGTTCTTAAAGGGGTTTCCGTTTTTAGAGAAAAGAAGCAAAAAATAAATAAATCTGCAATGTTCTACTAGACTTTGTTTGCTGTCATTAAATGAGCACATTCTGGTTTCCATTCAGAGGCAATAAACCTGCACATGGCGATTCCTGCTCTCCGCTGAGAAGTGGATACAATTGTAACAGTCTAGACAAAGCTCTGTGATGTAATCACAGAATGTTACATTGTAGCAAACATAGCAGAGAGATCTGTGAAGCTACTGATTATGGGGTTACCTCATAGAGCTCTGGATACAATTGTATCCACTAAGAGCAGGAGGAGCCGACTGCCTCTGAATGGAAACCAGGATGTTCTCATTCATTGACAGCAATGGTGAGGATCTGAAAGGATATTGCAAAGTTGTAAACCGATGATTAAAGGGGGTTTTCTGGTATCCTCAGGATAGGTGATCAGATTAAGGCTTATTGCACACGAACGTGTGCGCTCTGTGGCTGAATTGTGGACCGCATTTGCGGATCCGCAATACACGGGCACCGTTCCATGTGTATTCCACAATAGGGTGGCTGCTGGGGTATGTACCCCTGGGGTTGGTGCCACTCTGTCTTGGTAAGGGTATAGGCAGCAAAGTGAATCTATAGATGGGGTTGAACTGGCCCACCAGAGGATCCGGTGCTGGGCTTAAGCTCTGACAATAATGGGACCCTAATAAAACCGAGCCCTTAAGGTTCTGTATGTGCAGAGGGTGGGCCCTCAGAATAGTTTCCTCCAGAGGGCCCAATGGACATCAGTCCGACACTGATAGAACACGAAACCTTCAGTCTGTCATTACAGATTCACCTGAGACATTCGCACATGTGAGCCCGTCCTGGTGCCAGCAGAGCAGATGTAAAGCCCAGGCATTAATCAGGACTTCTCTGGCAGAAAGTGAGGGGGATAAAATGAACGTCTGGGTCTGGAATTTTTGGATAAGTATAAAGGTCAGGGCTGGTATCGCCTCTGTGGTGGGAGGCTGTAGGAATCTGGAGCACAAAGCTTCTGTGTCACCCCCATATGCAGTCATCGGTGTCTCGTAATGAAGCCTGGGAAAGTCATTCCTGCTAGGAAATGTGTGGTATATTCATTGCAGACCCTCCAAAGACATGCCGGATACAGCCAGTCTCCTGGACTCATCACTCCTCAGATTGTACTAGGGGCTAAATAAAGGCAGAAAGGGTAACTGATCTGCTACCATCTGGGGTTCTCTATTCAGCACTGTATGGTAGTATTATTTATGTTCTGTATGATGGTATTGAGTAACGTATTGTCATGTTAGATAGGGAATAGTGGAGCCCTACACCACTATTTCTACCTACTTAGACAATCCGTCCTAAATGACGGCCCCCAACTGGTCGATGGTCCCTAACTTAACAAAGTGCAGGGGCCTAAACAAAAAGAGGTACAAATACTGTCTGACAAAGGAGGTAAAACGTCAGAGCCAAAACAGGATATAATCACAGAGTCAAATAACAGGCAGTGTCAATTCCAGGAGGTAACATCAGAAATATAATCGGGGTCAGAGGCAAGGTCAAAGCCAAAACAGAAGTCAAGATCCAGGAGTGGCAAAATGAGTGCCTGCAGCTGCCTGCTTAAATCTCCCACTGACAGGAAGCATGTGACGCCAGCACTGAGCCTGATCGGCCCGGCATCCCTGCTCCCGGATAGGCTTGACAGTCAGGCTGCTCGCCACCGCAATGGAACAACCCTGGCTGCAACAGAGAGGCCGGACTTGCCACTGGAGCATGGACAGGTATGTATGATAGTATTATTTAAAAATTCTATGGTGGTTCTATGTATGTGTCACGCTTCTCTGTGGGAGGGACACACCACACCGAGTATAGGAGGGAAGGGGGGAACAGGGAATCAGGCCTGAGAACTAGGGAAGGAAAATGGACACCTCCTAGTGAAAACCCTAACCAAAATCCTGACTGACTACCAGTATGAACAGACCTTAAAGGTAGGTGAGTTCATACGCAGGAATACCTAGAGTCCTATCAAGCCCTATAGGACCCTGGTACTAATGGCAGGGATGAGACTACCTGTTTCTCCAAAAGGAAGTATGAACAGGAGTCTCCTTCAGGCCTAATACAAACAATAGGGAAATGCAACACACAGAACCCAAACAAAATACAAAAGGGAAAGGAAAGACTTAACTTCAAAGGAGCAATAGAAGCACCAGGAACTCAGCCGAGATCCACACACCAGCAATCCACAACTCAAACTGAAGCCATAAACTGCACAGCATTGTGGGAGAAACAACAATAACTAGAGAAGGTTATATGACCCTAATAGCCACACCTGGGGAAAGAGGGTGCGGCGAGCACCAGAAACAACACAGATGTCATTTGATCCAAACGGAAAACCTGTCAGCTCAAACCACGTGTTGCCAGTCTCACCGATCTCCTGCCACCTGTCCCGGGAACGTCCGTGACAGTATGCTGGTATTATATGTGCTCTGTAAAGTGGTTTTATTTATTTACTCTATAGGAGTATTTTTTTAGAGCTGCATGGTGGTATTATTTGAGTACACTGTGGTTGAGCACTAATGCTGTCCATGCTCTATATGGTGGTATTATGTATGGTGGTATCAGTTGAGCACTGTATGGTGGTCTTATTTAAGCACTGTATGGTGGTACTGAGTACTTCTTGTTAGGTCCACATAACCTAAGGGCCTGTGGCAATCCCTAGAAGCATCATTATGGCCGACATTTTTGCTGTCACAATTTGCAAAGAAGCGAATGACCTTTTCCAGAAGTCACTTCTTCATCTCATAACTGAAGTACATCCCGGAGAAATGTCCATGTACTACAGCTCACACCACAATCTCATATTATTACAGGAAATTGTGTGAGCTCTGCCACTGCCCTCGTGAAGACCACGCTCTACCCCCAGAAGTAGAAGAAGACTATAGAATTGGGCAGCTGCTCTCAGATACCCGCTACTCAGGACTGACCGCGCGTGTGAAAGGCAGCGAAGGGGCGCGGGTCTACAAGAGGAATCGTATGATCATTACCAACCCTATTACCTCCCGAAAAGATCCCACCTTCCTGACCGTCACCTATGAGTGGGCACCGCCTGGACTCAACCAAAAACTGGTACGTTGAGTTCTTCATGAATTTCCTCCTGTCCTCTGGTCAAATGTATATCAAGAGTATTATAATCCCTGATCAAGACGCCATAGTGTGAGCATCTCCTTGGTGCACAGTGTTATAGTGTATACAATGGCGCAACAATGTTGCAATGTTCCCTTCTACCTTAAAGGGATATTCTAGACTTTAATCTGCATTACTTATCTATGGGACAGGTGATGAATGTTAGATCCATGAAGATCCGACCAATAGAACCCTCATCGATCACTGGGGACATCACATTATATAATCAACAAAAGATTTAAAATGTCGTCCTCCTCACCTTCCCACAACCTATAGTTTGTCTTTTGTTCACTGGGGGATCTCTGTAAATGACAGTCAAGAAAACATCAGTCGATGTAAAACAGACAAGGAGGTGTGAGAGGAGGGGGATGCAGCTGCAGGTGTGTGTAAAACTGCATGCTGTGAGAGGGGAGAGGGAGCAGCGTACCAGAAGGAGCCTACTCATCAAGTGTACATTTAATAATGCTCATATAACAATGATCTATGTCTTTCCAGGCCATGCATTATATGGAATTAATCCCTAAGAAGATGCAGCCTGTGGCTGGCACAGAAGGGGCACACTATCGACGCCTGCAGCTAATTAAGCAATTACCCTGCTATGACTATAACCCCCAATATTGCAAAGGCCTGAAAGAGGGTGAGAAGTCTGCAATGGAAGCCTTTGTGAAGCAATACAAGGAGAATGTGATGGGGGTGGCAGAGGTGGCGTTACCGTGTAGTGCCAAAGAAGATGAAAAGAAACCCAACACTACAGAGACTGCAAACAGCGCCGCAGAGGAGCCCGCAGCCAAGAAGGATTATGTGAGTACAGCACCCTCTCCACGGATCATATCCTGACGTGTTCATCTCCCATGGAAAAGGCTCAGTTTCCTACAAATTGGCTAAAAATCCTGAAAGACTTGTGGTTGCAGCAGCAAAAAAAAAAGATAAAACTAAGGGCTTGTTCACACGACCGTATGGCTTTTTCAGTGTTTTGCAGGCCGGTTTTAATGGATTAATTTTTTTCGTTTTTCGTTTCAGTAGTGTTTCCGGTTCCGTTCCGTTTTTCCGTATGGCATATATAGTATACAGTAATTACATATAAAAAACTGGGCTGGGAAGACATACGGAGTACATTCCATATGTGTTCTGTTTTTCTTGTGGACCCATTGACTTCAATGGAGCCACGGAATGTGATTTGCAGGCAATAATAGGACATGTTCTATCTTTGAACGAAACGGAATGCATACGGAGTACATTCCTTTTTTTTTTTTTAGGAACAACTGAAATGAATGGTTCCGTATATGGACCGTATACAGAACTAAAAAAACTGCTTGTATACGGAACGCAAAAAACGTTTGTGTGAAGACTCATAATTTATAGTAACTTGATATAATGGAATGATGTTACTGAATTTCTTCTGATCTCTTTTAGTTGTGTGAGTTATGCCAACACTTAATGCCCGCTGATGCTCCAGCAGTCTACGCTGACCAGGCAGGGTACAAGACGCAATGGCACCCAGCATGCTTTGTGTGCTGCCAGTGCAGAGAGCCACTGGTGAACCTAATTTATTTCTGGAAAGGCAATCGCTTGTGGTGTGGAAGGCATTACTGTGAAAGTGAGAGGCCACGCTGCACTGCATGTGATGAGGTGAGGATGGAAAACAAATATATAATACTGCCTCCTATGTAGAAGAATATAACTACTATAATACTGCCTCCTATGTAGAAGAATATAACTACTATAATACTGCCTCCTATGTACAAGAATATAACTACTATAATACTGCTCCTATGTACAAGAATATAACTACTATAATACTGCTCCTATGTACAAGAATATAACTGCTATAATATTGCTCCTATGTACAAGAATATAACTATTATAATACTGCCCCTATGTACAAGAATATAACTACTATAATACTGCCTCCTATATACAAGAATATAACTACTATAATACTGCTCTCCTATGTACAAGAATATAACTACTATAATACTGCTCCTATGTACAAGAATATAACTACTATAATACTGCTCTCCTATGTACAAGAATATAACTACTATAATACTGCTCCTATGTACAAGAATATAACTACTATAATACTGCCTCCTATGTACAAGAATATAACTACTATAATACTGCTCCTATGTACAAGAATATAACTACTATAATACTGCTCTCCTATGTACAAGAATATAACTACTATAATACTGCTCCTATGTACAAGAATATAACTACTATAATACTGTCTCCTATGTACAAGAATATAACTACTATAATACTGCTCCTATGTACAAGAATATAACTACTATAATACTGCTCCTATGTACAAGAATATAACTACTATAATACTGCTCTTATGTAGAAGAATATAACTACTATAATACTGCCTCCTATGTAAAAGAATATAACTACTATAATACTGCCTCCTATGTAAAAGAATATAACTACTATAATACTGCCTCCTGTGTACAAGAATATAACTAGTATAATACTGCCTCCAATGTACAAGAATATAACTACTATAATACTGCTCCTATGTACAAGAATATAACTACTATAATACTGCTCCTATGTACAAGAATATAACTACTATAATACTGCCTCCTATGTACAAGGATATAACTACTATAATAGTGCCTCCTATGTACAAGAATATAACTACTATAATACTGCCTCCTATGTACAAGAATATAACTACTATAATACTGCCTCCTATGTACAAGGATATAACTACTATAATACTGCCTCCTATGTACAAGAATATAACTACTATAATACTGCCTCCTATGTACAAGAATATAACTACTATAATACTGCCTCCAATGTACAAGGATATAACTACTATAATACTGCTCCTATGTACATGAATATAACTTCTATAATACTGCTGCTATGTACAAGAATATAACTTCTATAATAGTGCCTCCTATGTACAAGAATATAACTACTATAATACTGCCTCCAATGTACAAGAATATAACTACTATAATACTGCTCCTATGTACAAGAATATAACTTCTATAATACTGCTGCTATGTACAAGAATATAACTTCTATAATAGTGCCTCCTATGTACAAGAATATAACTACTATAATACTGCTCCTACGTACAAGAATATAACTACTATAATACTGCTCCAATGTACAAGAATATAACTACTATAATACTGCCTCCAATGTACAAGGATATAACTACTATAATACTGCCTCCAATGTACAAGGATATAACTACTACCGTCTACTGAATGTAAATTTGTGGATGAAGCTGAATTTTTTATGACTATTTTGCAGTATTTATATTTTGTGTACTTTCATCCTGTAGATGATTTTCTCTGAGCACTTTCACCAGTATGACGGGAAGTCGTGGCACAGGGAGCACTTTACCTGTACGAGCTGTGAGCAGTCACTCGCCAATCAGCCTTTTGTCCTGGACAGAGCTCTGCTCCTCTGTACCCCCTGCAGCAGGAACCGAGCTGCTCATTAGATTGAGGCTTCCTGTGTCCAGATCCTGGGGTGTCCATTGGATCTCTTCTGCCTGAAATAGTTCCTGGTGTCCCTGCTGCACCATCATCTCTGGACTTTCCAGGTGTCTCCAGCATGGCTATATGGATGGACACTCCTAGAGCTGTGGTGTCACTGGAGGAGCGGTCATCACTGTGACTGACCATTGCACACCTTGGCATGTCACTGCCGGCAGATCGCGACCGGAGGTTTCAACGCTGCATACTGGAATACTAACAGATATTGTATTTATTTTTGTATGTTTTTGTTTTAATTGTTACTAGTGAAGTGTCAGCTCCAGATCAACATCTCAAGGCCAACAGCGAGTGACCAGTGGAGACGTACACATCACAAGACCAGGGGACCTTGTGTTGGCCAAAGACAAGGAAGCTTTATATATAGGTTGTCTGATGGTATTGGAAAGATTGTTGCAATTTTTAGAAGATTTTTCCTTGTCCTACAGCATGTGTATGCTTCTGCAAAAATTTACCAAATCCTGTACAATTGCTATGCAGGAGAATGGGTCTTCATGGGTACAGACTAGGATCATGTGTTTCTTCACCCCTTCTGTCCCCCTCTCCTTAATGACCTGCAGATAGGAGAAGAGGCGGGAAAAGGACAAAAGTAACACGACTGTAGGATCCGACTACACAGGGTTTGTTTGTAGTCTGTTGCTATGGTGACGGTCTGCAGAGTAGAGTATGTTCTCACTGAAGCTATTTGCTAAATTGCTTTATACTATTTTACTATTTTTTTGCACTAAGGAGGTCATTTATCAAATCTGCTGGGCCAGTTTTTCGGAATATAAAAGTCACAAGTGAAGCCGGCGTGTGACAATCAGTGCATATTTTTCCGATATTTGGTCAAATTCTGCATCCGTGGTGAGCCTCGCCCTGGTGTACTTTTACAGACATAGAAATGTTCACCACTTTGCACTTGCGCCAAATATATTATTCATAAATTTGGTGAAACCTCACAAAACTGACTCCAAAAGCACTGGAAATTGTAAATTCCCCTCTAACTGCAATAGTTGACGCGCCCTTTAAATCTTTGCAAAGCAAAAACATATGGAATTCAGTGGAAATCTCTGTGATTTCAGAGGCAGTACAGTGACCACTGATATATCTTGTTTCCGCAGGTAACATTTTCCTGGATGTGTCCGTAAACATCCATTGATCTTATAGAATGTGTTCCGCCATAAGGTTATATGATGTCAGATTTCTAAATCCATCGTACAGAGTATTCCTCACATGGATATGTGTTCTGTTCTGGTTCTATACCAGTAATCAGAGGCAGATTTAGTGGTAATACCCCATAACCTCGTCAGTAGGGGGGCGTAAAGTGAAGACGGATTAAAGTCACTGGTGATTGTCGGTGTAAAGAGGGGTATAAAATGTTCTGATGGCGACACTATCAACAATGGTAATCCAGAGTCCTGTATGTAAAGAAAGCATAATAATTTCTGCAACTTTCTAATATTCTTTGCACTTCAATTCCTCTCAAGTTTCAAAATCTCTGCTTGCTGTCAGTGACTAGTCTTCCTCTCATCTGAATACAATTGTGTCTGGTCTAGGAATGCTCTGTGTACTGAACAGCAGCACAGATTGCACCAGTAGTTTATACAATGTATCACCGAGGAGTCCAGAGCACTGTCTAGACCAGGGATGCTCAACCTGCGGCCCTCCAGCTGTTGTAAAACTACAACTCCCACCTTGCCCTTCTGTAGGCTGTTGGCTGTAGGCTGTCCGGGAATGATGGGAGTTGTAGTTTTGCAACAGCTGGAGGGCCGCAGGTTGAGCATGCCTGGTCTAGACTGATACAATTGTATCCACCTCTCAGGCCAGAGCAGATCGCTCCCGGTGAATGCAAACACACTGACAGCAAGCAGAGACCTTGAAAATGGTAAAGAGCTATAAACACACAGATGCTAGAAAATTGCAGAACTTTTCATTGCTGATTAAACTTTATTTTTTTCATTGCAACCTGGTGCAAACCAAGCTGTGTAAGAAGCCGACGTGTCCCATAGCAGCCGGGGGATCCTCTGCTGCCTGGGTCGTGACTGTACTTACTGATGTGGGAGATTTCTGACTGCTCCCAACTTTCATTCCCCGCTTTTCCTAACCAGATGATTGCTGTGTGGCTGATGTGGAGGTCGTGCATATCCTGCCTGCAATCCATGTAAATGTACCCCAAACTGCTTGTAAGAAATGGGGTAACTAGAGTCTCCTGACAAGGCATTGGCTGCCATGATGCTTCTTGGAATAAAACAACATAAAACCACTTGTCCTGAGCGTCCTTCAATCATCTGATCCCGACACAAAGCCCCCGACAACCTGGGTGTCACACATCCTGGACCCCGGCTGCTACATTTCTCCTGCACTGATACATTGTATCAAACTATCAGGACTGGGCTGTCTAGAGAAGACACAATAGTCACAAACCCTCAGCTGTGAGAAGCATGTGATCTGTGTGGGTGTTCAGCCTCTGCATGAAAATAGGGAAAAAGTGATAGACAATGTATATTAGAAAGTACATCAGTTACAGCAAATATCACAGATACTCAGCTTAGATACAGGTGCTCATCAGAAAGTATCACACGTGATGGGATTAGATACACAGCTCAGCAGACAGTATCACACAGGATAGGATTAGATACACAGCTCAGCAGGCAGTATCACACAGGATAGGATTAGATACACAGCTCAGCAGACAGTATCACACAGGATAGGATTAGATACACAGCTCAGCAGGCAGTATCACACAGGATAGGATTAGATACACAGCTCAGCAGACAGTATCACACAGGATAGGATTAGATACACAGCTCAGCAGACAGTATCACACAGGATAGGATTAGATACAAAGCTCAACAAACAGTATCACACAGGATAGGATTAGATACACAGCTCAGCAGACAGTATCACACAGGATAGGCTTAGATACACAGCTCAGCAGACAGTATCACACAGGATAGGATTAGATACACAGCTCAGCAGACAGTATCACACAGGATAGGATTAGATACAAAGCTCAGCAGACAGTATCACACAGGATAGGATTAGATACACAGCTCAGCAGACAGTATCACACAGGATAGGATTAGATACACAGCTCAGCAGACTGTATCACACAGGACAGGATTAGATACAAAGCTCAGCAGACAGTATCACACAGGGCAGGATTAGATACACAGCTCAGCAGACAGTATCACACAGGATAGGATTAGATACACAGCTCAGCAGACAGTATCACACAGGATAGGATTAGATACACAGCTCAGCAGACAGTATCACACAGGATAGGATTAGATACACAGCTCAGCAGACAGTATCACACAGGATAGGATTAGATACACAGCTCAGCAGACAGTATCACACAGGATAGGATTAGATACACAGCTCAGCAGACAGTATCACACAGGATAGGATTAGATACACAGCTCAGCAGACAGTATCACACAGGATAGGATTAGATACACAGCTCAGCAGACAGTATCACACAGGATAGGATTAGATACACAGCTCAGCAGACAGTATCACACAGGATAGGATTAGATACACAGCTCAGCAGACAGTATCACACAGGATAGGATTAGATACACAGCTCAGCAGACAGTATCACACAGGATAGGATTAGATACACAGCTCAGCAGACAGTATCACACAGGATAGGATTAGATACACAGCTCAGCAGACAGTATCACACAGGATAGGATTAGATACACAGCTCAGCAGACAGTATCAACAGGATAGGATTAGATACACAGCTCAGCAGACAGTATCACACAGGATAGGATTAGATACACAGCTCAGCAGACAGTATCACACAGGATAGGATTAGATACACAGCTCAGCAGACAGTATCACACAGGATAGGATTAGATACACAGCTCAGCAGACAGTATCACACAGGATAGGATTAGATACACAGCTCAGCAGACAGTATCACACAGGATAGGATTAGATACACAGCTCAGCAGACAGTATCACACAGGATAGGATTAGATACACAGCTCAGCAGACAGTATCACACAGGATAGGATTAGATACACAGCTCAGCAGACAGTATCACACAGGATAGGATTAGATACACAGCTCAGCAGACAGTATCACACAGGATAGGATTAGATAACAAAGCTCAGCAGACAGTATCACACAGGATATGATTAGATACACAGCTCAGCAGACCGTATCACACTGGATATGATTAGATACACAGCTCAGCAGACAGTATCACACAGGATAGGATTAGATACACAGCTCAGCAGACAGTATCACACAGGAGAGGATTAGATACACAGCTCAGCAGACAGTATCACACAGGATAGGATTAGATACACAGCTCAGCAGACAGTATCACACAGGAGAGGATTAGATACACAGTTCAGCAGACCGTATCACACAGGATAGGATTAGATACACAGCTCAGCAGACAGTATCACACAGGATAGGATTAGATACACAGCTCAGCAGTTAGTATCACACAGGATAGGAATTAGATACACAGCTCAGCAGACAGTATCACACAGGAGAGGATTAGATACACAGCTCAGCAGACCGTAATCACACAGGAGAGGATTAGATACACAGCTCAGCAGACAGTATCACACAGGATAGGATTAGATACAAAGCTCAGCAGACAGTATCACACAGGATAGGATACACGCTCAAAACTTCACCAGGATAGATATACACAGCTCAGCAGACAGTATCACACAGGATAGGATTAGATACAAAGCTCAGCAGACAGTATCACACAGGATAGGATTAGATACACAGCTCAGCAGACAGTATCACACAGGATAGGCTTAGATACACAGCTCAGCAGACAGTATCACACAGGATAGGATTAGATACACAGCTCAGCAGACAGTATCACACAGGATAGGATTAGATACAAAGCTCAGCAGACAGTATCACACAGGATAGGATTAGATACACAGCTCAGCAGACAGTATCACACATGATAGGATTAGATACACAGCTCAGCAGACTGTATCACACAGGACAGGATTAGATACAAAACTCAGCAGACAGTATCACACAGGGCAGGATTAGATACACAGCTCAGCAGACAGTATCACACAGGACAGGATTAGATACAAAGCTCAGCAGACAGTATCACACAGGGCAGGATTAGATACACAGCTCAGCAGACAGTATCACACGATAGGATTAGATACACAGCTCAGCAGACAGTATCACACAGGATAGGATTAGATACACAGCTCAGCAGTCAGTATCACACAGGATAGGATTAGATACACAGCTCAGCAGACAGTATCACATAGGATAGGATTAGATACACACAGCAGACTGTATCACACAGGATAGGATTAGATACACAGCTCAGCAGACAGTATCACACAGGATAGGATTAGATACACAGCTCAGCAGACAGTATCACACAGGATAGGATTAGATACACTGCTCAGCAGACAGTATCACACAGGATAGGATTAGATACACAGCTCAGCAGACAGTATCACACAGGATAGGATTAGATACATAGCTCAGCAGACAGTATCACACAGGATAGGATTAGATACACTGCTCAGCAGACAGTATCACACAGGATAGGATTAGATACACAGCTCAGCAGACAGTATCACACAGGATAGGATTAGATACACAGCTCAGCAGACAGTAACGCCTGCCCTACATTGCCTGATCTAGCAGGCAATTTTCGGGAGGGAAACGTTCTGCTCGCTAGCGGAGGAGACGGCTGATATTACAGAGCGAGATTAGACAGCACAATCTGCCGCCGGCAAGTCATGATCTTTCCGCATGCTAAAGATCACGATTTTTGCTCGTTCATCAGGTAATTGGCGGCAGTATTAGGCCCCTTTCACATGAACGATACGGATTAGGTCCGGATGCGTTCAGGATGCGTTCAGTGAAACTCGCACCATTTTGCAAGCAAGTTCAGTCAGCTTTGCCTGCGACTGCGTTCAGTTTTTTCCGCGCGGGTGCAATGTGCATTGATGCGTTTTTCACGCGCGTGATAAAAACCTGAAGGTTTACAAACAACATCTCTTAGCAACCATCAGTGACAAACGCATCGCAGCCGCACTTGCTTGCGGATACAATGCATTTTCCACTGAAGACCCTTTCACTGCTATGGGGCCAGGGCTGCGTGAAAAACGCTGAATATAGAACATGCTGCGATTTTCACACAAACGCAGAACTGATAAGTGGAAAGTACATGTGCACAGACCCATTGAAGTGAATGGGTCCGGATTCAGTGCAGGTGCTATGCGTTCACGTCACGCATTGCACCAGCGCGGAAAACTCGCTCCTATGATTGAGCCTTTCTGTGACCGTTTTACTACAAAATCACGGTGACAACTTTATCTCACTGTGATTTTGTAGTAAAAAGGTCACAGAGAGGGACGGAGCGTCATCAATCATGTTACTGCTCCGTGTCTCCGCTCTCCGGAGCGGGGCTCGGCTCTCTTTGACGCTGCGGACGACACGCACGGCATCCGCTCGAGTGAAACAGCCCTTACACTGCCAGATCATCGCTAACGAGGGTTCCTGCGAACACTCGTTAATAGTGTTGAGCGCAAATATTCGAATTGCGAATTTTAATCACGAATATCGCCACTTCGAGAATTCGTGAATATTTAGAATATAGTACTATATATTCGTATTCGTGAATAGTGTTGATCGCGAAAATTCGAATCGTGAATTCCGGCACTTAGCAACATCCCTGGCAACCAATAGAAAAGTTGCCTACCCCTTAGTGTTGATCGCGAATATTCTACTTGCGAATTTTTATCGCGACTATATTACATTGCCAATTTTTGCAATCAAGAAAATAATGACTGAAGATCACGAATTCTCAAATTTGCCAATTTATGACCAATATTCGAAAATGAATTTGAATATTACCTATGCCGCTCATCACTACTCGTTAACGATAAACTGGCTGACAATTGGCCTAATACAGCCTTAACACACACAATAGGCTTAGATACAGCGGCTCAGCAGGCAGTATCACACAGGATAGGATTAGATACACAGCTCAGCAGGCAGTATCACACAGGAGAGGATTAGATACAGCGGCTCAGCAGACAGTATCACACAGGATAGGATTAGATACACAGCTCAGCAGACAGTATCACACAGGATAGGATTAGATACACAGCTCAGCAGACAGTATCACACAGGATAGGATTAGATACACAGCTCAGCAGACAGTATCACACAGGATAGGATTAGATACACAGCTCAGCAGACAGTATCACACAGGATAGGATTAGATACACAGCTCAGCAGACAGTATCACACAGGATAGGATTAGATACACAGCTCAGCAGACAGTATCACACAGGATAGGATTAGATACACAGCTCAGCAGACAGCATCACACAGGATAGGATTAGATACACAGCTCAGCAGGCAGTATCACACAGGATAGGATTAGATACACAGCTGAGCAGACAGTATCACACAGGATAGGATTAGATACACAGCTCAGCAGACAGTATCACACATGATAGGATTAGATACAAAGCTCAGCAGACAGTATCACACAGGATAGGATTAGATACACAGCTCAGCAGACAGTATCACACAGGACAGGATTAGATACACAGCTCAGCAGACAGTATCACATAGGATAGGATTAGATACACAGCTCAGCAGACAGTATCACACATGATAGGCTTAGATACACAGCTCAGCAGACAGTACCACACATGATAGGATTAGATACAGCGGCTCAGCAGACAGTATCACACATGATAGGCTTAGATACACCAGCAGTACAGAGTTCTTGGATATTCTTTTTTATAACATGGCCACTCTATTGCTAATTAACCCCATCTGTTCTGTGATCTAGACACACATCCAATGACTCTTGCCTTATGTTTCGGCCCCGCAGTGATTCAGGAAGACATACTGTATGACACCAGAGGATTTCTGGTTGGTAAACTCATTTATCTCTCCTGATTTTGCTCACTTTCAGCATCGCACCGCGTTCAGACACAGCCGCGGCCTCTGGAGAATACGTGTTTGTACATAATGTAACCAGAATCAATTAATTTCTGCTACTAAGTAGGACAACAGTTCCCACAATTTAAGGCTACTGCTTACAACCCGGCCATATGCGAGGAGCGAATTAAAAATAAAAACCGCATTCCGCCATGCTTATTTATTGCGCAATTCTATAACTGCTTCAATTACTGACTATTTCCTGCAGGATTTGCAAGCTAAAGCACAAGTGAAGCATTAAACATTACTGGGGGGTGGAAACCAGGAGGATAAATAAGGATTTTATTACATCGGGTGATACATTCATCTGTACGCAGCCACGCGGCTACTGCAAATTCAGGCCAAGAACAGTGATCCGCTGAACATCACCTCTCATACATTGTATCCAGGCTACTGTTCCCTGTTATCAGCCATTTCATGTGTAAAAATAGGGCAGGGCCGGAAGTGATGGATCCGTTATTGTCTAACCACTAATTCATCCGAATATCTGAATCCACATCTGCGCGATATCGTAAACCCTCGGCCAACCACAAATACCTACTTTGTGTATAATTGTCCTAGTCCACATCTAATCCAATGACAATCCGCGTCCCATGCAAGATAATGGGGGTTTCCACTGCCGGGTCCATATGCATCTGAAATGTGTGTTTATAAATCTGCAGGAAGAACGTGGCAACGTCGTGGCATAGCGCCTACCTGCTGCCGATATCAGAGCATTAGAGGGGGAATCAGAATATCGCTCATATGCCACATCCAGAGAAGATCCGGGTTATTCTACGCCATTTCCAAGTGAGAGGCAGCTATGGAATAAAAGCAGCACAAACCGCTCGGCTGCAGGGATGAGCGAGCTTGTGTCCGACGTACAAGATCTAAGAATTCCGTTAGAGATTCCGCCACCATGGATCATAACTTCCCGTGGTAGTGGAATCCATAACGGATAAGTCTACTTTCACACTCGCGTTTTGGCGTTCCGTTTGTGAGATCCATTCAGGGCTCAGCGGTCCAAAACTGATCATTTTGCATTGTAATGCATTCTGAATGGAAAAGGATCCGCTCAGAACGCATCAGTTCGCCTCCGTTCAATCTCCATTCCACTTTGCTTGCAGCGTTTTGGTGTCCGTCCGATGAAACTGAGCCAAACGGATTTTCCCTGACACAATCTGCACAAAAGAAAACGGATCCGTCCTCCATTGACATTCAATGGTGTTCATGATGGATCCGTCTTCGCTATGTTAAAGACAATACAATGCAGACGGTTGTATTATCTGAACTGATCCGTCCATGACGCGAGTGTGAAAGTAGCCTAACCCGAAACCTTGTACGCCGAACTTTGAACAGAAGTTCGCTCACCACTACTCTGCTGTTTAGTGTAGTGGTGGCTGTATAATATGTATGTAGTAAGCTCCCCCTAGTGGTGGCTGTATAATCTGTATGTAGTGAGCTCCCTCTAGTGGTGACTGTACAATTTGTATGTTGTGAGCTCCCCCTAGTGGTGGCTGTATAATCTGTATGTAGTGAGCTCCCTCTAGTGGTGGCTGTATAATCTGTATGTAGTGAGCTCCCTCTAGTGGTGACTATAATCTGTATGTAGAGAGCTCCCCCTAGTGGTAGCTGTATAATCTGTATGTAGTGAGCTCCCTCTAGTGGTGGCTGTATAAACTGTATGCAGTGAGCTCCCTCTAGTGGTGCCTGTATAATCTGTATGTAGTGAGCTCCCTCTAGTGGTGGCTGCATAATCTGTATGTAGTAAGCTCCCTCTAGTGGTGACTGTATAATCTGTATGTAGTGAGCTCCCTCTAGTGGTGGCTGTATAATCTGTATGTAGTGAGCTCCCTCTAGTGGTGGCTGTATAATCTGTATGTAGTGAGCTCCTTTTAGTGGTGGCTGTATAATCTGTATGTAGTGAGCTCCCTCTAGTGGTGGCTGTATAATCTGTATGTAGTGAGCTCCTTTTAGTGGTGACTGTATAATCTGTATGTAGTGAGCTCCCTCTAGTGGTGGCTGTATAATCTGTATGTAGGGAGCTCCTTTTAGTGGTGGCTGTATAATCTGTATGTAGGGAGCTCCCCCTAGTGGTGGCTGTATCATCTGTATGTAATAAGCTCCCTCTAGTGGTGGCTGTATAATATGTATGTAGTGAGCTCCCTCTAGTGGTTGCGGTATGATCTGTAGTAGTGAGCTCCCTCTAGTGGTGGCTGTATAATCTGTATGTAGTGAGCTCCCTCTAGTGGTGGCTGTATAATCTGTATGTAGTGAGCTTCCTCTAGTGGTGGCTGTATAATCTGTATGTAGTGAGCTCCCTCTAGTGGTGGCTGTATAATCTGTATGTAGTGAGCTCCCTCTAGTGGTGACTGTATGATCTGTATGTAGTAAGCTCCCCCTAGTGGTGGCTGTATAACCTGTATGTAGTAAGCTCCCCCTAGTGGTGGCTGTATAATCTGTATGTAGTGAGCTCCCCCTAGTGGTGGCTGTATAATCTGTATGTAGTAAGCTCCCCCTAGTGGTGACTGTATAATCTGTATGTAGTGAGCTCCCTCTAGTGGTGGCTGTATAATCTGTATGTAGTGAGCTCCCCCTAGTGGTGGTTGTATAATCTGTATGTAGTGAGCTCCCTCTAGTGGTGGTTGCAGAAAGCTAGATTTTTATTATGTAAGTCTATGACAGTGTGACAGAAGCAGGGAACAGTTCACTAATAGACCTCCATAAAGATATTATAGGTCCAGGAACTAGTGGCTTTTGGACATGAAATGAAAATGATATTAATAGTTGGACGCTCAATTTAAATAAAGCTGACAAGTGATTAAGCGGATCGTCTGGTCTCAGTTTAAAAAGATGGATTTTCTCCAGTCGTATCCCCTTGCAGCCAATCTGCTGACAACTCCGTCCACTTTATTGTCTGTTTCTCATTTTCTTGACAAAGTTAGAAGAAAAACATAGCAAATCTCAAAATCAAAGCCAAAGACGAACTAATGAAGTGCAGATCTCAGAATCTGAGCTGCTTCCTATAACCTGACGTAAAGTAAGGTCACATGACCCAGCGGGTCCAGGAGCGTCACCAACCCAGAACATCCCAGGCTAGACCCCCGGGTGTTATATCTGTGCCCCGAACATTGCGGCGTTACATTCACGTATACAGCCATTCCCAAGACAGCAATACAGGCACTCAACATCTACCTGCCCCACCTTTCACCTTAATGGACAACTAGGCCTGTCAGAGGACACATCAGCAGAGCAGGCAATGCAGGTCAGAAGAGGCGGCAGGGGACGACAGTGAAGAGAGTGTTTTTATTTCATTTTTATTTTTGTCACTATGGCTATGGTTACTACTGGGGCGCTATAGAGGGTATAATAGCAGCCATTGTAAAGGAAGTCTGTCACATTTTAAACTGGTTATATAGCTCTGTGGGACAAATAGGCAGTATTATAGTAGTTATATTCTTGTACATAGGAGCAGTATTATAGTAGTTATATTCTTGTACATATGAGGCAGTATTATAGCAGTTATATTCTTGTACATAGGAGCAGTATTATAGTAGTTATATTCTTGTGCATAGGAGCAGTATTATAGTAGTTATATTCTTGTACATAGGAGCAGTATTATAGTAGTTATATTCTTGTACATAGGAGCAGTATTATAGTAGTTATATTCTTGTATATAGGAGCAGTATTATAGTAGATATATTCTTGTACATAGGAGGCAGTATTATAGTAGTTATATTCTTGTACATAGGAGCAGTATTATAGTAGTTATATTCTTGTACATAGGAGCAGTATTATAGTAGTTATATTCTTGTACATAGGAGGCAGTATTATAGTAGTTATATTCTTGTACATAGGAGGCAGTATTATAGTAGTTATATTCTTGTACATAGGAGTAGTATTATAGTAGTTATATTCATGTATATAGGAGCAGTATTATAGTAGTTATAGTGTTGTACATAGGAGCAGTATTATGGTAGTTATATTCTTCTACATAGGAGGCAGTATTATAGTAGTTATATTCTTCTACATATGAGCAGTATTATAGTAGTTATATTATGGTACATAGGAGCAGTGTTATGGCAGTTATATTCTTGTACATAGGAGCAGTATTATAGAAGTTATATTCTTGTACATAGGAGGCAGTATTATAGTAGTTATATTCTTGTACATAGCAGGCAGTATTATGGTAGCTATATTCTTGTACATAGTAACATAGTACATAAGGCTGAAAAAAGCCCTCCGTCCATCCAGTTCGGCCTGTCATCCTGCAAGTTGATCCAGAGGAAGGCAAAAAAAAAACCTGTGAGGTAGAAGCCAATTTTCCTCACTTCAGGGGAATAAAAAATTCCTTCCCGACTCCAATCAGGCAATCAGAATAACTCCCTGGATCAACGACCCCTCTCTAGTAGCTATAGCCTGTAATATTATTACGCTCCAGAAATACATCCAGGCCCCTCCTGAACTCCTTTAGTGAGCTCCCCATCACCACCTCCTCAGGCAGAGAGCTCCATAGTCTCACTGCTCTTACCGTAAAGAATCCTCTTCTATGTTTGTGTACAAACCTTCTTTCCTCCAGACACAGAGGATGTCCCCTCGTCACAGTCCTGGAGATAAATAGATGATGGGAGTGATCTCTGTACTGTCCCCTGATATATTTATACATATTAATTAGATCTCCCTCAGTCGTCTTTTTTCTAAAGTGAATAACCCTAATTTTGATAATCTTTCAGAGTCCTGTAGTTGCCCCATTCCAGTTATAACTTTAGTTGCCCTCCTCTGGACTCTCTCCAGCTCTGCTATGTCTGCCTTGTTCACAGGAGCCCAGAACTGTACGCAGTACTCCATGTGTGGTTTGACTAGTGATGTGTAAAGTGGTAGGACTATGTTCTCATCACGGACATCTATGCCCCTTTTGATGCAACCCATTATCTTATTGGCCTTGGCAGCAGCTGCCTGACACTGGTTTTTGCAGCTTAGTTTGCTGTTTGTTAAAATTCCAAGATCCTTTTCCATGTCAGTGTTACCCAGTGTTTTACCATTTAGTATGTACGGGTGACTTGCATTATTCCTTCCCATGTGCATAACTTTACATTTGTCAGTGTTAAACCTCATCTGCCACTTATCTGACAAGCCTCCAATCTATCCAGATCCATCTGTAGTAGTATACTGTCCTCTGTAGTATATACACAGTATACTGTCCTCTGTAGTATATATACAGTATACTGTCCTCTGTAGTATATATACAGTATACTGTCCCCTGTAGTATATATACAGTATACTGTCCTCTGTAGTATATATACAGTATACTGTACTCTGTAGTATATATATATACACAGTATACTGTCCTCTGTAGTGTTAATTACTTTACACAGTTTAGTGTCATCTGCGAAAATGTATATTTTACTATGCAAGCCTTCTACAAGATCATTAATAAATATATTGAAGAGAATAGGGCCCAATACTGACCCCTGAGGTACCCCACTAGTGACAGTGACCCAATCTGAGTGTGTACCGTTAATAACCACCCTCTGTTTTCTATCACTGAGCCAGTTACTTACCCACTTACAGACGTTTTCTCCCAGTCCGAGCATTCTCATTTTATATACTAACCTTTTATGTGGTACAGTGTCAAATGCTTTGGAGAAGTCCAGATATACGACATCCATTGATTCGCCGCTGTCAAGTCTAGAGCTTACCTCCTCATAGAAACTGATTAAATTAGTTTGACATGACCGATCCCTCACGAAGCCATGCTGATATGGCGTTATTTGCTTATTTCCGTTAAGATGCTCTAACATAGCATCTCTCAGAAAACCTTCAAACAGTTTACCCACAACAGATGTTAAACTTACCGGCCTATAGTTTTCAGGCTCTGTTTTTGGACCCTTTTTGAATATCGGCACCACATTTGCCATGCGCCAATCCTGTGGGACATTCCCTGTCAGTATAGAGTCTGCAAATATCAGAAATAAGGGTCTGGCTATGACATTACTTAATTCTCTTAGGATACGGGGGTGTATGCCATCTGGTCCTGGCGATTTGTCTATTTTAATCTTTTTAAGTCGCTGTTGCACTTCTTCCTGGGTCAGACAGGACACTTTTAATGGGGAATTTATTTCAACATTCGGCATGTCATCTGACAGTTTATTTTCCTCAGTGAATACATTGGAGAAAAAAATATTTAACAGCTTTGCTTTCTCCTCGTCGCTCTCTGCGACTCCCCCCTCATTGCTCTGTAAAGGGCCGACACCTTCAGATTTATACTTTTTAACATTTATATAATTGAAGAACATTTTAGGGTTAGTTTTACTCTCTTTGGCAATTAATCTCTCGGTCTCTAGTTGGGCCGCTTTTATTTGTTTTTTACATGTTCTATTTTTTTTCCTTATAGTTTTTCAGTGCTTCCGTGCTACCCTCCTGTTTTAGTGATTTATATGCTTTCTTTTGGTCATTTATTGCCTTCTTTACAGTTCTATTTATCCACATTGGTTTCTTTTTGTTCCTTAACCTTTTATTCCCATACGGTATGTACCTTTCACAATGAGAATTTAGGATGTTTTTAAAGATATCCCATTTTGTGGCTGTATTTTTATTTTTGAGCACTTTGTCACAGTTAGTTAGGCCTATGGCCTCTCTTAGTTGGCTGAATTTAGCTTTTTTGAAGTTTGGTATTTTTGTTCCTCCCTGTAGAAACGATCTTTTGAATGATAATTGGAAGGTTATTACTTTATGGTCACTATTTCCCAGGTGTCCCCCAACCTGCACGTCTGTTGTTCTGTCCGGCCTATTGGTTAATACTAAGTCCAGTATGGCCGTCCCTCTAGTCGGGTCTGGAACCAGTTCGGAGAGGTAATTGTCTTTGGTTATTGCCAAGAACCTGTTTCCTTTATGAGATATTCAAGTTTCAGTTTCCCAGTCTATATCTGCGGAGTTGAAGTCCCCCATAATAACCACCTCATTATGATTTGCCGCCTCGTCTATCTCATTTAGTAGTAGATTTTCTGTGGACTCTGGTATATTAGGTGGTTTATAGTAAACTCCTATTAGTAATTTATTGTTGTTTTTAGCTCTATGTATCTCTACTTACAGAGACTCCACATGTCCATGTCCCTCACTTATATCTTCACGGAGTGTGGGCTTTAGACAGGACTTTACATAAAGGCAGACATAGGAGGCAGTATTATAGTAGTTATATTATTGTACATAGGATGCAGTATTATAGTAGTTATATTATTGTACATAGGAGGCAGTATTATAGTAGGTATATTATTGTACATAGGAGCAGTATTATAGTAGTTATATTCTTGTACATAGGAGGCAGTATTATAGTAGTTATATTCCTGTACATAGGAGCAGTATTATAGTAGTTATATTCTTGTACATAGGAGCAGTATTATAGTAGTTATATTCTTGTACATAGGAGCAGTATTATAGTAGTTATATTCTTGTACATAGGAGCAGTATTATAGTAGTTATATTATTGTACATAGGAGCAGTATTATAGTAGTTATATTCTTGTACATAGGGGGCAGTATTATAGTAGTTATATTCTTGTACATAGGAGCAGTATTATAGTAGTTATATTCTTGTACATAGGAGGCAGTATTATAGTAGTTATATTCTTGTACATAGGAGCAGTATTATAGTTGTTATATTCTTGTACATAGGAACAGTATTATAGTAGTTATATTCTTGTACATAGGAGCAGTATTATAGTAGTTATATTCTTGTACATAGGGGGCAGTATTATAGTAGTTATATTATTGTACATAGGAGGCAGTATTATAGTAGTTATATTCTTGTACATAGGGGGCAGTATTATAGTAGTTATATTCTTGTACATAGGAGCAGTATTATAGTAGTTATATTCTTGTACATAGGGGGCAGTATTATAGTAGTTATATTATTGTACATAGGAGGCAGTATTATAGTAGTTATATTATTGTACAGAGGAGGCAGTATTATAGTAGGTATATTATTGTACATAGGAGCAGTATTATAGTAGTTATATTCTTGTACATAGGAGCAGTATTATAGTAGTTATATTATTGTACATAGGAGCAGTATTATAGTAGTTATATTCTTGTACATAGGGGGCAGTATTATAGTAGTTATATTCTTGTACATAGGAGCAGTATTATAGTTGTTATATTCTTGTACATAGGGGGCAGTATTATAGTAGTTATATTCTTGTACATAGGAGCAGTATTATAGTAGTTATATTCTTGTACATAGGGGGCAGTATTATAGTAGTTATATTCTTGTACATAGGAGCAGTATTATAGTTGTTATATTCTTGTACATAGGAGCAGTATTATAGTAGTTATATTCTTGTACATAGGAGCAGTATTATAGTAGTTATATTCTTAATCAAATTTCTTTTTATTGAAGAAAACGCGAATAGTCATGTGACAATTCAATCACTTAAATACCAGGCGCAGCTGGACAAATGCTTATTCACTAAGCGCATGAATTCAAGTGCAGTGGCGACATGACTCAATAACACATTAACATGTGCATAAAAGTAATTAATACGGAAAAGTAAAGACAAGACATGGGAAGAGGGGAGGGGGAAAGGAGGTAAGGAGGGGGGGGTAATAGATGTCTATCATATGCTTCGTGTGAATCTAGAAGTTACGATAAAGCTTCCAAGGGGACCATGTTTTGATAAACTTTGCTCTAGAGGGAGTCTCCCAGTGTGCAAGCTCCTCAAACCGGTAAAGCTGATCCACCTTCTCGGTCCACATCAAGAGGGATGGAGGAGAATCATTTCTCCATAACAATGGAATCAATAGGCGAGCTGCTGTTATAAGCATAGTCGGTAGATTTAACCTTGAGGGGGTCAGCGTGTCATTAGGACACCATAACATTAGGAGCTTTGCGTCTAATCTAACCTGGTTTTTACAGATCTTATTTATAATAGTTTCGATCTCTATCCAGAAAGGCCGGATCTTTTCACAATTCCACCATATATGAGAAAGAGAACCAACATCTCCTCCGCACCTCCAGCAACGGTCGGGGATATCAGAATTGATCTTATGTAGATATTCTGGTGTTTTATACCATCTTGTGAGCAATTTGTATGAGTTAGCTTGTATCTTAATGCAACGGTTGAATCCGTGTGAGTGTGTGAGGATAAAAGCTTTCTCAGGTTCTGACAAAGTTATGGATAACTCCTTCTCCCAAGCTGAGAGAAACCACAGATCTGGAGGGGCGGAGGAGAGCAGCTCCTTGTATAATGTGGAGAGAGGCTTCCGCGGGCGTTGGCCTACTGAAATCTTCCCCTCCATCCATGAGGGATCATTTGTCGGCCGTGGGACCTTTTCAATAAGCTTTAGGTCCTTTTTAAAGGCCATAACTGCCAAAAAGGAAGCCTTTTGGACCTTTGGAAGAGCGAAAACATCACTCCAATTTAAAGCACCAGACTCAGATATAATGTCTTGTAACCTTAAGCTAGATAGTAGGGCCCAAATTCCTGATGGTGCAGTGGTGGCGGGATGAATATGGGCCTGAAGCAGGTGCAGGGGGATATTCATACTAGGGAACTTAAGAACTGACGCCTGATATAGTTTGGACCACTCCAACAGTAAGCCCTTCCCCCATAGTAGTTATATTCTTGTACATAGGAGCAGTATTATAGTAGTTATATTCTTGTACATAGGAGCAGTATTATAGTTGTTATATTCTTGTACATAGGAGCAGTATTATAGTAGTTATATTCTTGTACATAGGAGCAGTATTATAGTAGTTATATTCTTGTACATAGGAGCAGTATTATAGTAGTTATATTCTTGTATATAGGAGCAGTATTATAGTAGATATATTCTTGTACATAGGAGCAGTATTATAGTAGTTATATTCTTGTACATAGGAGCAGTATTATAGTAGTTATATTCTTGTACATAGGAGGCAGTATTATAGTAGTTATATTCTTGTACATAGGAGCAGTATTATAGTAGTTATATTCTTGTATATAGGAGCAGTATTATAGTAGTTATATTCTTGTACATAGGAGCAGTATTATAGTAGATATATTCTTGTACATAGGAGCAGTATTATAGTAGTTATATTCTTGTACATAGGAGCAGTATTATAGTTGTTATATTCTTGTACATAGGAGCAGTATTATAGTAGTTATATTCTTGTACATAGGAGCAGTATTATAGCAGTTATATTCTTGTACATAGGAGCAGTATTATAGTAGTTATATTCTTGTACATAGGAGCAGTATTATAGTTGTTATATTCTTGTAATTTTTAGGTTTTTCCTGTTTATAAAGGCAGTATATTTGCAGTTATCTATTAACAGATCAGTAAAAACTGCTAAAGATACAATATGTGTCTATATCTTTCGTGGTCACGCAGATTTCTTTTAAATCCTTTTTGTTATAAATTCCATGATTTTTTTTTTAACAGGATTCCATGATTCACTTTGTATTCCAAAATGACTGTTATATCTTAATTCTTTTCCAATTTTAGCTGAACTAACAATTGGCCCCCACTCAAAATTGTTTGTACATTATAGTCCAATTGGTCTCCTAATATGGCTACAAGAATATTTAGATGATAAATAAATAGATAGATAGATGATAGACACTCTTCAGTACAGATTTTAGATTTCGTCTTGATATTTGGCCTCATCGTAGATTTAATGCAGACTTGGGCATGGACCGATCTGATTGTATTTCCCAAATGAGATGAAAGTTGAATGAGCTATAAAGTCATGAGATGCAGCCAAAATAAAGAGCGCTGCTCCAAAACAATCTCCCCAGTCAGCTTTGAATTGAAGGAATCCGAAAAATATCACAATTGTTACAAATTATTTTTTTCATCTTATATCATATTCCTGGCAACTTCAACAGAACAAAAGAGCCCATTATGGAAATAGCGGAGATGGAGGCGGCCATTACTAGGTAGGGTGGCAGAGCAACAAATTATCGAAATGCTCAGTGCTCTCACCAAACTGTACGAGGACAGACTCACAAGAGCCTCCGAATACAAATATAGATATACAAATGCAAATGTGACCTTAGAAAGAGTAAAGGGAGGAACTAGGGGCTGCCTGTAAGATATGACCGGATGCTCAAAGAGAAGATCTGAGAACAGAAGATGCAAGAAACATCAACAGGAGCAGAGCCAGCGACTCGTCCAGAGTGATTGTGAGAGTGCTTATCATGAGGACATTGCCGGGCACTGTCTATAAGATAGCACTGTCTATAACATAGCACTGTCTATAAGATAGCACTGTCTGGTCCTGTATATGGAGGAGCTCTAGCACTGTCTATAAGATAGCAGTGTCTATAACATAGCACTGTCTATAAGATAGCACTGTCTGGTCCTGTATATGGAGGATCTCTGGCACTGTCTATAAGATAGCACTGTCTCGCACTGTATATGGAAGAGCTCTGGCACTGTCTATAAGAAAGCACCGTCTCGCACTGTATATGGAAGAGCTCTGGCACTGTCTATAAGATAGCACTGTCTCGCACTGTATATGGAAGAGCTCTAGCACTGTCTATAAGATAGCACTGTCTCGCACTGTATATGGGGGAGCTCTGGCACTGTCTATAAGATAGCACTGTCTGGTCCTGTGTATGGGGGAGCTCTAGCACTGTCTATAAGATAGCACTGTCTCGCACTGTATATGGAGGAGCTCTGGCACTGTCTATGAGATAAGCACTGTCTGGTCCTGTGTATGGGGGAGCTCTGGCACTGTCTATGAGATAAGTACTGTCTCGCACTGTATATGGAAGAGCTCTGGCACTGTCTATAAGATAGCACTGTCTCGCACTGTATATGGAGGAGCTCTGGCACTGTCTATGAGATAAGTACTGTCTCGCACTGTATATGGAAGAGCTCTGGCACTGTCTATAAGATAGCACTGTCTCGCACTGTATATGGAGGAGCTCTGGCACTGTCTATAAGATAGCACTGTCTCGCACTGTATATGGAGGAGCTCTGGCACTGTCTATAAGATAGCACTGTCTCGCAGTGTATATGGAGGAGCTCTGGCACTGTCTATAAGATAGCACTGTCTCGCAGTGTATATGGAAGAGCTCTGGCACTGTCTATAAGATAGCACTGTCTCGCACTGTATATGGAAGAGCTCTGGCACTGTCTATAAGATAGCACTGTCTCGCACTGTATATGGAAGAGCTCTGGCGCTGTCTATAAGATAGCACTGTCTGGTCCTGTATATGGAAGAGCTCTGGCACTGTCTATAAGATAGCACTGTCTCGCACTGTATATGGAAGAGCTCTAGCACTGTCTATAAGATATCACTGTCTCGCACTGTATATGGAGGAGCTCTGGCACTGTCTATAAGATAGCACTGTCTCGCACTGTATATGGGGGAGCTCTGGCACTGTCTATAAGATAGCACTGTCTGGCACTGTATATGGGGGAGCTCTGGCACTGTCTATAAGATAGCACTGTCTCGCACTGTATATGGGGAGCTCTGGCACTGTCTATAAGATAGCACTGTCTGGCACTGTATATGGGGGAGCTCTGGCACTGTCTATAAGATAGCACTGTCTGGCACTGTATATGGGGGAGCTCTGGCACTGTCTATAAGATAGCACTGTCTCGCAGTGTATATGGAAGAGCTCTGGCACTGTCTATAAGAAAGCACTGTCTCGCACTCTATATGGAGGAGCTCTGGCACAGTCTATAAGATAGCACTGTCTCGCACTGTATATGGGGAGCTCTGGCACTGTCTATAAGAAAGCACTGTCTCGCACTGTATATGGAAGAGCTCTAGCACTGTCTATAAGATAGCACTGTCTCGCACTGTATATGGAGGAGCTCTGGCACTGTCTATAAGATAGCACTGTCTCGCACTGTATATGGAAGAGCTCTGGCACTGTCTATAAGAAAGCACTGTCTCGCACTGTATATGGAAGAGCTCTGGCACTGTCTATAAGATAGCACTGTCTCGCACTGTATATGGAGGAGCTCTGGCACTGTTTATAAGATAGCACTGTCTCGCACTGTATATGGAGGAGCTCTAGCACTGTCTATAAGATAGCACTGTCTGGCACTGTATATGGAGGAGCTCTGGCACTGTCTATAAGATAGCACTGTCTCGCACTGTATAGGGAGGAGCTCTAGCACTGTCTATCAGATAGCACTGTCTGGCACTGTATATGGGGGAGCTCTGGCACTGTCTATTAGATAGCACTGTCTCGCACTGTATATGGAAGAGCTCTTGCACTGTCTATAAGATAGCACTGTCTCGCACTGTATATGGAAGAGCTCTGGCGCTGTCTATAAGATAGCACTGTCTCGCACTGTATATGGAAGAGCTCTGGCGCTGTCTATAAGATAGCACTGTCTCGCACTGTATATGGAAGAGCTCTGGCGCTGTCTATAAGATAGCACTGTCTGGTCCTGTATATGGAAGAGCTCTGGCACTGTCTATAGATAGCACTGTCTCGCACTGTATATGGAAGAGCTCTGGCACTGTCTATAAGATAGCACTGTCTCGCACTGTATATGGAGGAGCTCTGGCACTGTCTATAAGAAAGCACTGTCTCGCACTGTATATGGAAGAGCTCTGGCACTGTCTATAAGATAGCACTGTCTCGGACTGTATATGGAAGAGCTCTGGCACTGTCTATAAGATAACACTGTCTCGCACTGTATATGGAAGAGCTCTGGCGCTGTCTATAAGATAGCACTGTCTGGTCCTGTATATGGAAGAGCTCTGGCACTGTCTATAGATAGCACTGTCTCGGACTGTATATGGAAGAGCTCTGGCACTGTCTATAAGATAGCACTGTCTCGCAGTGTATATGGAGGAGCTCTGGCACTGTCTATAAGATAGCACTGCCTGGCACTATGTATGGGGGAGCTCTGGCACTGTCTATAAGATAAGCACTGTCTCGCACTGTATATGGAGGAGCTCTGGCACTGTCTATAAGATAGCACTGTCTCGCACTGTATAGGGAGGAGCTCTAGCACTGTCTATCAGATAGCACTGTCTGGCACTGTATATGGGGGAGCTCTGGCACTGTCTATTAGATAGCACTGTCTCGCACTGTATATGGAAGAGCTCTGGCACTGTCTATAAGATAGCACTGTCTCGCACTGTATATGGAAGAGCTCTGGCGCTGTCTATAAGATAGCACTGTCTCGCACTGTATATGGAAGAGCTCTGGCACTGTCTATAAGATAGCACTGTCTCGCACTGTATATGGAGGAGCTCTGGCACTGTCTATAAGAAAGCACTGTCTCGCACTGTATATGGAAGAGCTCTGGCACTGTCTATAAGATAGCACTGTCTCGGACTGTATATGGAAGAGCTCTGGCACTGTCTATAAGATAACACTGTCTCGCACTGTATATGGAAGAGCTCTGGCGCTGTCTATAAGATAGCACTGTCTGGTCCTGTATATGGAAGAGCTCTGGCACTGTCTATAGATAGCACTGTCTCGGACTGTATATGGAAGAGCTCTGGCACTGTCTATAAGATAGCACTGTCTCGCAGTGTATATGGAGGAGCTCTGGCACTGTCTATAAGATAGCACTGCCTGGCACTATGTACGGGGGAGCTCTGTCTGACAATGTGTTTTAGAGACCTCTCTCTGGGGTGCCCGCTGGAACTGATTATGCGAGAACTCCGGATGGCATATCTATAATGAAGCATTATTTGGGGAGCTCTTGCTAGCACTATCTATAAGATAGCATATTCTGGCACTGTTTATGGGGGAACTCTGCAGTGTCTAATTTAGGTAGCACTGTCTGACACTATTTATGGAGTTCTCTGTCTGGCACTGATTATGAGGAAACTCTGGAAAGCACTGCGTGCCACTATTAATTAGAGAGCTCTGCCTATCACTATTTATGAGGGAGCTCTGCTTGTCACTGTTTATTATAGAGCTCTGTCTGTCACTGTTTGTGGGGGAGCTCTGCCTGACAGTGTTTATGGGAAAGCTCTGCCTGTCACTGTTTATTATAGAGCTCTGCCTGTTACTGTTTATTATAGAGCTCTGCCTGTCACTGTTTATTATAGAGCTCTGCCTGTCACTGTTTATTATAGAGCTCTGCCTGTCACTGTTTATTATAGAGCTCTGCCTGTCTCTGTTTATTATAGAGCTCTGCCTGTCACTGTTTATTATAGAGCTCTGCCTGTCACTGTTTATTATAGAGCTCTGCCTGTCACTGTTTATTATAGAGCTCTGCCTGTCTCTGTTTATTATAGAGCTCTGCCTGTCACTGTTTATTATAGAGCTCTGCCTGTCACTGTTTATTATAGAGCTCTGCCTGTCACTGTTTATTATAGAGCTCTGCCTGTCACTGTTTATTATAGAGCTCTGCCTGTCACTGTTTATTATAGAGCTCTGCCTGTCACTGTTAATTATAGAGCTCTGCCTGTCTCTGTTTATTATAGAGCTCTGCCTGTCACTGTTTATTATAGAGCTCTGCCTGTCACTGTTTATTATAGAGCTCTGCCTGTCACTGTTTATTATAGAGCTCTGCCTGTCACTGTTTATTATAGAGCTCTGCCTGTCACTGTTATTATAGAGCTCTGCCTGTCACTGTTTATTATAGAGCTCTGCCTGTCTCTGTTTATTATAGAGCTCTTCCTGTCACTGTTTATTATAGAGCTCTGCCTGTCACTGTTTATTATAGAGCTCTGCCTGTCACTGTTTATTATAGAGCTCTGCCTGTCACTGTTTATTATAGAGCTCTGCCTGTCACTGTTTATTATAGAGCTCTGCCTGTCACTGTTTATTATAGAGCTCTGCCTGTCACTGTTAATTATAGAGCTCTGCCTGTCTCTGTTTATTATAGAGCTCTGCCTGTCACTGTTTATTATAGAGCTCTGCCTGTCACTGTTTATTATAGAGCTCTGCCTGTCTCTGTTTATTATAGAGCTCTTCCTGTCACTGTTTATTATAGAGCTCTGCCTGTCACTGTTTATTATAGAGCTCTGCCTGTCACTGTTTATTATAGAGCTCTGCCTGTCACTGTTTATTATAGAGCTCTGCCTGTCACTGTTTATTATAGAGCTCTGCCTGTCACTGTTTATTATAGAGCTCTGCCTGTCACTGTTTATTATAGAGCTCTGCCTGTCACTGTTTATTATAGAGCTCTGCCTGTCACTGTTTATTATAGAGCTCTGCCTGTCACTGTTTATTATAGAGCTCTGCCTGTCACTGTTTATTATAGAGCTCTGCCTGTCACTGTTTATTATAGAGCTCTGCCTGTCACTGTTAATTATAGAGCTCTGCCTGTCTCTGTTTATTATAGAGCTCTGCCTGTCACTGTTTATTATAGAGCTCTGCCTGTCACTGTTTATTATAGAGCTCTGCCTGTCTCTGTTTATTATAGAGCTCTTCCTGTCACTGTTTATTATAGAGCTCTGCCTGTCACTGTTTATTATAGAGCTCTGCCTGTCACTGTTTATTATAGAGCTCTGCCTGTCACTGTTTATTATAGAGCTCTGCCTGTCACTGTTTATTATAGAGCTCTGCCTGTCACTGTTTATTATAGAGCTCTGCCTGTCACTGTTTATTATAGAGCTCTGCCTGTCACTGTTTATTATAGAGCTCTGCCTGTCACTGTTTATTATAGAGCTCTGCCTGACACTGTTTATTATAGAGCTCTGCCTGTCACTGTTTATTATAGAGCTCTGCCTGTCACTATTTATTATAGAGCTCTGCCTGTCACTGTTTATTATAGAGCTCTGCATGTCACTGTTTATTATAGAGCTCTGCCTGTCTCTGTTTATTATAGAGCTCTGCCTGTCACTGTTTATTATAGAGCTCTGTCTGTCACTGTTTATTATAGAGCTCTGCCTGACACTGTTTATTATAGAGCTCTGCCTGTCACTATTTATTATAGAGCTCTGCCTGTCACTATTTATTATAGAGCTCTGTCTGTCACTATTTATTATAGAGCTCTGTCTGTCTCTGTTTATTATAGAGCTCTGCCTGTCACTGTTTATGGGAAAGCTCTGCCTGTCACTGTTTATTATAGAGCTCGGCCTGTCTCTGTTTATTATAGAGCTCTGCCTGTCTCTGTTTATTATAGAGCTCTGCCTGACACTGTTTATGGGAAAGCTCTGCCTGTCACTGTTTATTATAGAGCTCTGCCTGTCTCTGTTTATTATAGAGCTCTGCCTGTCACTGTTTATTATAGAGCTCTGTCTGTCACTGTTTATTATAGAGCTCTGCCTGTCTCTGTTTATTATAGAGCTCTGCCTGTCACTGTTTATTATAGAGCTCTGTCTGTCACTATTTATTATAGAGCTCTGTCTGTCTCTGTTTATTATAGAGCTCTGCCTGTCTCTGTTTATTATAGAGCTCTGCCTGTCACTGTTTATTATAGAGCTCTGTCTGTCACAGTTTGTGGGGGAGCTCTGCCTGACAGTGTTTATTATAGAGCTCTGCCTGTCACTATTTATTATAGAGCTCTGTCTGTCTCTGTTTATTATAGAGCTCTGCCTGACACTGTTTATTATAGAGCTCTGCCTGTCACTATTTATTATAGAGCTCTGTCTGTCACTGTTTATTATAGAGCTCTGCCTGTCACTGTTTATTATAGAGCTCTGTCTGTCACTATTTATTATAGAGCTCTGCCTGTCACTATTTATTATAGAGCTCTGCCTGTCTCTGTTTATTATAGAGCTCTGCCTGACACTGTTTATGGGAAAGCTCTGCCTGTCTCTGTTTATTATAGAGCTCTGCCTGTCTCTGTTTATTATAGAGCTCTGCCTGACACTGTTTATGGGAAAGCTCTGCCTGTCACTGTTTATTATAGAGCTCTGCCTGTCTCTGTTTATTATAGAGCTCTGCCTGTCACTGTTTATTATAGAGCTCTGCCTGTCACTATTTATTATAGAGCTCTGCCTGTCTCTGTTTATTATAGAGCTCTGCCTGACACTGTTTATGGGAAAGCTCTGCCTGTCACTGTTTATTATAGAGCTCTGCCTGTCTCTGTTTATTATAGAGCTCTGCCTGTCTCTGTTTATTATAGAGCTCTGCCTGTCACTGTTTATTATAGAGCTCTGTCTGTCACTGTTTGTGGGGGAGCTCTGCCTGACACTGTTTATGGGAAATCTCTACCTGGCACTGTTTATGAGGGAGCTTTGCCCAGTACTGTTATGGGGGCCACTTCCTGGCACAGTTTATAAGAAAGCTCATTGTTTATGGGGGCACTGGTTGAAACTATCTTTAAGGGTAACACCGCCTGACACTGGTTATGGGGACCCTCTGTTGGCACTGTTATTAGCAGACAGTTATTAGAAACCCTAGCTGGAATGGTTTATTGGCAATATCTGGCACTGTTCATGGGGATGCCTTTGGCACTGTATATGAGGGAGCTTTGGCTGGACATGTATTTCAGGGGTAACACTGGCTGGCACTGGTTCTGGGGCAGCTTTAGCTAGTGCTGTTATTAGGGTACTGCCATGAGGAAATCAGACATATTATCGAGGAGATCTGGCTGGGACTGTTTATAAGGGTGACAAGGGCAAACATTGTGGCACTGTGATAAGGGCTCAATGTTATGGGAACCTCTGTCTATATATGGGGGAGCTGTGGCTGATAATATTTTGGGAATTCTCTGGCTCGGTTATGGTGGTACATCTGGCTGTCATCAGTTCTGGTTATAAGAGGACTTCTGGCTGACACCGTACAGCAATATTGTGGGTGTGGTCCAAATACTCGGGGGCGGGGCTTGTACATACAATGTTTACTCTCTGCCTTGCACTTTCCTGAATTTTCCCCATTTTCTTTCTATTATTATTACAGTCCAAAAACCTACAACTCCCAACGAGTAATTCTCAGACAGGAGAGATGTTTTAAGGTGCTGACATATTTCTCTGCGCTGTAATTGACCCCGGCCGGGAAGGTTCGATTGAACATCTCAGAACATTTGGCTTCACTTAATAGAAGCGTGGAGATATTTCTCGGTGAAACATCATAAAAACGCGATGTTCTCCTGGAAAGCAATAACTGGAGAAATAACAACTCTCATCGGCTGAGCCAGAAAAACAAATGAAAAACCCTTCATAACAAGGAGCACAGCAGGACTCCTGCAGAACAGAGCACAGAGGAGTGAGAGCACAAGGCGCACAGCGGCAACAAAACGGAGCCGCCGGCCCCTGCAGAGCCATACTGGGAGGGGAACCAAGGAAAACATCCAGCATCTCTGCAGGGAGCCAGAAATATCCTCTGGAATATTAGCTGTGATTGCTCATCAGGTTGTATCTGCTCCCGGAGAAGCTGGGTGACAACTGATATACTAATATAGACTATTATACCGCACGGAATTGCACATGGTCCTGGTGGGTCCTATAGAGCAGTTCTCTGTCCTGGCAATATACACCCTCATCACCACCACAAGGGTGCCCATATAGTGCAGAAGGAAAGATACTATAAGAAACTAAAACAGCACCAGGTGTAAGCATCAGACATTGCCAGGATAAATGTCAGCGAATGGAGGCATTCTAAAATATCTACATAATGTATGTTATAGGAGCACTGTGGTTGGCACTGTTATATAAGGGTACTGTGGTTGGCACTGTTATATGGAAGCACTGTGGTTGGCACTGTTATATGGAAGCTCTGTGGTTGGTACAGTTATATGGAAGCACTGTGGTTGGCACTGTTATATGGAAGAACTATGGTTGGCACTGTTATATAAGGGCACTGTGGTTGGCACTGTTATATGGGGCGTTGTAATTGGCACTGTTATATGGAAGCACTGTGGTTGGTACTGTTATATGGAAGCACTATGGTTGGCACTGTTATATGGAAGCACTGTGGTTGGCACTGTTATATGGAAGAACTATGGTTGGCACTGTTATATAAGGGCACTGTGGTTGGCACTGTTATATGGGGCGTTGTAATTGGCACTGTTATATGGAAGCACTGTGGTTGGTACTGTTACATGGAAGCACTGTGGTTGGTACTGTTACATGGAAGCACTGTGGTTGGTACTGTTATATGGAAGCACTATGGTTTGCACTGTTATATGAAAGCACTGTGATTGGCACTGTTATATGGAAGCACTATGGTTGGCACTGTTATATGGAAGCACTATGGTTGGCACTGTTATATGGAAGTACTGTGGTTGGTACTGTTCTATGGAAGCACTATGGTTGGCACTGTTATATGGAAGCACTATGGTTGGCACTGTTATATAGAAGCACTGTGGTTGGTACTGTTATATGGAAGCACTATGGTTGGTACTGTTATATGGAAGCACGGTGGTTGGTACTGTTATATGGAAGCACTGTGGTTGGCACTGTTATATGGAAGAACTGTGGCTGGTACTGTTATATGGAAGCACTGTGGTTGGTACTGTTATATGGAAGCACTGTGGTTGGCACTGTTATATGGAAGCACTATGGTTTGCACTGTTATATGAAAGCACTGTGGTTGGTACTGTTATATGAAAGCACTGTGATTGGCACTGTTATATGGAAGCACTGTGGCTGGTACTGTTATATGGAAGCACTGTGGTTGGTACTGTTATATGGAACACTGGGGTTCATACTGTTATATGGAAGTACTGTGGTTGGTACTGTTATATGGAAGCACTGTGGTTGGTACTGTTATATGGAAGCACTGTGGTTGGTACTGTTATATGGAAGCACTGTGGTTGGCACTGTTATATGGAAGCACTGTGGTTGACACTGTTATATGGAAGCACTGTGGTTGGTACTGTTATATGAAATCACTCTGGTTGGCACTGTTATATGGAAGCACTGTGATTGGCACTGTTATATGGAAGCACTATGGTTGGCAATGTTATATGGAAGCACTGTGGTTTACACTGTTATATGGAAGCACTGTGGTTGGCACTGTTATATGAAAGCACTGTGGTTAGCAATGTTATATAGAAGCATTGTGGTTGGTACTGTTATATGAAAGCACTGTGATTGGCACTGTTATATGGAAGCACTATGGTTGGCACTGTTATATGGAAGCACTATGGTTGGTACTGTTATATGGAAGCACTGTGGTTGACACTGTTATATGGAAGCACTGTGGTTGGTACTGTTATATGAAAGCACTCTGGTTGACACTGTTATATGAAAGCACTGTGATTGGCACTGTTATATGGAAGCACTATGGTTGGCACTGTTATATGGAAGCACTGTGGTTTACACTGTTATATGGAAGCACTGTGGTTGGCACTGTTATATGGAAGTACTGTGGTTGGTACTGTTATATGGAAGCACTGTGGTTAGCAATGTTATATAGAAGCATTGTGGTTGGTACTGTTATATGAAAGCACTGTGATTGGCACTGTTATATGGAAGCACTATGGTTGGCACTGTTATATGGAAGCACTATGGTTGGTACTGTTATATGGAAGCACTGTGGTTGGTACTGTTATATGGAAGCACTGTGGTTGGTACTGTTAAATGGAAGCACTATGGTTGGCACTGTTATATGGAAGCACTGTGGTTGACACTGTTATATGGAAGCACTGTGGTTGGTACTGTTATATGAAAGCACTGTGATTGGCACTGTTATATGGAAGCACTATGGTTGGCACTGTTATATGGAAGCACTGTGGTTTACACTGTTATATGGAAGCACTGTGGTTGGCACTCTTATATGGAAGTACTGTGGTTGGTACTGTTATATGGAAGCACTGTGATTGGCACTGTTATATGGAAGCACTATGGTTGGCACTGTTATATGGAAGCACTATGGTTGGTACTGTTATATGGAAGCACTGTGGTTGGTACTGTTATATGGAAGCACTGTGGTTGGTACTGTTAAATGGAAGCACTGTGGTTAACACTGTTATATGGAAGCACTGTGGTTGGTACTGTTATATTAAAGGACTGTGGTTGGTACTGTTATATGGAAGCACTGTGTTTGGCACTGTTATATGAAAGCACTGTGATTGGCACTGTTATATGGAAGCACTGTGGCTGGTACTGTTATATGGAAGCACTGTGGTTGGTACTGTTATATGGAACACTGGGGTTCATACTGTTATATGGAAGTACTGTGGTTGGTACTGTTATATGAAAGCACTGTGGTTGGTACTGTTATATGGAAGCACTGTGGTTGGTACTGTTATATGGAAGCACTGTGGTTGGCACTGTTATATGGAAGCACTGTGGTTGACACTGTTATATGGAAGCACTGTGGTTGGTACTGTTATATGAAATCACTCTGGTTGGCACTGTTATATGGAAGCACTGTGATTGGCACTGTTATATGGAAGCACTATGGTTGGCAATGTTATATGGAAGCACTGTGGTTTACACTGTTATATGGAAGCACTGTGGTTGGCACTGTTATATGAAAGCACTGTGGTTAGCAATGTTATATAGAAGCATTGTGGTTGGTACTGTTATATGAAAGCACTGTGATTGGCACTGTTATATGGAAGCACTATGGTTGGCACTGTTATATGGAAGCACTATGGTTGGTACTGTTATATGGAAGCACTGTGGTTGACACTGTTATATGGAAGCACTGTGGTTGGTACTGTTATATGAAAGCACTCTGGTTGACACTGTTATATGAAAGCACTGTGATTGGCACTGTTATATGGAAGCACTATGGTTGGCACTGTTATATGGAAGCACTGTGGTTTACACTGTTATATGGAAGCACTGTGGTTGGCACTGTTATATGGAAGTACTGTGGTTGGTACTGTTATATGGAAGCACTGTGGTTAGCAATGTTATATAGAAGCATTGTGGTTGGTACTGTTATATGAAAGCACTGTGATTGGCACTGTTATATGGAAGCACTATGGTTGGCACTGTTATATGGAAGCACTATGGTTGGTACTGTTATATGGAAGCACTGTGGTTGGTACTGTTATATGGAAGCACTGTGGTTGGTACTGTTAAATGGAAGCACTATGGTTGGCACTGTTATATGGAAGCACTGTGGTTGACACTGTTATATGGAAGCACTGTGGTTGACACTGTTATATGGAAGCACTGTGGTTGGTACTGTTATATGAAAGCACTGTGATTGGCACTGTTATATGGAAGCACTATGGTTGGCACTGTTATATGGAAGCACTGTGGTTTACACTGTTATATGGAAGCACTGTGGTTGGCACTCTTATATGGAAGTACTGTGGTTGGTACTGTTATATGGAAGCACTGTGATTGGCACTGTTATATGGAAGCACTATGGTTGGCACTGTTATATGGAAGCACTATGGTTGGTACTGTTATATGGAAGCACTGTGGTTGGTACTGTTATATGGAAGCACTGTGGTTGGTACTGTTAAATGGAAGCACTGTGGTTAACACTGTTATATGGAAGCACTGTGGTTGGTACTGTTATATTAAAGGACTGTGGTTGGTACTGTTATATGGAAGCACTATGGTTGGCACTGTTATATGGAAGCACTGTGGTTTACACTGTTATATGGAAGCACTGTGGTTGGCACTCTTATATGGAAGTACTGTGGTTGGTACTGTTATATGGAAGCACTGTGATTGGCACTGTTATATGGAAGCACTATGGTTGGCACTGTTATATGGAAGCACTATGGTTGGTACTGTTATATGGAAGCACTGTGGTTGGTACTGTTATATGGAAGCACTGTGGTTGGTACTGTTAAATGGAAGCACTGTGGTTAACACTGTTATATGGAAGCACTGTGTTTGGCACTGTTATATTAAAGGACTGTGGTTGGTACTGTTATATGAAAGCACTGTGATTGTCACTGTTATATGGAAGCACTGTGATTGTCACTGTTATATTAAAGGACTGTGGTTGGTACTGTTATATTAAAGGACTGTGGTTGGTACTGTTATATGAAAGCACTGTGATTGTCACTGTTATATGAAAGCACTGTGGTTGGCAATGTCATATAGAAGCACTGTGGTTGGCACTGTTATATGGAAGCACTGTGGTTGGCAATGTTATATAGAAACATTGTGGTTGGCACTGTTATATGGAAGCACTGTGGTTGGTACTGTTATATGGAAGCATTGTGGTTGGTACTGTTATATGAAAGCACTCTGGCACTGTTATATGGAATCACTGTGGTTGGCACTGTTATATGGAAGCACTGTGGTTGGCAATGTTATATAGAAACACTGTGGTTGGCACTGTTATATGGAAGCACTGTGGTTGGTACTGTTATATGGAAGCACTGTGGTTGGTACTGTTATATGGAAGCACTGTGATTGGCACTGTTATATGGAAGCACTATGGTTGGCACTGTTATATGGAAGCACTATGGTTGGTACTGTTATATGGAAGCACTGTGGTTGGTACTGTTATATGGAAGCACTGTGGTTGGTACTGTTAAATGGAAGCACTGTGGTTAACACTGTTATATGGAAGCACTGTGGTTGGTACTGTTATATTAAAGGACTGTGGTTGGTACTGTTATATGGAAGCACTGTGTTTGGCACTGTTATATTAAAGGACTGTGGTTGGTACTGTTATATGAAAGCACTGTGATTGTCACTGTTATATGGAAGCACTGTGGTTGGTACTGTTATTTTAAAGGACTGTGGTTGGTACTGTTATATTAAAGGACTGTGGTTGGTACTGTTATATGGAAGCACTGTGATTGTCACTGTTATATGAAAGCACTGTGGTTGGCAATGTCATATAGAAGCACTGTGGTTGGCACTGTTATATGGAAGCACTGTGGTTGGCAATGTTATATAGAAACATTGTGGTTGGCACTGTTATATGAAAGCACTCTGGCACTGTTATATGGAATCACTGTGGTTGGCACTGTTATATGGAAGCACTGTGGTTGGCAATGTTATATAGAAACACTGTGGTTGGCACTGTTATATGGAAGCACTGTGGTTGGTACTGTTATATGGAAGCACTGTGGTTGGTACTGTTATATGGAAGCACTGTGGTTGGTACTGTTATATGGAAGCACTGTGGTTGGTACTGTTATATGGAAGCACTGTGGTTGGCACTGTTATATGGAAGCATTGTGGTTGGTACTGTTATATGGAAGCACTGGGGTTGGTACTGTTATATGGAAGCACTGTGGTTGGTACTGTTATATGAAAGCACTCTGGCACTGTTATATGGAAGCGCTGTGATTGGCACTGTTATATGGAAGCACTATGGTTGGCACTGTTATATGAAAGCACTGTGGTTGACACTGTTATATGGAGGCACTATGGTTGGTACTGTTATATGGAAGCACTGTGGTTGTCACTGTTATATGGAAGCACTGTGCTTATTACTGTTATATGAATGCACTGTGGTTGGCACTGTTATATGGAAGCACTGTGATTGGCACTGTTATATGGAAGCACTGTGGTTGGCAATGTTATATGGAAGCACTGTGATTGGCACTGTTATATGGAAGCACTATGGTTGGCACTGTTATATGGAAGCACTGTGGTTGGTACTGTTATATGAAAGCACTGTGGTTGGCACTGTTATATGGAAGCACTAAGGTTGGCACTGTTATATGGAAGCACTGTGGTTGGCACTGTTATATGGAAGCACTATGGTTGGCACTGTTATATGGAAGCTCTATGGTTGGCACTGTTATATGAAAGCACTGTGGTTGGCACTGTTATATGGAAGCACTAAGGTTGGCACTGTTATATGGAAGCACTATGGTTGGCACTGTTATATGGAAGCACTATGGTTGGCACTGTTATATGGAAGCACTATGGTTGGCACTGTTATGTGGAAGCACTGTGATTGGCACTGTTATATGGAAGCACTAAGGTTGGCACTGTTATATGGAAGCACTATGGTTGGCACTGTTATATATGGAAGCACTATGGTTGGCACTGTTATATGGAATCACTGTGGTTGACACTGTTATGTGGAAGCACTGTGGTTGGCAATGTTATATGGAAGCACTGTGATTGGCACTGTTATATGGAAGCACTGTGATTGGCACTGTTATATGGAAGCACTGGGGTTGGTACTGTTATACGGAAGCACTATGGTTGGCACTGTTATATGGAAGCACTATGGTTGGCACTGTTATATGGAAGCAATATGGTTGGCACTGTTATATGGAAGCACTATGGTTGGTAGTGTTACATTATATGGGAGCACTGTGGTTGGCACTGTTATATGGAAGCACTGTGGTTTGCACTGTTGTATGGAAGCACTGTGGTTGGCACTGTTATATGAAAGCACTATGGTTGGTACTGTTATATGGAAGCACTGTGCTTGGTAGTGTTACATTATATGGGAGCACTGTGGTTGGCACTGTTATATGGAAGCACTGTGGTTTGCACTGTTGTATGGAAGCACTGTGGTTGGTAGTGTTACATTATATGGGAGCACTGTGGTTGGCACTGTTATATGGAAGCACTATGGTTGGCACTGTTATATGGAAGCACTATGGTTGGTAGTGTTACATTATATGGGAGCACTGTGGTTGGCACTGTTATATGGAAGCACTGTGGTTGGCACTGTTATATGGAAGCACTATGGTTGGTAGTGTTACATTATATGGGAGCACTGTGGTTGACACTGTTATATGGAAGCACTGTGGTTGGCACTGTTATATGGAAGCACTGTGGTTGGTACTGTTATATGGAAGCACTGGGGTTGGTAGTGTTACATTATATGGGAGCACTGTGGTTTGCACTGTTGTATAGAAGCTCTGTGGTTGGCAGTATTATATGGAAGCACTGTGGTTTGCACTGTTGTATGGAAGCAGCGTGGTTACCACTGCTATATAGAGACACTATGGTTGGTACTGTTATATGGAAGCACTGTGCTTGGTAGTGTTACATTATATGGGAGCACTGTGGTTAACACATAAAGGAGTATTAGTGGAAGCACTGTGAATTAGGAGCACTCTTGTTTGCTGTGATTAAAGCTTTTATGGAAGCACTGTGGTTGGTACTGTTATATGGAAGCACTGTGGTTGGCACTGTTATATGGAAGCACTGTGGTTGGCACTGTTATATGGAAGCACTGTGGTTGGTACTGTTATATGGAAGCACTATGGTTGGCACTGTTATATGGAAGCACTGTGGTTGGCAATGTTATAGGGACACTGGCTGACAGTAAGGGGGCTCTGCAGCTTACACTGTTATAGGTTTACTATGGCTGGTACTGTTATTGATGAGTTATAGCTGGAAATAATATAGGAGCCCTGAGGCTTGTTCTGGTGTGGGGGCACTGTGGATGTCACTGTTATGGGGACACTGTGGATGTCACTGGTATGGAGGCACTGTGGATGTCACTGTTATAGGGGCACTGTGGATGTCACTGTTATAGGGGCACTGTGGATGTCACTGTTATGGAGGTACTGTGGATGTCACTGTTATGGGGACACTGTGGATGTCACTGTTATGGAGGCACTGTGGATGTCACTGTTATGGAGGCACTGTGGATGTCACTGTTATGGGGATCTGTGGATGTCACTGTTATGTGGCGCTGTGGTTGTCACTGTTATGAGGGCGCTGTGGATGTCACTGTTAAAGGGGCACTGTGGATGTCACTGTTATGGAGGCACTGTGGATGTCACTGTTATGGAGGCACTGTGGATGTCACTGTTATGGGGGCACTGTTGATGTCACTGTTATGGGGGCACTGTGGATGTCACTGTTATGGAGGCCCTGTGGATGTCACGGTTATGGGGGCACTGTGGATGTCACGGTTATGGGGACGCAGTGGATGTCACTGTTATGGGGGCACCATGGATGTCATTGTTATGTGGCGCTGTGGATGTCACTGATATGGGGGCACTGTAGATGTCACTGTTATGGAGGCACTGTGGATGTTACTGTTATGTGGCGCTGTGGATGTCACTGTTATAGGGCCATTGTAGATGTCAGTGTTATGTGGAGCATTGTGGCTGTTACTGTTATGGGAGCACTGTGGATGTCACTGTTATGGGGGCACTGTGGATGTCACTGTTATGAGGGTGCTGTGGATGTCACTGTTATGGGGGCACTGTGGATGTCACTGTTATGGGGGCACTGTGGATGTCACTGTTATGGTGGCACTGTGGATGTCACTGTTATGGGGCACTGTAGATAGCTCTGTTATGGGGGCACTGTGGATGTCACTGTTATGAGGGTGCTGTGGATGTCACTGTTATGGGGGCACTGTGGATGTCATGGTTATGGGGACACTGTGGATGTCACTGTTATGGGAGCACTGTGGATGTCACTGTTATGGGGACACTGTGGATGTCACTGTCATGGGGGCACTGTGGATGTCACTGTTATGGGGACACTGTGGATGTCACTGTCATGGGGGCACTGTTGATGTCACTGTCATGGGGACACTGTGGATGTCACTGTTATGGGAGCACTGTGGATATCACTGTTATGGGGACACTGTGGATGTCACTGTCATGGGGACACTGTGGATGTCACTGTTATGGGGGCACTGTGGATGTCACTGTTATGGGGACACTGTGCATGTCACTGTTATGGGAGCACTGTGGATGTCACTGTTATGGGGACACTGTGGATGTCACTGTCATGGGGACACTGTGGATGTCACTGTTATGAGGACACTGTGGATGTCACTGTCATGGGGGCGCTGTGGATGTCACTGTCATGGGGACACTGTGGATGTCACTGTCATGGGGGCACTGTGAATGTCACTGTTATGGGGGCACTGTGGATGTCACTGTTATGGGGGCACTGTGGATGTCACTGTTATGGTGGCACTGTGGATGTCACTGTTATGGGGGCACTGTGGATGTCACGGTTATGGGGACGCAGTGGATGTCACGGTTATGGGGACGCAGTGGATGTCACTGTTATGGGGACACTGTGGATGTCACTGTTATGGGGACACTGTGGATGTCACTGTTATGAGGGCACTGTGGATGTCACGGTTATGGGGGCGCTGTGGATGTCACTGTTATGGGGGGCACTGTGGATGTCACTGTTATGGGGACACTGTGGATGTCACTGTTATGGGGACACTGTGGATGTCACTGTTATGGGGACACTGTGGATGTCACTGTTATGGGGACACTGTGGATGTCACTGTTATGGGGACACTGTGGATGTCACTGTTATGGGGACACTGTGGATGTCACTGTTATGGGGACACTGTGGATGTCACTGTTATGGGGGCGCTGTGGATGTCACTGTCATGGGGACACTGTGGATGTCACTGTTATGGGGACACTGTGGATGTCACTGTTATGGGAGCACTGTGGATGTCACGGTTATGGGGGCGCTGTGGATGTCACTGTCATGGGGACACTGTGGATGTCACTGTTATGGGGACACTGTGGATGTCACTGTTATGGGGGCACTGTGGATGTCACTGTTATGGGGACACTGTGGATGTCACTGTTATGGGAGCACTGTGGATGTCACTGTTATGGGGACACTGTGGATGTCACTGTTATGGGGACACTGTGGATGTCACTGTTATGCGGGCACTGTGGATGTCACTGTTATGGGGACACTGTGGATGTCACTGTTATGGGGGCACTGTGGATGTCACTGTTATGGGGTCACAGTTGCCCCACATCATTGCTGTCTCTGTTGGGGGGTAGCGGTTGGGCCCCGGGGCCCCTCATCCTTGTAGCTACACGACTGACTAATAGTCACAAATATATCCAGACCTGTTTCGTATAAAGTTTCAGTAAATCCCACAGACCCAGAATTTCCGGTTAGTGCCCCCCCTGCAGGCAGTGAGTGGGGCTAACGCGAGCCTCTGTCGGCCCTCATGTGGAGGGTGAGAAGGCGTTTTCTGAGGCCGGGACGCTTGGCACACGTTCGGCTGCTTTCAGGGTGATGTCATTAACATTTGGTTAAGTAAAAACAACAACAAGCGAGCGGCTCCGACCCATTTATGGAGATTTCTCTATCTTTCAGTTGATCCTGAGTCTTTTCTGCAGATGTTTGATTGATGAATCCCCCAGACCTGATACATGAGACGGGGGTTGGCACCGTCGCTTCATTCACGTCCTCACCTTGTGGGAGGAACTGCGGGCAGAAGAGAGAAACACCCTGAAACATTGTATCCGAGGGCTCTTAAAGGGGTTCTCCACAGAATAGGGGCTCGTGCACACAAGCGTATTTTTTGTCCGTGTCCGTCCCGTTTTCTTTGCAGCCTGTATGCGGGATCATTCATTTCAATGGGGGCGCAAAAAATGGATGTCACGCGGATGTCATCCATTTTTTGGGGCGGATCCGTGTTTTGCAGACTGCAAAATACATACAGTCGTGTGCATGAGCCCTAGGTGATACAAATCGGATCGCAGGGGTCTGACAGCTGATGTTCTTGGGGTCGCTGAGGAGAACCCCTTTAAGCTGGCTATACACATTAGATAAGTGTCAATTACAGCAGGACTGGCACCATCCTATATGTAAGGGGGCACCCCGACTCTCCCCTGATGGCGGATGGATCAGACATGCTGGGTTTTAACATGCCCAAGCCTTTTGTTCCTGGGAAATGAGGCTGCCGCCAGATGAGTCTAGTAGTGGCTTTCTCTCCTCTCCCCATTCAAAGCACATGCATGCAGACATGAGCCGAGCATGCATGTGTACAGGGAGACCTGAGATCTCATGTGCATGGCCAGCTTTAGATACATCTGTTTCTGGGAAAGCTGGGTGACAACCAATATGGTTATCTACCAAGCAATGCAGAGCGTTACTGTGTGCCCCTCCATAACTAGACAGATGTGCCGTTCAGAGTGATAATAATCTGGATTGTACATCCTCCCACCTTTTGCAGCACACTTTACTACAGGCTTGACCGATATTTCTGTTCATCCTGAGCTGCCTGATTCATGAATGCAATGTTAGACCTACAGTAAAGACTGTCATGTAGGCCTCCTGTACACAAACGTTTGCTGATCCGCAATACACGGGCTCCGTTCCGTTGGCATTCCTCATCACGGATGCGGACCCAATCACTTCAACGGGTCTGCAAATCCGGAGATGCGGAATGGAAGCACGGAACGTAAACCTACGGGAGCACTGCGGAGTGCTGCCGTGGGATTTCGTCCCCTACCTCCATTCCGCAAAAAGATAGAACATGTCCTATCCTTTTGCGGATCGGGCAGATCGCGGACCTATCAAAGTGAATGGGTCCGCGATCCGCTGCGGCTGCCCCACGGTCGGTGTTGGTGCATTGCGGCCCGGGGCGCACACGTTCGTGCGCAGGAGGCCTTATCCAGACAGATCATTAGGAGAAGATGATATCTGCATAGAGCAGGGCAGCCAAATGCCATTCAGGATCTGCGGAAAGTTGAATGATCCCACACGAGTCCTAAACGGCAGGATAATAAAACTGCGGTCCTGCTGAGCTCCAGCACTTCCCTCGTGTCCCAGCAGCTGACAGACAGAACCTTGGCTTCCTGCACCAGAGAGGACACGCCCTGGAATAAATATTTATTGGTAGCCAGAGCGTCGTACACAAAATGCGCAGTGAAGTCAGCGGAGTCCGGGGGAAGGGAGGGTTGTGCGCTGCTCATCTGTCATCAGGGACTATGTAACCAAATGTGTCATTAATAATATAATCCAGAGGCCGTGGGGACTGACATAATACTGAGCGAGGGCGAATGAGGTAACATCCGCGCCCTGAGGCATCGCACCTCTCTGCCTCACTCACAGCACCAGAGCAGAGTCTGGATGGAGGAGCTGACGGCCATCGTGCGACACTTTTCTCTCTCACCAATCAGTTATTGCCCTGGAAACCATCAACAAGCTGCCATTGACGGATCTGTTATTCTTGAGAGAGGCCCCTGTTCAGCACATAGTTATGTAGGTCAGATAGGTCATTAGCGTGTGAGTGTCCAGGGCACGTGTCAGACGTTCTATCTGGCGTATTCACATGCGCACGTTTATATTTGCTCTCATTTTACGATTCGCTCCTGTGTTTGGCTTCAGAAACTGCATGAAAAAAACGGAACAAATCCTGATCAAAACCTGCAGGTGTGAATACATCCTTTCAGTTTTCCTGTGTTACATCTTAGGCCTCATGCACACGACCGTTGTTTCATTACGTGTCCGTTTTTCGTGATTTTCAATGGGTCCGTTAAAAACTCGGCTAATGCACCGTTTGTCATCCGCGTCCGTGATCCGTGGTTTCAGTCCGTCGAAAAAATATAACCTGTCCTATTTTTTTCACGGAAAACGGTTTGCGGACCTATTCAAGTCAATGGGTACGTTAAAAAACGCGGAGGCACACAAGATTGTCGTCCGCGTCCGTTTTTTTCCTATCATTTGCATGGCAAACTTGACTTAGATTTTTTTTTTACTTTCCTTCATGTCTGGAGATCCTTCAAAAATAAAGGAAGGCACACGGAAACAAAAACGGACACGGATCACGGAACAACGGAACCCCTTTTTGTGGACCGCAAAAAAATACTGTTGTGTGCATGAGGCCTTATTCACACGTCAGTGTTTGATCAGTGATTGTGAGCCAAAATCAGGGTTGGAGCCTCCACAGAGATAGGGCTCACGCACAGGACCGTGCCGTTTTTTACAGTCTGCAAATTGCGGATCAGCAAAAAACGGATGCCGCCCGTGTGCCTTCCGCAATTTGCGGAACGGAACAGGAGGCCCATTATAGAAATGCCTATTCTTGTCCGCAAAACGGACAAGAATAGGACGTGCCTCATAATTTTTGCGGGGTCACAGAACAGAGCAACAGATGCAAACAGCACACAGAGTACTGTGCGCATATTTTGCGGACCCATTGAAATGAATGGTTCCGTATACAGACCGTATACGGAATCAAAATAAGGTGTAAGGCCTTCTGTTTCCATTCCGTTTTTTGTGTTCCATATACAGACCGTATACAGAACCATTCATTTCAATTGATCCGCCAAAAAACGGAAGGTATGCCGTATTTCCATTTTTCCGTTCTGTTCAAAGAGAGAACATGTCCTATTATTGTCTGCATAACGGACAAGGATAACACTGTTCTTTTAGGGGCCAGATGTTCCGTTCTGCAAAAAACGGAATGCACACGGACGTCATCCGTTTTGTTGCTCATACACATGGTCATTGCCGTTTTTGAGGTCTGAAAATTTCGGATCCGCAAATCACAGATACCTGCCGTGTGTGTTCCACAATTTGAGGAACGGAACGTCCTGCCCTCTATAGAACTGTAAAGCAGACAAGAATAGGACATGTTCTATTTTTTGCGCAGCCACGGAACGGACATATGGATGCGATCAGTACACGGAGTGCTGTCCACATCTTTTGTGGCTCCATTGAAGTGAATGGGTCCGCATCTGACCCGCAAAAAATGCAGATCAGGATGCGGAAAAAAAACCCACGGTCGTGTACATGAGCCCTAAGGCGTCATTATGCGGCAGACATTGATGTCGTTTATTAAGCCAATGTACAAGTTAAACTGACCTACTTGCTGATGGTTTCCAGGCAAAAGGAAGACTGCAAAATAGAACACTGAGAAGTGACACAGAGAGGCTCAGTTTTACACTCGCTGGTTACACAGACAATGGCGAGCGATCAGGGAATTGTATTTTCAGCAGTTGCCTACTGTACAGTCTATACCTACATCATATGGCCACGGGGAGGCGAAGGGCTGTAGTCCCTGCTGCACTCAGGCAAACTGCTCATTAGTGGCCTATATAAGGGAATTGCTTGACATGCAATTCCCTAGTGTATTGTAGAAAGGGGATTTAAAGTGCACTCGCCCTTTGAAGGGATTCTGTGCAGACCCTGCTCCCCGCCCGGAGGCTGCAGCGAGATTTTTCTGCATTTTTGATGATTTTCGGATCCCAGTTCGCTGACGGTAGGCAGTATAGTGCTGCAGATTGTCGTCCTCCCTGCTCTCACCATGATCGCAGAGTCATCATTTCCTTCCAAAATAAGGTTCATGGAAGCGTCCTGCACTGGTGTATACAGGACACGTCCCCGGGGGGGAATGACGCAACCCCAGAAAATCAAAACACAAATGTATCCCTGCTGGAATAAACAGTAGCGCAGATCCAGAACCTAATGGGAAAGGAGTCACCAAGGTCATCTGACCTCAAGTCTGACCTTAAAGGGGAAGTGTAACTTACCAGCTGGTCAGTGGCAAGCCTGTCAACTTTAGGCTACTTTCACACTTGCGTTTTTCTTTTCCGGCGCTGAGTTCCGTCACAGGGGCTCTATACCGGAAAAGAACTGATCAGTTTTATCCCCAGGCATTCTGAATGGAGAGGAATCCGTTCAGTTTGCATCAGGACGTCTTCAGTTCAGTCGTTTTGACTGTTCAGGCAAAAGAGAAAACCGCAGCATGCTACGGTTTTCTCTCCGGCGAAAAAACGGAAGACTTGCCTGAACGCCGGATCCGGCATTTTTTCCCATAGGGATGTATTAGTGCCGGATCCATCGTTCCGTTATGCGCATGCGCAGACTGAAAAAAAGGTGAAAAAAATAAATGCCGGATCTGTTTTGCCGGATGACACCGGAACGACGGATCCGGCATTTCAATGCATTTTTTCGGCATCCTGATCAGTCTTACTAATGCCATCAGTTGGCATACGTTTTGCCTGATCCGGCAGGCAGTTTACCGGCGACGGAACTGCTTGCCGGATCTCTCTGCCGCAAGTGTGAAAGTAGCCTAAGCTCAGAGGTCGTGGGTTCTGGAGGTGCCCATGGGACTCCACAAATATTAGGGTCCATTCATGTCTGTATTTCTGGCTCCACATCCGTTCTGCAATTTTGTGGTACGGATGTCGACCCATTCCTTTCAATGGGGCCGCAAAAGATGCGGACACCACACTGTGTGCTGGCCGCATCCGTAGTTCCATTCCGCGGCTCCACAAAGAAGATAGAACACGTCCGTGATTGCGGACAAGAATAGGCAGTTCTATCATAGGGCCGGCCATGTGTGATCCGCAAAATGCAGAACGTACACGGCCGGTATCCATGTTTTGTGGTTCCGCAATTTGCAAAACACTTACGGACATCTGAATGGACCTTATAGGTCCGATATGATGTCCCTTTAAATCCCACCACACCTGCGGACTTAGGCAGGACACCAGATTTTCTTCTCTATTCAAGTCAAAAGAAACTAATCTGGTTGCAGTGAAATCTCCCTGACAATTCCCGTCACAAATGGACCTAATTTCTAAACGCCACCTATGCAAAGGCCATATGAGCTCCAACAATGGACTCCTTACTAGTAGAATTGTGAATGCAGCTCTGGGTGTGACTGGAGTGTAAGGCAGAATGCGAGTAAAGCTAAATATTTGGACAGATATTCAACTATGTCATATGTGAAATATTTTTATTTTATAACGGTGCGGTTTTCCCGCCAATGTTCTTTTAAGGAGCCGCAGTTCCCTCTTTCATAGCAAAATGGGGGACAACAAGAGGCCAAATTATACAATATGTGACCCACTGAACTGCAAAGGCGTAATTATTATAGAGCCATTTATTTCATGGCTCTGTACATATGGAAAAGGGGCGTATATATATATATATATATATAAAAGTACATCAAGCATAAACAAGGAGGAGAGAGGACCTTGCCCCGGAGGGCTTACAATCTACAGGGGATGGCGGCATCATGGTGGGAGCAGCAACCTCCAGCGCTCCACCTGTTGTTAAACTACACTTCCCATCATGCTCCATTCACTTATACAGCTGAACAGCTGAGTGGGTGTGCATGCTGAGAGGTGTAGTTTCACAACTGGTGGGTTTTCAGGTTTATTTTGAACCCTTCCACTGTAAGTGATAGTTTAATATATTGGGATGGAGCGTTCCTGACTATAGGGGATCCGCGGCAGAAATTTTGGAGGCGATTGTGGAAAAAGCAGACAAGAAGCAAGAAATTACATAACTTGTCTCATGGGGTGAATTCTACAATAATGAAACAATGTAACAGTAAACAGTTAGCACCCCCTGTCTGGTGTCATAAGGAAAGTCCTTACATCATTAATTATTGGTGTCCATAATGAAGTTTATATTTAATGTGTATCGTGATTCGTGACCTCTTCATACGCCATATCTCTTAAAGGGGAAATCCACCTATCGTCATGATACCACTTGAGACAACCTTGTTGGAGCCACAGAACTTTGGAAATCTCCTGAACCCCTATGAGAATTCTTTACAGATTGTCCTATGTCCTTCCATTACTGGTTCTATTACTGCTAAAGCCTGAAATAACCTGGCCCTACACCTTGGATAGCGGTTGGCTGAATGAGGTAGATGACACCTCAAACCTCAATGAGGTCACTGGGTCTGAGGAGAAGTGGATTTTACAGAACATTTACATTTTTGCAAGAAAAAAATAAAATAAAAAAATAAAAATAAAAGTGTTTCCATCTTCTTTCCGCAGATTGGAGGTGGCATGAGGGAGACGAGGAGGGTCATCGCCCCGTCTAATGGATCGCAGCCTAAAATTCTCTAACCATAAACTTCAAAGAATGGAATTTTGTTTAAAGTTGTCTCCTTGAGAATTGACTTTTCTTCATTCCTGTGTCTCCAGCTCCTCCAAGCTGCGGCATGAATCGGAATGTGCTCCGACATAATTATAGATACTTCAGGAAAATGGGCAGATTCTTGGGGTGACCTCCTGACTGTGGCCCTCACTAGTGCAAAATATAGTGTGTGATCTCATAGGAGGAGGAATGCCAAGAATCCACCTAATGTACATGAATGGAGCCGAATTCTGCATCAGGCACTGAGAATATTTATATAGGTGAGGGAATCGGACAGCACCCAAGGGCCCGGGAGGCCAGGGGCCACAGGCTGAGTTGAGTCTTAAGTTCGATACTAAACAGGTTTCTGTATATTCTGCAACTTTCCAATGTAGTTATTGTTTTGATTTCTCTCTTTGTTTCCAAGATCTCTGCTTGTTGTCAGTGAATGGGAAAATGTTTATTTACTTTCAGAGGCTGAATACCAGCACACGAATACGTCTCACAGATGAGGTTTTGTTACAATTGTATCCAGTTTAGATCATCCTCTGTGAGCCGAACAGCAGGGACTGCAGACTGATATATTTTACCTGCACTGATACATTGTGACAGACTATTAGGACAGGAGAGAGACTTGTGCTGACACCTGAATGCACAGCCAATCACTGCCCAGAGCAGTGACCCGTCTCCCGTGACCAGGAAGCAGAGATCAGTGGGGCCCCAGGAATCATTGGAACAGCACCAGGGAGGGATTGGCGAAGTTTTATTTTCTAGAGATTCTGAGCCTTTTTTTCGTTGGCCAGGTAACCTGTAGCAAACCTAAGTTTCAGAAGTAGTAGGTTTTTCTTTTGCCGGTCCGTTGGCACGGACAGGGTGCCCACCGAGGAGCTGCCATGGAATGAGACTTTACACTTCAGAGCTTTGATTTCCTTGAGACAAGATCTGCAGCTCCGGATGAGAACAGTTTACATTTCTCCATCGCTCAGGAAGCCGAGTTATGTAACAGCGAAAATCCCATCAGAGCGCGACATCAGCTACTTTGTAAGGGCTCCGTTGTAAGGATATGCCTATCACTCCATAGGTTTCATACAGAAAAAAATCGCTATAAAACAGTTGCAGCAACCGGGTCCGCAGGGGCAACATGTGAGGCTACGGTGGGCGATGGGGGTAGTAGTCGTTTTTGGTACTCACGGTTAGCAGAGCCTCCCTGGGCCAGCGTGCAGTGATGAGGAAGATAGCACTAGATCCTCCGGGGCGCTCTCTATTGCAGGGAACACCAGCCAGATGGAAGGTGAGCTGCCCTTGATGGAAAAGGTCAGGGGTCCTCAAACTTTTTAAACAGGGGGCCAGTTCACTGTCCCTCAGGCCGGACTATAGTTTAAAGGGGTATTCCCATCTTGGACAATGGGGGCATGTAGGTAGGTGCGGGTCCCACCGCTGGGACCCGCACCTATATAGAGAACGGAGCCCCAAAAGTGAATGGGAGCGTACCGCGCATGCACTGCCATGCTCCCATTCATTTCTATGAGGCCGACGACAATATCCGAGCCAGCGCTATTTCGGGGCTCCGTTCTCTATATAGGTGCGGGTCCCAGCGGTGGGACCGGCGCCTATAGGACAATGGGGGCATATCCTAGCGATATGCCCCCATTGTCCAAGATGGGAAAACCCCTTTAACTATGAACAAATTCTGATGCACACTGCACAGATCTTATTTTGAAGTAAAAAAAACACATTTCCCTCCCCCTGAACGTCTCCTTCTCCTTTCTTTTTCTCCAGACTTCCTGTGACGCAGCTGCACATGAGGTTCACAGGTCTGGAAGGAGGTGCGCGGATCCAGAGCTCCCCAATACTATACTGCAGAAACAGATAATACCACTGATAATATTAGTGCCACACAGAGCCCCCCATATAAAATACCCCTTCTTTGTGGCCTCAGTAAATGTCCCCATAGTGCCTCCTAATAATGTGCCAGTAAGAGGTGCCCCCATAGATGCCCCCCAATCCTGTGCTAGTGAAAAGTGCCTCCCCCCACAGTCTCCTCTATGCTGAAACCCCCCCATGTGCCAGTAAAAAGTGCCAATTCTCTCCCCACCCATCATGTGCCAGTCTCATCTCTGCTGCCACCCCCCATGTGCCAGTAATAAGTGCCAATTCTCCCCCCCCATCATGTGCCAGTCTCCTCGCTGCTGCCACCCGCATGTGCCAGTAATAAGTGCCAATTCTCCCCCCATCATGTGCCAGTCTCCTCTATGCTGCCACCCCCCTCCCATGTGCCAGCAATACGTGCCAATTCTCCCCCCATCATGTGCCAGTCTCCTCTCTGCTGCCACCCCGCCATGTGCCAGTAATAAGTGCCAATTGCTGCCCCCCCCCCTCATGTGCCAGTAATAAGTGTGGCAGAGAAATTGGCCGATTTAATAAAATAAAAAAGACACTCATACTTACCATCTGCGATGCGGTGCGATGCAGGACGCTTCTGGCCTGTGTCCCGCATCTCCCTCCCCTGCCACAGCACAGCCGTCTGTATCGCCGTCCTGAGGACAGTGATGCAGATCACTATGGAGATGAGCGCAATGGAAGCGCAGCGCTCATCTCCTGCTGTGCCCTGCAGAATTGCTGAAACGGCCAAAACACCCGGTGGGCCGGATCAGTGTCCTCCTCGGGCCGCATGTGGCCCGCAGGCCGTAGTTTGAGGACCCCTGGTATAGGTGTTTAAGGTGCTTTGGCGGCTGGGCCCTTGTGTTCGTGACGCCAGCACCGTACGGTTGTAGTAGAAACAGTTGAAACTTAAATTAAATGTCTCAGGACTGTTGGTAGAGTTCATCAGTACAATGCACTTATATGGCATAAAGGATGATTCAGAAATTAGTGTAGCTGTACTCCTTACAACAGGTCCGGCAATTGTCAGTTGAGGAGTTTTCCTAATGCCGTTACTTTATAGGCAAGACAAAAGTTCTCTTCTTAGATAGTTCTACTCTAAGTCCAATCTCTAGCACTCAGGTACTGAATGTAATGGTATCCTTACTTTATATTGAGCAATCCAATAAAGGCGTTCTCACTTGTGGCAGACAAACTCTCTGCTACATTATTTTATGCAGGATGCTCTCCTGAAATATTCAGGTTCACCATGTCCCAGAAGACATTTAGTGAAAAAGGATAATTCTGCGCACTATTCATCCAGTTGTGTCCAGGCACCTTTAAGTTCCTCCTGGTCACTGGTGCTTGTGAAGTCCCTTGGCTAAACTCAGCTCTATTCTTCACTAGACTTGCTTTACATTCGTACATAGACTCACTTGTCTGTGCTGGGATGCTGGGACTACTTGGTCTGTCTTCTCCAGGCTTGATCAGGGCCCAGAGGAAAGAAAGGCAGCTACATCTTGGACTGAGCCTGCTCTGCTCCTCCAGACACTTGCTTCTCCTCTCTGCTTCCTTTCTACACACTTCCTCCACACTGAGTCAGCAAACCCCAAGCTATATATAGTATGTGGCGCCAGCACCACCTAGGGGTGAACAAATGCAATGACAATGCCAGCCTGCTATTAGGAATTCTAATACGTTAAATACATATACAGAAATGTAAGGGGACCACTTATACACACATAGTGGAGTCACTGGAGGGAACTTATCAAAAGGCAGAACACCGGATCTCTGGAGTAGTAAAAGTTACAAAGTTTTTACTGTACCCTCAAACAGTGAGCAGGGCAGAAAATCTGCTTTTGTGCAACACAGACACCAGCAGATGTGCTACTCATTAAGAAATCTACGCCTCTTAATACATGTGTTACATTTTAATCTAGTACGTCTGAAATATTCATATTGAAACTTATAAAATGTCAGTCCTAATAAGCCTGGCCCAACGTGTAAATACATTACATTACTTATCCTGTACTGATCCTGAGTTACATCCTGTATTATACTCCAGAGCTGCACTCACTATTCTGCTGGTGCAGTCACTGCCTACCCAAATAATTGTAGCCCCTACCCTATGAATATCTTATCTAGTGATGAGTTCATCAATTACATCACTGATGATGAGCTGAGGATATGGGGTGTCATTGACAAGACTGTCTGAAAGTCAAACTGTTGTTCCCCATAGCGACCAATCACAGAGCAGTTTTCATTTTTCAGTTGCTCAATACGGAATGAAAGCTGTGCTGTGATTGGTTGCTATGGGCAGGTTTCATAAATCTGCCTCATGCATACCTCCCAACTTTAGAAAAGAAGGGACACATTTTTTCCGCACTAGGCCACGCCTCTAACTCCGCCCAAAACATAACTAAATACCTAATCCCAACCAGTCCCCTAACTGCCCCCACATAGTAATTATTCCCCCTTTATGCCCCCTCACAGTAGTTATACCAGATATGTGCCCCCCCTCACAGTAATATGCCCAGTAAAGTGCCCCCTTCACAGGCAGGATTATGGGGTCCCGGGGGTGCAGTGCGGGGGTTATGGGGGTGCAGCGTGGGGGGTTATGGGGGTGTAGTGCGGGGGCCCCGGGAGTGCAGTGTGCAGGGTTATGGGGGTGTAGTGCGGGGGCCCCGGGAGTGCAGTGTGCGGGGTTATGGGGGTGTAGTGCAGGGGTTATGGGGGTGCAGTGCGGGGGCCCCGGGAGTGCAGTGTGCGGGGGTTATGGGGGTGTAGTGTGGGGGTTATGAGGGTGCAGTGTGGGGGGGTTATGGGGGTGCAGTGCGGGGGGTATGGGGGTGCAGTGTGTGGGGGTTATAGGGGTGCAGTGCGGGGGTTATAGGGGTGCAGTGTGTGGGGGTTATGGGGGTGCAGTGTGTGGGGGTTATGGGGGTGCAGTGTGGGGGGTTATGGGGGTGCAGTGCGGAGGTTATGGGGGTGCAGTGTGGGGGGTTATGGGGGTGAAGTGCGGGGGTTATGGGGGTGCAGTGTGGGGGGTTATGGGGGTGCAGTGTGGGGGGTTATGGGGGTGCAGTGCGGGGGTTATGGGGGTGCAGTGCGGGGGGATTACTCAGGTCCTTGAACAGTTGTATTATTTTATAAGGAATTATAATTTACAGGGATGTTTTCTATACATTTATTCTACCCCAGAATATTTCAGGGGGTCACTAGAGCGAGGCACATACTTCTAGGTGACGGGCGCCATACTCTGCTCCATTGTACCGGCACCCCCTCTGCTGCAAGCAGCCCATCTCCAGTAACCTCACTGGCCAGGAGCGAAGTCCTCTGTCATCTGCGGAGCCCTGTGGGGGGTTTTATCATTCCCTCTAGGGTAAGTCTGCATCCCCCTTGTCTAATCCCTTTATTTGCAACCACCGTTTTCTACTCCCTCTCTATCTGCACCCCTACTTTCCACTCCTGTGCCTGCACCCCCCTTTTTCTACTCCCTTATCTGCACCCCCTTTTCTATGCCCCTCTTTATCTGCATCCCTACTTTGCACCTCTGTGTCTTGTCTACTTCCTTATCTGCACCCCCTTTGTCTGCACCCCATCTTTCCCCATCTTTCCCCTGTTCTTGCAGCCGGTTAATGCTGCACTTGCGCCACCTGCTGGACACATCTGTAACTGATCAATGTTCTATAGAAATGGGGAAATCTGATTTTGTCCTTGCTCCCCTTCTGCAGATTCACTCCGGTCTGCACCCCGCCCCTATAGTCCTGTAGCGCCACGTCCACCTCCGTACATACCGCTCCACCATTGCTCACAGATAAGTGGCGCTGGGAGGCAATGTTATGGCTGTATCATTTGCTTACGTGGTGCCCTATGGTCCATTTTATTCTTACATTGTTGCCTGCACAGGAGCGCAGCATCCACGCTTTACTGCAATGAGCCGCGGGTTGAAGTGTAGAACATGAAAGCGTTGTCTGTAGCCGAGCGCAACCTCATGAAGCGATTTATTGGTTATATTGTATTCAAAGCAATGGCTTCCAGACACAGAGCGGTGAACATCCAGATCTCACATAACCGAGCAGCCACAGGGGAGATCATGAAAGCGCCGCTTAGCGTAGACTCTGCGCTCCCGGCCGTATACATGGCATGAGAGGTTCTTCCCACCGGATCCATACTGGACGTAAGCAACTGGGATCATCTCCAGCGTCTGCCGCTGAGAAAAGAGGAGAATTGCTGTTATTCTGAGTGAAATAATGGTTACAATTTATAATATAATAATGCAGATAATAGGATTATAATAAAACCGGATCAACGAGAAACCCGGAGAGCTGGCGCCATCTTGTGGTTTTTCTCATGTAATGCAGCTCATACAGAAATTATATATATACATACATGCACATACTGTAATTATGGGGCCAACATACAATATTGGATCAAGGGGCCTCTGCCATCCTACATCCAGCCTGGGAAATGTCAGGCTGGGTGGTTTTCTAAGGCAAGGACCAGGTATCTCAGCACCCTAGGCCTGAAGCCTATTGAAGGGCTGCAAATGTGGCCATGAGTGTGCCCCATCTCATGGGTAGCAAGATGTCACCCTAGGCCGTCATCCCGGCCCTGAGCCTAATACAGGAAAGATATATGCAGCAGACTGTATCACATACGACAGGATTAGATACACAGCTCAGCAGACAGTATCACACAGGAGAGGATTAGATACACAGCTCAGCAGGCAGTATCACACAGGATATGATTAGATACACAGCTCAGCAGACAGTATCACACAGGATAGGATTAGATACACAGCTCAGCAGACAGTATCACACAGGATAGGATTAGATACACAGCTCAGCAGACAGTATCACACAGGATAGGATTAGATACACAGCTCAGCAGACAGTATCACACATGATAGGATTAGATACACAGCTCAGCAGACAGTATCACACAGGATAGGATTAGATACACAGCTCAGCAGACAGTATCACACAGGATAGGATTAGATACACAGCTCAGCAGACAGTATCACACAGGATAGGATTAGATACACAGCTCAGCAGACAGTATCACACAGGATAGGATTAGATACACAGCTCAGCAGACAGTATCACACAGGATAGGATTAGATACACAGCTCAGCAGACAGTATCACACAGGATAGGATTAGATACACAGCTCAGCAGACAGTATCGCACAGGATAGGATTAGATACACAGCTCAGCAGTCAGTATCACACATGATAGGATTAGATACACAGCTCAGCAGACAGTATCACACATGATAGGATTAGATACACAGCTCAGCAGACAGTATCACACAGGATATTATACCATTATTACTACTGTACTGGTACTACAATATTACTGTTATACCGTTACTGTTAAACTAGTACTGCAATACTATATACTATTACACTACATTACACTACATTAGAACAAGAATATTACTGCAGTAATATTATATTACTATTACTGTTTCTTCTGTATTATTACTTCACTGTTACTTAGACTACAATGTTACTCCTGTGCTATTATTATTATGACCATAGACTATTACTGTATTACTACTAGTCAAGTACTATATTATTACTACCGCACTGTTACTACACTGTATATTTACTGTATTATTCCTACTAGAACTGCAGGTGTTTATTGAGTGACACCACAGAATTGCATCCCCCCCTTTCCCCCCATTTTCATGGCTTACCTGCCTCAGGACACGACACGAGGGGCCACAACTGTCCTGGTGATCTTGGATCAGTCTCGCAGAGGCGGCAGATACGTCAGGGACATCAGCAAATCCAGGGACAGGGCGAACCTGCAATAAGACCCATGGCAGGAATGGCGAGGACAGAAAGCCGCGGTCTGCTACTGCGGCTTTTCTTAGACTCCTGATGAGCAAATCTGCACCAATATAAGAGCAGCGGCGCATCACCCAACTTTCCAAGAACCAGATAGGCTGATAACGGAACATTACAGCCGCGGCTCAAAGTTCATGGGGAGTCACATTCAATATGATATTCATAGTTATATATCTAATCCACAGGAAGCCAAGTGTATCCAAGTGATAGACATGTATCTAATCCACAAGTAACAGAGTATCTAATTCACAGATCTGTATCTAGTCCACGGGTAACACTGTATCTAATCCATAAATATGTAGCTAATTCACAGGGAAAGACTATCTAATTCATAGTCATGTAACTAAGCTATAGGTTAGTATCTAAATCATGGACATGTATCTAATCTATTGCACATGTATGCATTTCTCCATAGGTATGTATCTAATCCATGGGATGTAATTCTTGCATATGGTTGTAATCTACAGATATGTATCTAATATATTCCTCATCAATGGGAGAATATTTAACCTACAGACATGTACCCAGGCATATGTATCTAATTCACAGCTAGTGCTTCCGTGGCGTTCCTGTCCATGCCTCCGGTGCGGACGGATCACAGACCCGTTCAAGTTGAATGGGTCTCAATCCGTCCCGGCCGCTGCATGGACGTTGCTCGTGCATTGGGGACCGCAGATTGCGGTCCCCAATGCACGTAACAGATGCACAACGTTCGTGTGCAAGAGGCCCAATTCACACGAACGTATAGAATTCATGGTCTGTATCTAATCCAGAGGAAAGTATCTAATCCAAGATCTCTGGGTATGTATCTAATGCACAGACAGGTATGTAATTCTCATGTATGTTTCTAATCCTCTATTATGTATCTAATCCATTGGCATGTACCACGTTGTACAGATTGCTCTACCACACTGTACATACCCTCACATCTTCATCTGTCATAATCACCTCCCCCGTCACCTTCTGCAGGAGGATAAGCGGCAAACTGGGCGCCTGCTCAGGCGGATCCGAAACGATCTCGGAGCGCAGCGTCTTCCTGCAATGAGGAAATCATAAATCCCAAGAGAATTGATCATTACTGCAGAATCCTGACATATTGTATCAGCTCATCTCCTGCAGCCCCTGCTGACTCAATGTCTGCAAAGAGCAAAACTGCTGCATACCTCAAACACACCTGTACAACAATCCTGTTTTAGAACTACAACACCCAGAATGCAACTGTCAGCATATAAACAATATATACCTAGGTCTACACTGACAATGCAGCTCACCATTTTACAGCTAGTTGCTGGTAATATAAGAGTCGTCCTTCTCCATTGCATGAAACACAGATTCTTCTGCCTCGTCCAGAACATTTGCTGCACCTGAAAAGTAAAAAAAAAAAAAAGTCTAAGAACAAAATGACACAAATCACAGCTCGGAAATATTAAAAATATAAGCAAAAAAGCTGAACATATTATAGATGACAAATGCAAGAAGTAATTTGTGGATATATAAAACCATAGCACAAAATGATACATTGTAATAGGCAAATATTGTGGCCAGGGTATAAATATAAAAGACAAGCTGGAAGTATTATAGCTGTTATATTCTTGTACATAGGAGCAGTATTATAGTAGGTATATTCTTGTACATAGGAGGCAGTATTATAGTAGTTATATTCTTGTACATAGGAGCAGTATTATAGTAGTTATATTCTTGTACATAGGAGCAGTATTATAGTAGTTATATTCTTGTACATAGGAGCAGTATTATAGTAGGTATATTCTTGTACATAGGAGCAGTATTATAGTAGTTGTATTCTTGTACATAGGAGCAGTATTATAGTAGTTATATTCTTGTACATAGGAGCAGTATTATAGTAGGTATATTCTTGTAGATAGAAGGCAGTATTATAGTAGTTATATTCTTGTACATAGGAGCAGTATTATAGTAGGTATATTCTTGTAGATAGAAGGCAGTATTATAGTAGTTATATTCTTGTACATAGGAGCAGTATTATAGTAGGTATATTCTTGTACATAGGAGCAGTATTATAGTAGTTGTATTCTTGTACATAGGAGCAGTATTATAGTAGTTATATTCTTGTACATAGGAGCAGTATTATAGTAGTTATATTCTTGTACATAGGAGCAGTATTATTGTAGTTATATTCTTGTACATAGGAGGCAGTATTATAGTAGTTATATTCTTGTACATAGGAGGCAGTATTATAGTAGTTATATTCTTGTACATAGGAGCAGTATTATAGTAGTTATATTCTTGTACATAGGAGGCAGTATTATAGTAGTTATATTCTTGTAGATAGAAGGCAGTATTATAGTAGTTATATTCTTGTATATAGGAGCAGTATTATAGTAGTTATATTCTTGTAAATAGGAGCAGTATTATAGTAGTTATTCTTGTACATAGGAGCAGTATTATAGTAGTTATATTCTTGTACATAGGAGGCAGTATTATAGTAGTTATATTCTTGTACATAGGAGCAGTATTATAGTAGGTATATTCTTGTACATAGGAGCAGTATTATAGTAGGTATATTCTTGTACATAGGAGCAGTATTATAGTAGTTATATTCTTGTACATAGGAGCAGTATTATTGTAGTTATATTCTTGTACATAGGAGGCAGTATTATAGTAGTTATATTCTTGTACATAGGAGGCAGTATTATAGTAGTTATATTCTTGTACATAGGAGCAGTATTATAGTATTTATATTCTTGTACATAGGAGGCAGTATTATAGTAGTTATATTCTTGTAGATAGAAGGCAGTATTATAGTAGTTATATTCTTGTATATAGGAGCAGTATTATAGTAGTTATATTCTTGTACATAGGAGCAGTATTATAGTAGTTATATTCTTGTACATAGGAGGCAGTATTATAGTAGTTATAGTCTTGTACATAGGAGCAGTATTATAGTAGGTATATTCTTGTACATAGGAGCAGTATTATAGTAGGTATATTCTTGTACATAGGAGCAGTATTATAGTAGTTATATTCTTGTACATAGGAGCAGTAATATAGTAGTTATATTCTTGTACATAGGAGCAGTATTATAGTAGTTATATTCTTATACATAGGAGGCAGTATTATAGTAGTTATATTCTTGTACATAGGAGCAGTATTATAATAGTTATATTCTTGTACATAGGAGCAGTATTATAATAGTTATATTCTTGTACATAGGAGCAGTATTATAGTAGTTATATTCTTGTACATAGGAGCAGTATTATAGTAGGTATATTCTTGTACATAGGAGCAGTATTATAGTAGTTATATTCTTGTACATAGGAGCAGTATTATAGTAGTTATATTTTTGTACATAGGAGCAGTATTATAGTAGTTATATTCTTGTACATAGGAGAAGTATTATAGTAGATATATTCTTGTACATAGGGGGCAGTATTATAGTAGTTATATTCTTGTACATAGGAGCAGTATTATAGTAGTTATATTCTTGTACATAGGAGCAGTATTATAGTAGTTATATTCTTGTACATAGGAGGCAGTATTATAGTAGTTATATTATTGTACAGAGGAGCAGTATTATAGTAGTTATATTCTTGTACATAGGAGCAGTATTATAGTAGTTATAGTCTTGTACATAGGAGCAGTATTATAGTAGTTATATTCTTGTACATAGGAGGCAGTATTATAGTAGTTATATTCTTGTACAGAGGAGCAGTATTATAGTAGTTATATTCTTGTACATAGGAGGCAGTATTATAGTAGGTATATTCTTGTACATAGGGGGCAGTATTATAGGAGTTATATTCTTGTACATAGGAGGCAGTATTATAGTAGGTATATTCTTGTACATAGGGGGCAGTATTATAGGAGTTATATTCTTGTACATAGGAGGCAGTATTATAGTAGGTATATTCTTGTACATAGGGGCAGTATTATAGGAGTTATATTCTTGTACATAGGAGGCAGTATTATAGTAGGTATATTCTTGTACATAGGGGGCAGTATTATAGGAGTTATATTCTTGTACATAGGAGCAGTATTATAGTAGTTATATTCTTAACCAAATCTCTTTTTTATTAGTCATGTCAGGAAAAAGACATAGACATAACACATTTTACAGTGTTTAACACAAAAAGTGCATTATGATAAGCAGCTGTAGAGCACATTATGTTGATCATATAAAACAATTTGTAATATTAATTGACAGGCAAAAATGTCATCCCTATCCAGGCATATGAACATTATAGTAGTTATATTCTTGTACATAGGAGCAGTATTATAGTAGTTATATTCTTGTACATAGGAGCAGTATTATAGTAGTTATATTCTTGAACATAGGAGCAGTATTATAGTAGGTATATTCTTGTACATAGGAGCAGTAATATAGTAGTTATATTCTTGTACATAGGAGCAGTATTATAGTAGTTATATTCTTGTACATAGGAGCAGTATTATAGTAGTTATATTCTTGAACATAGGAGCAGTATTATAGTAGGTATATTCTTGTACATAGGAGCAGTAATATAGTAGTTATATTCTTGTACATAGGAGCAGTATTATAGTAGTTATAGTCTTGTATATAGGAGGCAGTATTATAGTAGTTATATACTTGTACATAGGAGCAGTATTATAGTAGTTATATTCTTGTACATAGGAGAAGTATTATAGTAGATATATTCTTGTACATAGGAGCAGTATTATAGTAGTTATATTCTTTGTCAATTATCTTTTTATTGAAAAGAAGCAGACAGCATGTATAAAAGTGACCCGCATTGAGGGCAAAAATTCACATGCACATCAAAGTATAGCAACAAGGGGGATAGGCACATCCCACAGATAGGCACATACGTTCCATACAATACCAACATTATACTAAAACATCTGTTCTTGCTTGCCCTATCCGACACGCGCCCTTTGCATTAACATACATGTATAGGAATGTCACTTAGTCTGCGGGGACATTTTATTTTTTAGGTGAACAGCAAGGCAACTGGCCTTACTAAACAAACCAATCATAAACTGGATCTCTAGGCACATCTTGGAAAAATATGATAATACTGTCTTGGGGGTAAGACATAGCGACACACGGTATCAGGGTCAAAGACCTTTATTGAGCTGTCGCAGTAGATGTTAGACGGTAGCGCAACCAAGGATCCCACAATTTGGCATGTTGATCATGTGTTCTAGCCTCCCAACTAGCTAACTCCTCGAGACGTTGGATGTGGTCTACTTTATTTACCCATTGCATAAAAGTAGGCGGATCTGTACTAAGCCACCTCTGGGGGATTAATAGCCTCGCGGCCTGGATTAGCTGTGTGGCCAAGCTGCGTTTTGAGGGGGAAAGGTCTTTAGTGGGGAGCCACAGTAGGACCAACTCGGGAGACAAAGGCATCACCTTGTGCATAATCAAATTAATGGTTTTGGATACTGTATCCCAGAAAGGCTGAATCTTAGGACATGACCAGAAAATATGTGAGAGCGTACCCTCCCCAGTCTTACATCTCCAGCAGCGGTCACTAGGGCTAAGACCTCTAAGGGAAAGCTGCTTAGGAGTCATGTACCACTGGGTAAGCACCTTAAAGGAATGTTCTTGAATCTTGACACACCTGGAAAAGCCATGCGAATGTGCGTATAGGCGAAGAACGTCTGTCTCCGAGAAGGTCCTACCTAACTCTGTTTCCCAGGTTCTCAAGAATGAAGGGACATCAGTAGAATTGGGTACATTCAAACCTAAATAAAATAGAGAGATCACTCTTTTATGCGGAGAGCTGGAGGTCAAAATTTTTTCGAACCATGTCAGTTCTCGGTCATGAGCCAGGGTCCCTAGCAGGATCTTACTAACTGACTTAATGTCAGCCAGTCCCAAAAAATTGCAGGATCGCACAGCCAGACGCAGGGGGTGTTCAGCAGCCAATTTACTTAAGGCATCCTCCAAGAGCGTCTTAACAGTGAAACTCCTAAGGGCATTCCACGCTGGGGAAGTCCTCACTAACCTAGGTCTCGCAGCATAAGGGGCTAAATCTGCAGGCATGACTAGTGAGGGGTTACCCAGTAGTTTGCCGTCTTTGTTAAGTTGCTTAATCACCAGACTCGTTCCTTTAAGCAGCGTATGGTTATGTAAGGATGCGGTGGGTAGACCCCACAGTGCGGCCCTCTGCGGTTGAGAAAGTTGGAGTATCTCCAGGTCAGTGCCCAGTGTAGAGTAATTAGGGACGTGGAGTTGCATCCACCGTCTAAGATGGATCGCCTGGTAATATAGCTGTACGTCTGGCAGAGCAAACCCACCCTGAGTCCTCCTCAAAATCAATCTGCTATGTGCTATCCTGGCTCCCCTCCCTCCCCACAGGTAAGTAGAAAACAACCTTCGCATCTGCGTAAAAAACGAAGAGGGAAGGAAGACAGGCAGCATCTGCATGACATAGAGTATCTTAGGTAGTACAAAGGCCTTCAGCAAATTCTTTCTCCCCATCCAGGAAGTGTATGGAATGCGAAGGGAGCCCAATAAGCGCTGCACCTCAGCCAATAGGGGTGTATAGTTCAGCCGAAAAATATTGCTTGGGTCAGCCGGGATCTTAACCCCCAAGTATGTAATGTGGGAAGTCTGCCATATGAAGGGTGTCTTGGCCTTAAGGGAGGACACACTTTTTAGTGGGGCTGTAATATTCATGGCCTCCGACTTGGTGTAATTTACCTTATAGTTGGAGACCTTGCCGAACAATTCAAATAGAGATAGGAGATGCGGGAAGGCCTCGACCGGGTTAGAGACCATTACTAAAAGATCATCGGCGTACGCAACATTGGTATACTCAACTGTATCATTCCTGGCCCTGACACCTCGAATACTAGGATGATCTCTGATTGCTTGCAGGAGGGTCTCCATCACTAATATATATAGGGCGGGGGATAGTGGGCAGCCTTGACGGGTGCCATTATGTATAGGAAAGGAGGGTGATAAAGTGCCATTTACTCTAATTTTAGCACTCGGGTTGGTGTATAAGGTCGTAACGGCCCTTTGAAATTGTTCGGGGATCCCAAACCTCTGCAATGCCATCCGCATGAACCTCCAGCTCACCCGGTCGAAGGCCTTCTCCGCATCAACACTCAGGAAAGTCAGAGGTGTACCTTGCTTTTTCGCCCACTGAATGGCCGTGACGACTCTGCAGGAGTTATGGTTCCCCTCTCTTCCTGGCACAAAGCCCGCCTGATCCTGGTGAATCAGTTTAGGGAGGAAGGAGCTGAGGCGAGAGGCCAAGATCTTAGCCCAGATCTTAACATCGACATTCAGGAGAGATATGGGCCTGTAACTCCCGCAGAGCGTGTGGTCCTTCCCAGGTTTAGGCAAGATAGTCACTGTAGCTTCTAAAGATTGGGTAGGGAGGCGTCCACCTGCGAGAAGAGAATTACACCAAGTCGTGAGTTGAGGACTCAAAATACTAGTAAATTTCCTATAGTACCCCACCGGAAATCCGTCCGGACCCGGGCACTTCCCCATGGGCATTGATTTCAGAACTGTCCCTACTTCTTCCTCGGTGACTGGGGTAGTCAGTAAGGAACCTTCATCCCTGTCAAGGCGAGGCAAATTTAGGTGAGACAGGAAATCTTCTAATACAGAATCTGCAGTGAAATCTGAACGTTCAGTGTTATCATCTAGCCCGTATAGGTTTTGATAGAATTTTTGGAACTCCTTAGCTATATCCACCGTTCTATGTAAAGATTTACCCTCTGCAGATTTTATGCTAGGAATGTACATAGCGTCTTTCCTTTGCTTAACAAGAGCAGACATCAACTTCGAACCTCTGTCCCCATGAGAGTAAAACCGAAACTGCGCATATTGATACGCCTTAGCGTGGCAAACGTTCAGGTGGTCCTTCAGTTTCACTCTCATGAGGAGGAGCTCTTGTTGAGCCTGTAAGGCTCTAGACCTTTTGTGGAGGCTTTCAATCTCAGTAATCCGTTTAAGCAGGGACTGCAGTGTTTGTTGTCGATCCCTTTTAAGCTTGCAACCCAGAGCAATAAATTCACCCCTCATAACAGATTTATGCGCTTCCCACACCGTAGTTAAAGGGACGTCTGGGGTTAAATTCTCCTCAAAGAACCACTTCAGCCTCTGTGACAATGCATCCACTACCTCCCTTCTATCCAGCAGCGTCTCATTAAGTCTCCATTGTTTACTATGAGAAGGCAGGCTAGCTATATGTATAACCACCGACACCGGAGCATGATCCGAAACCGTAATAGGATCGATCGATGCCTGCTCTACCATATCAATGCAGGGGCTCGAAATCAGGAGGTAATCCAACCTTTTATAAACATTATGGGGGGCTGAGAAAAAAGTGTAATCCCTGACTGAAGGATGTACTAAACGCCAGGCATCTGTCAGGTTAGCATCTGATATGCATGAGTTAATACGGCCCAGGGTTTTTTGCGTTTGCTGAGTGGAACCATCTGAGGTATCTATACTAGGGTTAAGGGCTACATTGAGATCCCCGCCAACAATACAGATGCCCTCAGCGAAGGCTTTGAAGATTCGTAAAGTCTGCACTATCCAAGCTTTCTGACCTCTGTTTGGGCTATAGAGACTCGCGAGGGTTACAGGTTGGGTGCCTATTGTCCCTTTAACAAAAACAAATCTGCCCTCTGCGTCTGACTGTGTGGCTGTCATTGAAAATGGGACACTTTTGGCAACAGCGATACCGACCCCTCTTTTGGCCTTAGTATAGGTGCTAAGGAACCAATTATTGAAGTATCCCTTCTGGAGAGAGGGAACATTCTCTGACCTGAAGTGCAGCTCCTGGAAAAAGCATATGTCCGTGCGAGATTTCTTTAATAAGCGTAGAACCTGCGATCTTTTTTGTGGGGTATTGAACCCTCTGACGTTAAAAGACGTGCATTTAATCTGAGACATCTCGCATGTACATATGAACCCACCAGCAGCCACCTATTGTCCTGTGCAACAGAGATCCATAACATAATATAACTGACGCGTATCCATTATTCCGTGTATAACATAGGAACATGGCCACGTAACTGAACTTGTGGGGGATACATCTGACAACTCCCAAGAAGGAGCATACAGTCAGTATGCCGTCCACCCAGGTAATGCGCTGACACCAGGACTGCGCTAGTGTACCCCTGATGTAAGACATGTGGGGGGGGATCTAAGATCAAATACCGATCCTAGCATCCAGCAGATCCTGCTAACCTGGTGCCGCACTGAAAAACATCAAGTAACCCAACCCAGCATGAAATCCTAAACATTCTGGTAACATAACATGGGAAATAGGTGTAGAGTGCAGGGGACCGGAGCAAGACATAGGCATACTAAACAGGTAAACAAGCATGACTGCGTCAGATACCACACAAAATGGCCAAGTGATACTTGCTGGGCAGATAGTAGAAGTGTGGAGATGATTCTGTCCTCACTCAGCACCCACGGAGAGAAACTGGCAAGAAACCAGGGCGACCCCCTGAGACATAGCGTTCAAGTGTCTCTGGAACCAGGCCCCATCTTCCTCTTCGGCATGGCTTTGGACCACCGTTGAACTCCTGGCAGATCCGGCAGCGGTATCCCGGTCTCCGCCGAAGGCAGCCACGAGGGTATGTCCATTGGAGTGGTCTGGAGTAACTCCCAGGCCGCAGCTAGATCCTTCGGGACCCGTATGGTGCACCTCCTGCCCCCGACCGCAAACGTAAGGCCGAAAGGGAACAGCCATTTATATGGCGTCTTGACATGCCGTAGGTGGTCTGTAAGGGGTCGGAGGGCTCTCCTCTTATTCAGCGTCGTCGGCGCTAGGTCCTGGAACAGCAGGATCGTGGCCCCTTCATAGGTGAGTTCCTTTTGCTCCCTGGCCGCTTTCAGAAGGGCCGCTGTGTCTGTATATTTCAACAAGCCACATATAACATCCCTAGGATTTTCGTTATCCTTAGGCTTCGGTCTGAGCGATCGGTGTATGCGCTCAATTTCAATGTCCGATGCGTTTTCGGTGCCTAGAAGGGTGGCAAAGATGGCGGCGGCCGCTCCTGGTAGGTCCTCGTGTGGGATCAGTTCCGGTATGCCGCGTAGCCTAATATTTTTCCGCCTGCTGCGGTTCTCCTGGTCCTCAATGAGGGAGAAAGCTGTGTCCAAGGAGTCCATACATGCCGCGGTGTTCTCACTTAGTGAGCGGGAGAAGGTGAGTATGGCTGCTTGATTGCCTTCCAAAGTCTCCACGCGGTGTCCGATATGCTTGATGTCGGACTTGATCTCTTGGAGGTCTTGTAGCACAGGTGCTATAGCCGATGAGAGGGCTTGTTGAAGAAACTTCTTCGATATAGGCGCAATGCCTGAAAGCTGGGACTCATCATCGTGGCCTCCAGTAGCGCCATCAGCTTCTTGTGACCAGTCGTCTGGATCATGCGGCGCCATCTTGGGAGCCCCGCTCACCGCACCGGAGGGCTTCTTATTTAAGAACTTCTCCATGTCTGAGACCCCTCGATCAGGTTTAGGAGATTCAGTTTTGTCTCTAGGGATATATCTGCCGATTTTCACCATACTTGTTGGGCTTTTAAGCGAAATAAACCAGGTTGCAGGATTGCATGGAGAGGAGCAGCTCCTACATGCGTCTGCTCAGGTCAGCAGTCAGACTCCGCCCCCTAGTAGTTATATTCTTGTACATAGGGGCAGTATTATAGTAGTAATATTTCTGTACATAGGAGCAGTATTATAGTAGTTATATTCTTGTACATAGGAGCAGTATTATAGTAGTTATATTCTTGTACATAGGAGCAGTATTATAGTAGTTATATTCTTGTACATAGGGGGCAGTATTATAGTAGTTATATTCTTGTACATAGGAGCAGTATTATAGTAGTTATATTCTTGTACAGAGGAGCAGTATTACAGTAGTTATATTCCTGTACATAGGAGCAGTATTATAGTAGTTATATTCTTGTACATTGGAGGCAGTATTATCGTAGTTATATTCTTGTACATAGGAGCAGTATTATAGTAGATATATTCTTGTACATAGGAGACAGTATTATAGTAGTTATAGTCTTGTACATAGGAGCAGTATTATAGTAGTTATATTCTTGTACATAGGAGGCAGTATTATAGTAGTTATATTCTTGTACATAGGAGCAGTATTATAGTAGTTATATTCTTGTACATAGGAGGCAGTATTATAGTAGGTATATTCTTGTACATAGGGGGCAGTATTATAGGAGTTATATTCTTGTACATAGGAGGCAGTATTATAGTAGGTATATTCTTGTACATAGGGGGCAGTATTATAGGAGTTATATTCTTGTACATAGGAGCAGTATTACAGTAGTTATATTCTAGTACATAGGAGGCAGTATTATAGCAGTTATATTCTTGTACATTGGAGGCAGTATTATAGTAGTTATATTCTTGTACATAGGAGCAGTATTATAGTAGTTATATTCTTGTACATAGGAGGCAGTATTATAGTAGGTATATTCTTGTACATAGGAGGCAGTATTATAGTAGTTATATTCTTAACCAAATCTCTTTTTTATTAGTCATGTCAGGAAAAAGACAGACATAACACATTTTACAGTGTTTAACACAAAAAGTGCATTATGATAAGCAGCTGTAGAGCACATTATGTTGATCATATAAAACAATTTGTAATATTAATTGACAGGCAAAAATGTCATCCCTATCCAGGCATATGAACATTAAAGTAGTTATATTCTTGTACATATGAGCAGTATTATAGTAGTTATATTCTTGTACATAGGAGCAGTATTATAGTAGTTATATTCTTGTACATAGGAGGCAGTATTATAGTAGTTATATTCTTGTACACAGAAGCAGTATTATAGTAGTTATATTCTTGTACATAGGAGCAGTATTATAGTAGTTATATTCTTGTACATAGGAGACAGTATTATAGTAGTTATATTCTTGTACATAGGGGCAGTATTATAGTAGTTATATTCTTGTACATAGGGGCAGTATTATAGTAGTTATATTCTTGTACATAGGAGCAGTATTATAGTAGTTATATTCTTGTACATAGGAGCAGTATTATAGCAGTTATATTCTTGTACATAGGAGCAGTATTATAGTAGTTATATTCTTGTACATAGGAGCAGTATTATAGTAGTTATATTCCTGTACATAGGGGCAGTATTATAGTAGTTATATTCTTGTACATAGGAGGCAGTATTATAGTAGTTATATTCTTGTACATAGGAGGCAGTATTATAGTAGTTATATTCTTGTACATAGGAGCAGTATTATAGTAGTTATATTCTTGTACATAGGAGGCAGTATTATAGTAGTTATATTCTTGTACATAGGAGCAGTATTATAGTAGTTATATTCTTGTACATAGGAGGCAGTATTATAGTAGTTATATTCTTGTACATAGGAGCAGTATTATAGTAGTTATATTCTTGTACATAGGAGGCAGTATTATAGTAGTTATATTCTTGTACATAGGAGCAGTATTATACTAGTTATATTCTTGTACATAGGAGGCAGTATTATAGCAGTTATATTCTTGTACACAGGAGGCAGTATTATAACCTATTGATAACACACAAGGCTCTGCAGTTTCTGCGCTATACACCTCTTTCTGCCGCTCCCCGAGCACGCAGGACATCTCTTGTTTCTGGATCTCTGGCGGCTGCTGCTGGAGCATCGACATCTGAACTGTGGAAAAATAAAGAATGTTTTGGAGACACCAGAAAACTGAAAATGGGAAAATTTGACAAAGGAATTACATTCTTACTTGTCCTGATCCTCCACATCTGGAGCATTTACAGCGTCCCCGACCACCGCATTTATGGCACGACTGCAACAAGGTATTTCAGGGTCACAGATTCATCCGTTTTACCCAAAACTAAAGTAACTGGACAAATTCTTAAATGGACTATTAAACCTCTATTTAACATATGATTGTCAGATGCCCATGTACAGTGTATCTCTGAATTAGGAAATGCAACAGAATCCCCTAAATACCCCCCACAATGTCCACAGTGTATGGCTGCTTGTTGATAAGCCTCTCTTCTCAGCCACCGGGGGGTTACAAGATGCAATATCTGTTTAGAAATAGATCCTGCTATATTAGTGACCCCTTTAAGAGATATTAAGGGGAATCCCAGGGTAAATTATAACCTCAACAGGCAGATATTATATGACTAATATAGAAGTTTCTGACCTGAGGAGCTTACAATCTATAAACTAGACACACAGCAATACTATAGGAATATCCCATTTACCTTTATTTCTCTGGATCCAGGAAGGGGAAATTTCTTAGACCCTTCATGAAACATTTTTGGGGTGTAGACTTCAATTTCCCAAAGCTGTGACAGAGTCTTGTTGTATGAGGCGTCAATCCTCTGACCGACAGATATCCGGGCACTCGCATCTCCAGCATCTATCCACAAAACCAATGGGAATACAATCTAAATAAGCTACCACCAGAGGAATGCAATGCTCTGCAGCCAACATATATACCTCTACCTTACAGGACGCACTTCTCTGCACTCACCAGTATGAGGCTTGCAGGTTCTCTCAATGTGCCTCGTTTCAGTGAAAGTCTCCAGTTTGTACTGTAAAATAGATTGGGGTGGGAGCATAAGCAGAACAAGCCTTAATATGGGGCCCAAAAGCATTAGGGTCCCTTTAACAGATATATAACAGGACACACAAAAGAAATTATATGTCATCTTTTACAGAAACTGGGGAATATTTCTGCTCTACAGTTCAAGTCTAAGGCCTCTTTCACACGGGCGTCACGTTTTGGCTCCGGAAGCGTCCCAGGTGCATTGCACCCGCGTGAGTAGGTACCCAAGTGCAGTCAGTTTTGACTGCGATTGCGTTCCGTTGTTCAGTTTTTATTCCGCGGGTGCAATGCATTTTGGTACCACACGCACTGTGGTACCCAGACCCAAACTTCTTCTCTGAAGTTTAGGTTTGGGTTCGGTTTTGTGTGGATGTAATTATTTTCCCTTATAACATGGATATAAGGGAAAATAATAGCATTCTTTAATACAGAATGCTTAGTAGGTGGTCAATTGAGGGTTAAAATAAATTTAAAAAATGAACTCACCTTCTCCAATTGATCGCGTAGCTGCCGGTCTCCTGTTCTTTCTTCAAAGGACCTGTGGTGACGTCGCTGCGCTCATCACATGGTCCAATCACATGGTCCATCACCACAGTGATGGACCATGTGATTGGACCATGTGATGCGACGTCACCACAGGTCCTTTAGCCGGCAGCTCATGATTAAAGAAGTAAGAAGAAACCGGCAGCTACGCGATCAAGAGGAGGAGGTAAGTTAATTATTTTTTATTTTTTAACCCTCAATTGACCTTCTACTATGCATTCTGTATTAAGAATGCTGTTATTTTCCCTTATAACCATGTTATAACGGAAAATAATACAGCACTTGCTTGCGGATGCTTGTGATTTTCACGCAGCCCCTTTGAGGTAGAAGCCAAATTTCCCCACATTAGGCGAAAAAAATTCCTTCCCGACTCCAATCAGAATAACTCCCTGGATCCCCGACCCCTCTCTAGTAGCTATAGCCTGTAATATTATTACACTCCAGAAATACATCCAGGCCCCTCCTGAGCTCTTTTAGTGACTCCCCATCACCACCTCCTCAGGCAGTTGCATCCAGAGCTGCATTCAGGATTCTGCTGGCTGCTAATTGGAATATATCAGCAGTGTACTGAGCGATATGTCTCTACCCACTTCTCTGAGCTCCAGGACCCTGCCTTATCCACTTCATACCCCTCACGTTTACCCTCACCCGTTATGTGGTGCATTGCTTTCTTTTACTTTATCAAACTACTGCGCCTGTTATTATAACCAGTTCATCATTTGTATTGCATCATTATAAAACATGCTCTGGAGAGTTAACCAGTAGGGGGCAGCAGGTAGACGATCAATTCTGTGAATGCAGCTCTGGATGTGGCTGGAGTATACCAACATGTAACTCCACATCAGGGCAAAATTCTCAAAACATTGCAAAAACGGACTCACCCTGTACAGAGGCATTTGTGTTAACCTCTCAATAACCGGCTCTTCTGCTCTGGGTCTATAGCAGCAGTATGAGGAGGACGTGTATTTCTGCACAGCGTCCCGTGCAGCGTCCTCTGCGATAAGGACATTTCTAAATAAGAAGGGAGGCAAAGATAGTGAGCGTTCTTATTTAGGAAGGGGGGGGGGGTGCTCCAGTGCAGGATAGTGCGGTAGAGTAGCATTGAAGCAATCAGGCTGGCGGTAATATGGGGGAAGTGAAGTGAAAATAGACACAGCATATAATTGGCAAGTCTCACCTGTAGCCCTGGAGGTTTCTGCTGGAGATCTCACATAGGGTGAAGTGGTCACTGCCCATAGAGGTTCCTATGTAGGAAGTAACTGAGGTTATGGAAAATGTGTAACAATGATCAGGACAGGAGAGAGATTTGTGGTGTTGATGTGTTTAGCTCATAGAGGATTGTCTAAACGGGATACAATTATAACAAAACTCAGCTGTGAGAACTATACGGTCTCTGGATATAAAAAGAAAAGATTGTTTCCATTTGATGACAGCAAGCAGAGATCAATTATAATAATCCTGGCTTTCTTCAGCCACCACTAGGGGGAGCTCACTTCACGTGGATTTAAAAAGTTAGTATTGAGTCAATACAAAGGTGCATGTAGTGAGCGCTCCCTAGTGGCAGCTCCAGGTAACTTGTAAAAGAAGGCAGGTGACATTTCAGTGCAGCGCCCCCTTCTACTAATGACCCCACAGCAGTTATGTTATTCTGCAGGAAGAAAGCAATGTAATACACAGCTCTGAGAAGAGATGGGGGAAATGCAGGTGACAAAACATCTACCTGGCTCCATGCGGATGTGTCCAATGTCACATGCAGGTGGTCAGTAATGGGTGGACGGTCCATGAGGCAGCTCCATATCTGCAAGAAATCCCAAAAACAGACCCAGATCCTCCAGACATGGTGCAGCAAGACAACAACCCCCACTCTACAGGCAGAGGCAACTCTGAGAGAGCAGAGAATCAGACCCTGTGCAGCTCGGAGCCCGGGCACAGTGCTGGGGGGGGATCACAACCCCCCGGGGGGGATGGGTCTGAGCAATAATGCCCCTTGGGAGGGGGCGGACAATGGTTGTTGGTGCGGCCGACATTACGGTAAAATCTGGTCTGGGGATGATAAGAGGCGCTCAGAGTCGTCTCACTCAGAAGGATTGTTTCTCTCTATATATAGGGCGCCAGGACCCAGCCCGTCCATTGTCCAGAGAATTCGCAAACACTACAGAAACCGATAAGATCAAGAATGGACGGGGTCGCTGTGCTCTGCTGCATCCTAGTCATATCTAATCCTGGGTCAAAATAGGAACATATTAATACCAGTTGAATAAGTGTGAACGCCCCCTATTAGTAGCAGCAAATAAAGTAAATAGCTAAGGCAGGCTGGGACTTGTAGTTCCACAACAGCTGGAGAGCCACAGGTTGCAGACCAGACCACTGGCCACGTTGCAAGTACCCAGGGTCATTTGACCACAATGGAGCAGCGGGTGGCGTCGCACGCACTAGGCCGGGTGTGGTTTGGAATTGTGTGGATGAAATCACGTTACTCCTGCAACAAAATAACAAAAGCGAGCGCCGTCCACGTAACACACAGATACATAAGCATCACATGTAGCAAACCAGCTAGGAATAGAGACCTCACGCCTCACTGACCCATTGGGGTGTCACTTTTGCAAATATAGGACATCTGGCTGATTCCAGTGTGCAAATTGCTGCATTCACTATGTTTGGTTTAACTTCACAGTATGGACTGATGTAGCAGAGCTGAATGAGCCATGTAAAGGATGGAAGATGGGTATAGAAACTCAGCGCTCACCTGCGTATGGTATCAGAGGCATGGATGTGGCTAGGACGAGGCCAACATGAACTGTGCAAAAAGTGAAAGGATCCAGCGTTAACTTGTGATCCGAAACGCGTCAATTTTGCACTTGTCTTGCACTGTATGGATTTTACCGCATCAAATAAAGGATATCGTTTTACCAGAAGCCGGATCCTTTCACTTTTGCACAGATTTCAATGCGTTTCTTCCTTACGCTGCGCTATTCCTGCCATCAAAAGTGACAGCTATGTGAACGGAGTCCAATGGAGAACTGAAATAACACTGCCATCTTGTGGCCATGTTACAAACTGCAGGAAGAATATCCCAAGGCGTGCAATAAAATTACAGATTGGAACATAAAAGTTGAAATGTAACATAATATAATATTGCAAACAATTATAATCAGAATACAAGCTTTAATAAACAGATTTCATTTCCCATCACAAATCGCAGACTAAACAGAACAAGGATTTTTTTTTACAACAATGTTAAGTTACGATTTATTATATTTTACACATTTCTTAATAGGTTATAATTTTGTGCACATTTTAGAACTGTGGATTTTCGTGCTTCGGTGAGAGTGATACAAATAAAAAAACTATAAATTATCACACAAGACACAGGGTTAGAAGTCCAAGTACGTGATTGGTTCAGGGAGGTCACATGACCGCGCAGCAGCACTTCTGGGGGTAATTCTGGACATAAACCTTGTTTTCCTTTCCATACACAAAGTAGTTTAATGGATTCCCTTTCCAGGTGTATTGCACTTTGGTGAGAGGAAGTAATTCAATGCTCTGCCGCTGTTAGGAAGGAAAAGCAAGTTATATTGTATCGTCTTAAAGTGAAGCTACTATTAAAGAGCAAGAATCCAAAAATCTCAGCTGCCTGTTACCACCACTGGGGGGCGATCTCTCTACGCAGCTTCTAGCCATAGGATTCTGATACTGTTATGTAGAGATCGCCCTCTAGTGGTGGAAACAGATAGGTGCAGTTTTTACAAGTCGGGGGGGGGGGGGGGGGGAGAAAGGGGTCATAAGAACAGTACTGAAAAAACTGCAGGGCTAGGTAAACTGTATAGAAGCCTCATCTGACTGCTAATCCCAGAGCTGCCTGTAGGCTGAGACTTGTAGTTCTCCATAGCTTCATATGATGAGATATTAACCATTTGTCAACAATTAATTTAAAACGATAAAATCAAGAAAAATAAACCCCCTCCCCCAACACTTGTAACCAGATTGTATACCTGTCTGAGAACATGACATGTGGAGGAGAACTGGGTGCGGTGCTGCTCCAAAGCATTCTGGGAAGCCCAAATAATGGAGGAGTCTGGGAAATGTGCCAGTGGAGATACCTGCATGTAAAATCAACAACTCAGCACACCCCTCTCCTGAAGTACTCTGTGCTGCTGGGGACCCTGCACCTTCCACTATGTAACCCTCATCCTGTGACCTCCCAGAAGATCAGCGCACTCCCCTCCTGAAATCCTCTGTGCTGCTGGGAGGACCCTGCTCCTTCCACTATGTAACTCTCATCCTGTGACCTCCCACAAGATCAGCACACTCCCCTCCTGAAATCCTCTGCGCTGCTGGTAACTATAGGTGTGTGACCCCCGTATGATATAGTTGGCTGGATAGCTGACCGACAACTGTTCGTCTGTAAAGATCCTCTCTCCGTGAACAGCGCTGAAGTGATCCGAGGAGAATTCTGAGTTATGATCCGATATGTATTCATATTTATTATTCTTCCTGAAAGAAAAAAAAAGAATACATATAGTCAGTAATTAGCTTAATTACTCTCTATGTTTAAGATCTCTGCTTGCTTACATTCAGCGCACACACTGTTTTGGAGTTATTACAATTGTATCCAGTGCAGATAAACATCTTCAGGTACAAGGTATCCGTCTAGAATCTGACCTTTTCCTATCACATAGCATTGTCTAGAATGGATGCATTGTAACAAATCCTCAGCTGTGAGAACATTCAGATCTATGCAGGGTTATCAGCACCTGAATGCAAGAAAAAATATCTTTCTATTCCAGCAAGCAGAGATCTTGAAAATGGAAGGGTATTTTCCATGATGCAGCCATTACACATTCCTTAGATGCGGCCCTGCTATGAATTCTGTTACCAGCCGCTCACCAGGTGACGGTCAGCTGCAGGTAGGTCAGGACTTGTCCCCTCCCGGCGCAGGTGACGCAGTTCTGAATGTTGGTGACGTTACACATCCTACAGCTGCAGGACACAGGGGGGGATAAATTAGGACACGTCTGACCTCAAACACATGGAGGCTGTGGCAAATAGAAGAGGAATTGTGGTTTACAGCCTGGAACGCTCCAATCCTAGTGAAACTACAACTCCTAGCATACCCCAATAGCCTTCAGGTGGGAGTTATAGTATCACAAGTTGCAGACCAGTAGCATGGTTTATTTTATTGGTCACCTCTCGGTCCCGCTCCCGTAGCACTGCTGACACATCTCCATCTGCATCCGTCTCCCGGTCCCGTTACACCACATGCACTGGATCTGCAGCAAGAATATGAACAGGGACATCAGAATGCATCACGGGACCCCACCCCACATCAGAATGCATCACGGGACCCCACCTCTATAACGGTTCTCAGTGGTAGTCTTCCCCTCTAAATGTGTGAACATAAGTAATAAAAAATAATCTACAGTTAACCGTTTACTCCAGTCACATCCAGAGCTGCACTCCGAGCTCTGCTGGATTCCTGCGTTGGGGGATCTTTCTGCTGCCCCTATTGATTCAGCGTCTGTAAAACCTGGCAAAGGACAGACAGCCTGTAAAATTGTTACTGCAGCTCTGGAAGCGACTGGAGTAAAAGATAACTCAAGCACGCAAGTTAGCCTTTCGAACCAATGGCTGCATCGTGTTTAAAGGGGACATGCCCCCATTTTCTCCCCTATAGTAGCTGCTCCTCCGGGCAGGTCCCTGTGATTGGTCAGTCGTACGCACCCGGCCGGTCCCGTGACACCTCAGGCACATGTTCTTTCCCATCCCTTTGCATTGTGCACAAACCTGGAGAAACACAAGGAAAGGAAAATGAAAGGGGGGAATTATAAACCCCCAGGGGGGGGGGGGGGGGACACAGGAGGTTCTGCACACACCACAACCAAATAGCAGACACATCACCAGCAGCGCCCACTATGTGCACCCCCCCTGCAGTGCCCAGACCCCCTTCTGTACGGTCGCTGGGTGCTATTTTCCTCCTGTATCAGCCAGTTACTCTCATCACCCCTTCTTCCTCTTGCAACTGGATCAGAACAGAAAGGAACAAAAGTTCCAGGGCTCAATTTTTCTAGCAATTATGAAGCTTTCACTTAGGCCATCTGCACACGAACGTGTGCGCCCCGTGGCCGCGCTGCAGACCGCAAAATGTGAGCCGCCAAGCACAAACACCGACCGCGGGGCAGCCGCAGCGGATCGCGGACCCATTCACTTTAATGGGTCCTCGATCCGGCCGTTCTGTAAAAATATAGGACATGTTCTATCTTTTTGCGGAACGGAAGTACGAGACGAAACCCTGCGGAAGCACTCCGTAGTGCTTCTGTAGGGTTCCGTGTTTCAGTTCCGCACCATTCCACATCTCCGGATTTGCGGACCCTTTGAAGTGAATGGGTCCGCATCAGTGATGCAGAATGCCCACGGAACAGTGCCCGTGTATTGAGGGTGCGCAATACAGCAACGGGACACCTACGGTCATGTGCAGGAGGCCTTAGGCACGAACATGCGCGCTCCGTGGCTATTTTGTGGACCGCATTTGCGGATCTGCAATACACGGGCGCCGTTCGGTGGGCATTTCGCATCACGGATGCTGACCCATTCACTTGAATGGGTCCGCAAATCTGAAGATGCAGAAATGGTGCGGTGAACGGAACCCTACGGAAGCACTACGGAGTGCTTCTGTGGGGTTTCGTCCCGTACTTCCGTTCCGCAAAAAGATAGAACATGTCCTATCTTTTTGTGGAACGTCCGGATCGAGGACCCATTCAAGTGAATGGGTCCGCGATCCGCTGCGGCTGCCCCACGGTGGGTGCTCGTGCATTGCGGACTGCAGCATGGCCACGAGGCCTTAGTCTCAGAGTCACCCAGGCTTCACAGACCCACACAGTCCCAGCGCAGGAACAGGACTGGACACTGAAATTCCAATATAAGATGAATTCACTTGCAGCAGATTCATTGCAGAATGTTCTGTGGCTGAAAATCAGCTCCATACGTGTGATGACAGCAAACACGCGCGTGCAACAAACCTGCCAGGTGTGAACAGACACTAATAGTCCGGCGTCTCATATTCCACCGCCCCTCCCCCCACGGTCAGTACCTTCACCGAGGACGTATTAGGAACCTTCATCTTCTGAGTCCTGTCCTTGAACATGTCGGGTACAGCGACCGTGACCTCCCAGGGCTGGACGAACCTAACATTTGTAGAATCCACGTGCTGACCTATGGGACCCGCAGAAGAATAACAGACATGAGCAATGTCTGAGAATTGGGGTCTGCAAGCTCCACACACTGATCCCCTAAATAAAGCTGCCCCTTTAAATGAAATTCCTCAGTATAATAAGGTTCCACAATGAGGAATGTTACATTGTATCACATTATGTTCTGTGGGTTATCAACTAAGCTCCACCCAGTGTTGTCAGGACCACACCCACTGTGAGAAAACCACTCCCCTTTTGGTGATCTGAAGGAACGGACTGCATACATCTACCTGTATACGGGGCACCCACCTGTATATAGTTCCGTCACCCATTCGCAGGTCCGCGAATCTGTAAAAGTCTCCAAAGAAAACTGCAAAGAGAAACCATTAGCGCTGGATGGTTTACACTAGCTATACATGACCCCCTGTAATAATAGATAAAATACTAATACTAGGTCTATGCAGCGCTTAGCAAGCAAAGCTGCAGTGTAAAGCATGGAGAAGGGACAGAGGACTAGTTAGAACTTCTGTTGCAATGAGTGGTGGATTTCTGACTACCTGAGATTCCAATAGGCTAATGGCTCAGGCACAAAAACGTATTTCATGTCCCGCAAAAGATGCGGATCGGATGCGGACCCATTCACATCTGAAAATTATAGAACATGTCCTATTCTTGACGCATTACGGACAAAGATAGGATAGTTCTATAGGAGCCGGCCGTTTCGCTAAATGTGGAATGCACTATGCCGGTATCCATGTTTTGCGGACCGCAAACTAGCCAAGGGTCGTGTGCGTGAGCCCTAACTTGGAGAGTCAGAGCTGTGTCCATTCGGAGGAGAGCAGCACTGTAAAGCATGAGGGAAGGAGTCTGATTTAGATATCCACTTCATTATGGGCAACCTGAGACTCCATCAGACATGCAGTGAAGCTGGGGTCACTGAACGAGAAAAGCTGTAGTGTAAAGCATGGGACAAAGAAGCAGCTCCGATGATACAGAACATAGATTTCTGACTACCCAAAATCCAACAGTCAACGCAGCAGAGCCGGAATGACTGATCGTAGCTGTAAACTAGTGAAGTAGAGCTGCAGAGTAAAGCATGGTGGATGGACAATAATGGTAGTCTGAGCCTCTTTAGACTACAACAGACAATGCAGCAGAGCTGGAGTCGCCATCATAGCAGAGCCCCAATGGACAGAAGCGCGATATGTATTGTGTCAGGATGATGCACAGACCCAGTGAAGTGAATGGATCCGGAGTTAGTCCGTTCAGTGCACGCATCGACCGGACGGAAGACGCATCCATGTGAAAGAGGCCTAAAGCATGAATAGGACAGAGCGGTGGTCTGAGCCTCTAATGTCAGGTGGGTAAGAGACTACCTAAGGCTCCGACAGACATCATTGATGATACCAGTGCCATAAGGGAGCAGAGCTGTAGTGTAAAGCACGGGCAAAGAACTGATCAGTACTCCTATAAACCTCTAAGATTCTCACCCTATAAGTGTTTAATGGCTGCAGCCCCTCGATCGTCATCTCTTTGGCCGGCGCGCTTCCATACCAAAATTTGCTGTCACCATAATCCCGAAACGCTTGTTTGGCTGCAGCTTCAGTGATCAGGAGCGCCCTGCGGAGGACACCGCTTATCATGATCAACTGTGAGGGCGTTAGGGCTCATACACACGACCGTTGGTGTCCCGTTCCCATATTGCCGACCGCATTTGCAGAACCGCAATACACGGGCACCGTTCCGTGGCTATTCCGTATCACGGATGCGGACCCATTCATTTCAATGGGTCTGCAAATCTGGAGATGCGTAATGGAAGCACGGAACGGAACACTACGGAGTGCTTTCTGGGGTTCCGTTCGGTGCTTCCGCACCGCAAAAAGATCTATCTTTTTGCAGAACGGAGGGATTGCGGACCCATTCAAGTGAATGGGTCTGCGATCCCCATGCGCCTGCCCCACGGAAGGTGCCAGTGCATTGCGGACCGCAGTTTGTGGTTTACAGTATGGGCACTGGACACCATTGGTCGTGTGAACGAGCCCTCAGGGTGAGATTTCAGCACTCTGCTGTCCCTTTACTGTGATTTAACCCTTGGAATCCCTGCGGCCAGGGGATGTCGACTTACCTGCGGTCCGGGGGGCAGGACGCAGCGGCAGATGCAGGAATTTGGCCAGAAGGACGAGATGGTGAAGACTGCCCACCTGTGGAAATAGTGGACATAGAGGCTGTGATCCGGGGATGCCATTAGATCCCTCACAGAGCTTGTCAGTCACCCAGCTTTCCTAGAGTCCTGAAAAGCAGACCTGGCAATATTTATTAAGTGTGGCTTGGACCAATCTGTTAGTTTCAGGACCCCCGATATGTACTCACCATCAATAGGACCCGTGTTCCCAGGAGATTGGCTAAAGTCCTGGGGAACCCCTACTTGAACGTCCACTGGAGGGCGACACTGGGACCTCACAGTGGTTGGACCTGATGCCCCTGGACTGGCATCCATACCAGGTGGAGGGTTGGACGGCGGCGCCTCCTCTGAGCTTCCATTTGGGTTGCGAGGATGAAGCTGCTCTGCGCCTGTGTTTAGTGATGCGAGAGGCGAGGCGGGTACAGTGCTGCCCTGGGGGGCACGGAGAGATGCCAAACCCACTGCTGTGCCCTTGGATGGGGGAACCAGCGCTACCTTTGGGGAGGATTTAGGAGTGCTCAAATCAACCTCAACGAAATCCGACATGGTGCGAGATGGAGTCACAGCCATTCTTACCGGGTCTGGGGAAATAAAGGGTTAACCCATAATAAATTTTTGCATTATACATACTGATACATAGTATCCATATGAGGGAACTGCATATATAGCAGTTCCATAATACAAAGGCCATCAAACTGTGGCTGGTGGCAAACTGCAGGCTGTTAGGGCATGCTGGGAGTTGTAGTTTCCCCAACAGCTGGAGGGCTATAAATTGGAACCCATGGCCCTATATTGTAGTAATCCAATTGATATTAGGGAATTGCTACTTATGCAGTTTTCTAATAGGAATAATAATTCCCTATGAAATGGGCAGGATGGAAAAAAAAAAAAAGGGTCAAAACTGCATCCAGAAAACTACGCAGAATCCTGATGGGGATTTCACATCAGTTATTTTTTTCAGCACTAAAAGCTGTTTTGCAGGAAATGTGTGCATGATGCTTAAGTAGCAATTCCATGCAGTGGTATCTCAGAATATCTCCTGTCACCTGGACCAATGTTTCAGAATACAGACTGCCATAAAGAGCAACCACGGACTATTCACAGCAGCTTCAGAACTCTCACATCACATTAGGCGACTGCTATTTAAGCAATTCCTCCATATTTTGCACAGAGTAACTCAATGTAAAGGCTGCAATCGGGGGATCAAAGTTTTATGTAATAAAAAATATTAAATCATAAATAAATCTATGCGCCCATCACATTGCACTGACTGGTGGGATGGCCATGCCCCTCTCTGGTCTGGAACATACCTACCTCACCCTGCCTGTAGGTTACGATGCCATGTACTGACCTGGGGAATCGGAGACGACACGGAGGTCTGTCCAATCCATTAATCTGGTGACAAATAAAGGAAAACTATTATCTACTGAACTGAAACCCAATGTCACACATGTATGGGAAAAATCCATTAAGGCCTCATGCACACGACCATTGTGTGTTTTGCAGTCTGCAAAACACGGATGGCAGCCGTGTGCGTCACGCGAATTTGCGGAATGGCTCGGACAGCCATTGATATAACTGCCTATTCTTGTCCACAAAACAGACAAGAATAGGACAGGTTATATGTTTTTTTGCAGACCACGGAACGGAGCAACAGATGCGGACAACACACGGAGTGCCGTCTGCATCTTTTTCAGCCCCATTAAAGTGAATGGGTCCGCATCCGAGCCGCCAAAACTGCGGCTCGGATGCGGACCAAAACAACGGTTGTGTGCATGAGGCCTAACTCTTGTTCCAACTGCATCCTGTGTGATCTCTCTCCAGTCCTGATATTTTGATACATTTCAGCTCCGCTGATACATTGTAGCAGTCTACGGTCCAGACTGTCTATAGTTCAGACAGGATTTTCAAGGCCAGATACAACTGTAACAAACACTCAGCTGTGGACCTGAGTTGTGGTCATCAATATAAAAATCCTCAAAAAACCTCTAAACATCATTTTACAAACCAAATAAATCCCACACGCTGCGCCACTTCTCCCTCTGTGGCCAGTGACAGACACAGATCACGGGGACTGTCGCTCTCCGTTATCAACCATATAACAAGTGACTGCAGTCACAGGACAGGAAGTTCCGTGTGCGCAGAAAAATATCTTCCCTCCCTTAATTTGTTACCTTTCTAGTTCACTTTCACTTTTTGAATTCCTCACCATTTTCAAGATCTCTGCTTGCTGAGAAATGGAAATATGTATTGTTTGCAAAGCTGAGTCTAAACAGCCTGTATCTAACTTCATACAACCTCAGTTTGCTACAATGTGTCAGTGAAGGAGATACAAGCATGGAGTCCAGCACAGGAGACAGACTGGCTGTACATGATGGCCTTCATTTATTAAAGTGACTGTTCACCTACGTGGAAATATGTCGCTATACAGTGACCAAGGAAAGTCCACAGCAGCATCCACACTGAGGGCCGGGGTTGAGGTGTTCAGGGAGGGGGGTGCCGACACCTGATATTGGGATTGGAGAGGGCAGTAACCCTTTAGCTGCTGGCTTGACCTTTTCCAACTCTGATTCGAGGTCGAAAAGCTCCAGCTGGACCCTCCACATAACGGCAGACTCCGTCTCCTGTCACTATACTATGTATTCTATTATATTTCAGATCCATCTCCATCCAGCATTGTTATATTTGTGTTGTGTGTGTTCAAAGGTAATATCCAGGGATGTAGCGGAGGCTGAAGGACCTTGCTGAGGGCCCCACTCCGTGACCCTGCATCTTTTTTTTTTTTTTTGGAAACGTCCTCTCCAATAGGAATCAATGGGAGATGCTTAACAGCAAATATATTTGCAGAGGAAAGTGATGTAGCAGAGCCGACACGGGGCCCCCAGCATCAGTGCAATGTACAAAGGGATCCGCGGGGGTTGGATTCATTTGGGGTCTGGTCTGAGGACTATGCAGTGGGCGCGGGTGCTGCGTGTGAGGGGGCAAGATCCCGCAGGCAGTGGGAGAGACTGCAGGACTCATCAGTGCACCTTGGAAAGCTGTACGGGTCATTTACTAACAATTTGATGACTCTTTTTGGCATAAAATTGTTGCACGGACGCATTTTTGCAACTTTTCAAACGCTTATGTGACAATATTTGTTTTTACGCCGTGTTCGACACATAGCAGTGACGGGGAGTGATGGGGACCGCTAATTTTGTTAATTTTAATTTACTAATTTTACAACAGGAAAAAAGCGTAATAGTTACCAAAAAAAACTATGCCTGACAAGGGCTGAAATACATTTTCTGGCAGAGGCAAGGACTACCCGCTAAATAATATGTGATATAATATTAGTTGGTATTTAATATAAAGGATTTATTACACTACACACTGACGCCATCTACAGTGATACACAAGGGAGGTCTGCATGGGAACATCAAGACCTATATTTGAAGTCTCCATATATGACAATGTAGAAGCGCATACATTAGTAAGACACATCTGTATCTATGCCATAAATGACTGACAGGGAAAGACAAGGGGGTCTTCTTACTCTCCCTCTGTTGGGGGTTGCAGCTGAAGAAGATGGAAGACACATGGAGCCAGGGTTCCTACCCTTCAACAATGATGACTTATCCTCAGGATAGATCATCGTTATCACATCAGCGGGGGTCCAAGTCCCGACACCCGCACCAGTGCTCACCGGAGCTATGGTGAACACAATGCAGGCTCCTGCCAGCTTCTAGGCCGTGTGACCGAAGTGCAGTGATGTCACTGGCTTAGGAAGAGACTGCAGTGCTCAAGTCTCCTTCTAAAAGCTGATCATGGGTGTCCCGGTAGTCGGACCCCACAGATCTAATGACCGACGGTGAGTTTGTAGTCTGTCACCATGGAGACACCCAAGTCTGCATAGGAGCTATATGGTCAGAAACATAGACAAGATTATTTGAAAAGATGTTTCATTTTATTATTTTAGAGACACTGGAGCAAAAAAATATTGTATTGAGTGGACACAATCCTAAAATATGCCACAAAGCATAAATAACGATGCACTACATAAAATCTGATGAATGCACATACGTAAAGCTACATATTGTGCGGTCATGCAGAGGGTCACACACTAAAAAAGGAAGACAATTTGTTTCCAATCAAAAATGTGTGCTGGTATTTTATAGTAATACTGGTTCTTAAAGGGCCATACACACCAGAATATTGGCAATGATTGAGGTTAGTTTTCCCCAGTGGAAATTTTTTATTTTTTTTATTGCTCCCATTGATCATATATTGATACAATTGTATAATTAAACAGTAGAAACTGAAAATATAAACATGTAAATAAGCCCCCACTGCAATTACATTAGAACTGTGACAAAAGCGACTTTTATCTGCATGTAGTTTTGCTATGGCGCAGCAATGTGTGAATATACCCTTGTAATGAGGTCCAGTATTACACTGGATTGTGATTTTATTGTCTGGAAAGGACCTCATATAGCCCAATCATGTGAGCTGCTGCAACATCACAGGCTCCGCCCATGAGGAACCTTCTGGAAATAGGCATGATGAGTGCTGTCCTGGGACAGGTACAAGTCACATGACTACGCAGCAGCACTTCTGTGGATAGTTGTCAGTGTACACTTGGTTCTCTTTTCCGTACACAAAGTAGTCATAGCGATTCCCCCTCCAGATGTACTCCACCTTGGTGAGCGGCAGCCACTCGATGCTGTGTCTCTGCAGGAACGGGAAAAATACTCGTTAAAACTTGGCCAGGTTTAGCTTCCCATAGGCAAGGGGAATAGACCAGAGGGACGCACCTGTCTGAGCACCCGACTTGTGGAAAAAAACTGGGTACGATGCTGCTGCAAGGCATTCTGGGAAGACTGATTTATGGACTGAGCTGGGAAATTAACCAAGGGAGACAACTGTAACAAGAATGAACAAAGGGAAGAAGATCAAGATACAAACATACACAATAAAATCTATCTATCTCATATCTATCTATCATTTATGTATCACTCTCTCCTATCTATCTATTTGTATATCTGTCTATCTAACCAACAAATCCTCACCAGCATTTGCTCATCCATGAAGATCATTTCTCCATTGACCTTTTTGAACAGATCTGTAGGAAACTCTGAATTGTGTTCGGCTACAAACTCATAAATGTTATTTTTCCTGGAAACAGAAAAGACGACACAATCAGTGGACGGGAGAACAGAAGTGAACATTACTCTCCTTTCTGCTGCTGGATTTGCCCTGTCACCAAGGAAGGTCTGCGGGGGTGGGCACAGAGCTCTGCAGGGGCGGGCACAGAGCCTACCTGTATCAGTAAATACAATTTGGAACTGGAGCCTTTTGCAGCAGCTATCTGGCACCAGCCGCCCCTCATTCACATGCCTCCACGACAACTTAGCAGCTGCCGATAATCTAATGCAGTCAACTTTTTGAAAGGTTTTAAAAGAATTGCACAAAAACTGTAAATTCTGCAAAGACCAAAGATTCTGTCTCTCTAGGTTGACCCCTTGAGATTATTACAACCCTCCCTCTCACCATGTGACAGTCAGCTCAATGTAGTTCAGGATCTGTCCGCGTCCAGAGCATCCCACACACCTCTCATATCTAGTGCTGTGACAAGTGGTGCAGCTGTGGGTGACAACACAACGGCTTGTTACTGAGCATCCAAGGACTGGATTGCAGGAGCATTGAAAAACATTTTAAAAGGGAGTCTACACAATTGCAGCCAGTGCATCTAAAATAAATAAAATGGTGCAACTTTGCAACTAGTCCTGATTTAAACTTTGCATTTATTTTTGTATACAGCTCCCATGCAGACTTATGTGCTTTCATGGTTGCAGACTGCAAACAATTCCTGTGTGGTCTGATCCTGCAGTCGTGTAAAGGTGGCCATGGATGAATGTCTGCTTGGCCAGCAACTATTTCTTGGAATCCCCCTGCCCCCATATACGCTTGGCTACAGTTACAGTTAGCTACTTGGTTGCAAAAGTGTACATACCTTATATATGCAGGGTGTCATACAAAGCCAATTAAAGGGGTTGCCTTATACACAAGACTACGGGCCACTCTTATAGGGCAGCTCTCTATTCTGGCTCCTATACGGAGGTCCCTGTATGGCATCTTCAGTGCCTTGAAAAAGTATTCATACCCCCTTGAACATTTCCACGTTACACCCACAAACTTACGCTGCTTTTACATCAGCTCTTTAGTTTTTCATTCTTCTGATCCGTTAACAGAAGTGAACGAAACCTATGGACCTCATTGACTATAATCGGATTTGTTAGGTTTCTGTTCAGGGGAACAGGACTTTTGCCTCTGCGACAAAAAACTTTTCTTGAATGGAAACCTAATGAATCCAATTAAATTAAGTCACCTAATTAATAAATGGAGTTCACTTGTCTGTAATGTATTCTCAGTATAACTACAGATGTTCTGTGAAGGCCTCAGAGGTTTATTAGAGAACATCAGTGATCAAACAGCATCATTAAAACCAAGGAACTGTCATGCTGGGTAGGATACAAGATGCAATAGAAACACAGAAAACCATGAAACAAGTGTCTAGGCCAGAAGCTGTGGATAAAGGTCACCTCCTGACAAATCCCTACCAACTCTCCCTGGACTTCTGTGCCCACGTTCAGACCCTGAAGGTGGGAATAAACGTGCCCCCGTGCCTAAGGCTGAAGAAACCCTAAAATCCCTAAGAGGGTGGAAAAGGGGAAAAGAGACAGCCTGCTTCCTCAAGCAAGGAGGGAGCAGCTGTCTCCCTAACAGCCTAGACAGAACACAAGAGAAACAAAACCAACTTATATGTAGCTGAGCAGAAACAGCGATTCCTTCCTTCCTCAGAGCAAGATAGAAGCTATAACCCGCACAGGACACTGGGAAGGGGCAAAATTTAAACTCACACAAACAACCCCACCCAGTGCACCTGACAGGAGGCGGATACAGCTCAAATCCAAACCCAAAACAAAACAAACTACACACGTGCTGCTAACCTGGCAGACCTCCGCACATAACCTGAGCAGGGCATGACAGTACCCCCCCTTCTACGGGTAACCTCCGGACACCCCGGCCCAACTTTATCCGGATGGGTCCTGTGAAAGGCCCTCACCAGTCGGCTGAGTCGGCTGGCACTAACATCCACAGCCGGAACCCACATCCTCTCCTCGGGGCCGTATCCCCTCCAGTGTACCAGGTACTGAAGGGAACCCCGAAGAACACATAAGTGGAGAACCCTAGAGATCTCAAACTCTAAATTTCCATCAACCAGAACAGGGGGAAGAGGCAATGGCGATGGTTCCACCGGTTTTACATATTTCTTCAGTAAAGACCTGTGGAACACATCATGGATCTTCCAGATCTGTGGAAAATCCAGACGAAACGCAACTGGATTGACAACCGCAGATATTTTGTAAGGTCCAATAAATCTTGGACCCAGTTTCCAAGATGGTACTCTCAGTTTAATATTTTTAGTAGATAACCACACCAGATCACCCACACACAGGTCTGGACCAGTCATACGTCTCTTGTCATCCATTCGGTTATACCTCTCACCCATCTTCTCCAAATTCACTTCGATCCTCCGCCAGATAGAGGACAAGGCAGAAGAAAATCTCTCCTCCTCTGGCATCCCAGAGGAACTAGTCCCAGAAAAGGTCCTAAACTGAGCAAGAGTCTTGGCATTGGGCAGACTAGCTAACGATACAAAGTGAGACATTTTACTAAAACGGTCAACAACCACCAAAATCACTGTTTTCGCGGAGGAACTCGGCAGATCAGTGATAAAGTCCATAGACAAGTGCGTCCAAGGACGAGATGGAATAGACAAAGGAAGAAGTGAACCAGAAGGTCGAGTGTGAGCAACCTTTGACCGGGCACAGGTCTCACAAGCTGCTACATAATCCTCAACACTCTTACGTAATCCGGGCCACCAGAACCTCCGGGAAATAAGATCAAAGGTGGACTTACCACCAGGATGTCCAGCAAGGACAGTGATGTTCCTTGAATACCTTGTATCGCAGTCCATCAGGAACAAACAACCTCCCTGGGGGACAAGAATCAGGAGCCTCCTCCTGGGCTCCCAACACTTCCATCTCCAATTCGGGGTACAGAGCGGAGACCACCACCCCATCAGCCAAAATCGGAGCAGGATCCTCTGAATCACCTCCCCCAGGAAAACTATGAGACAATGCATCTGCCTTGACGTTTTTAACCCCTGGGCGAAAAGTAACCACAAAATTGAACATAGTAAAGAACAGTGACCATCTAGCCTGTCTAGGATTCAGACGCTTGGCAGATTGCAGGTAAGCCAAATTCTTATGATCAGTATATACCGTAACGGGATGCATCCACCTCCACCACGTATGGCTGAGACACATCGGGCTGCATCAGAATGGGAGCAGACGCAAAACATTCCTTAATAGCCGAAAAAGCCTGCAATGCCTCATCCGACCAGACAGAGAAGTCGACGCCCTTCTTAGTCATATCGGTCAGAGGTCTTACAATGGTAGATTAGTTCAAGATAAATTTTCTATAATAATTAGTAAACCCCAAAAACCGCATCAAAGCTTTCTGATTCTCCGGTCGGTCCCATTCCAGAACTGCCCGGACCTTTTAGGGGTCCATACGAAAACCAGAGTCAGAAAGCAGATATCCCAGAAACGGAAGCTCCTGAACAGAAAACACACATTTCTCCAATTTGGCATATAATTTATTCGCCCGAAGGATCGACAAAACCTGTTTCACGTGATCCTGATGGGTCTTCAGAACAGGAGAGTAAATTAGAATGTCATCCAAGTAAATTACCACGAACCTTCCCACAAAATGATGGAAAATGTAACTGACAAATCGCTGAAAAACCGCGTTAGTTAACCCAAAAGGCATACCCAGATTCTCGAAATGGCCCTCGTGCGTGTTGAAGGCCGTTTTCCACTCATCTCCTTCCTTGATTCTGATCAGATTGTAGGCCCCTCTTAAATCTAACTTGGAGAACACCTTGGCTCCAACAATTTGATCAAAAAGGTCAGAGATCAAAGGAAGGGGAAACGGATCACGGACCGTAATACGGTTTAATTCCCGGAAATCCAAACAAGGTCTAAGCGATTCATCCTTTTTCTTTACAAAGAATAACCCAACTGAAACCGGAGACTTAGATGGCCTAATATGACCTTTTGACAAACTCTCGGCAATATACTTCCGCATGACCTCTCTTTCAGGTTGACAAAGATTGTAAAGCCAAAACTTTGGCAACTTAGCCCCTGGGATGAGATTAACTGGACAATCATATTCACGATGAGGGGGCAATTCCTGAGCCCCACCCTCCGAAAAGACATCCCTAAAATCTGAGAGATACTGAGGTAGAGCTGTAGTAGACACACCAGAGATAGATGTGCCAAGACAATTGTCCAAACAAAATTCACTCCAACCAATGATCTGTCTTGCCTGCCAATCTATAATTGGGTTATGTTTGGTCAACCAAGGTAAACCTAAGACTATAGGAGCGGGCAAGTCCTTCATAACAAAACAAGACATGATCTCAACATGTGAATCACCCACCCTTAACAGAATACCATGAGCTATATGAGTGAGACTCCTCTGAGAAAGAGGGGAAGAGTCAATTGCAAAAACCGGAATCTCTCTTTCTAAAGTGCAAGTACTTAGTCCTAGATTTTGAAGAAAAAGAAAATCAATAAGGTTTACCCCAGCACCACAGTCAATGAATACTTCAACATTGAATTTTCTTGAGTCTAGCCCCACCATAGCTGGAAGGAGAAAGCGAGTATTACAGGGAGCTTGCATACCTGCTTGCTCCACCACCCCATCCACACTACCAAGAGTCAGAAATGTTTCTTTTTTCTCTTTAAGTAAACCTCTTTGTGATTCTCTCTCATCAACATGCAGTTTAACTAAAGGACAAGCAAAAATAAAATGACCACTTTTCCCACAGTAATAACATAGTTTATGCAACCTCCTAAAGTTCCTACTACCAGAACGGATAGACACCTGACCCAGCTGCATGGGTTCCTTCCCTACCCCAGAGTTACATGTCATATCAACCTGGGGAGCAGGTGAGACGAAACCACTCACAGAAGGGATCCTTGCGCGGAGGGAACCTTACACCTCTCTCTAATACGTCTATCTAACCGTACTGCCAAAGACATAGCATTCTCCAATGTATCCGGGTACTCATGAAAAGCAAGGGTATCTTTTAATCTCTCAGACAACCTCAACTACGTAACGCAGGGTCATTCCACTCTGACTCAGTAGCCTATCTCCTAAACTCAACGCAGTAAGCCTCTGCAGTATGTTCGCCTTGTAATAAATTACGCAATTTAGATTCCGCCATCGAGACCCGATCTGGGTCGTCATAAATTAATCCCAAGGCTTCCACCGACCGGAGGGCCACAGAATCGGAGAAAAGGCCCAGGATTGCGCGTCCCCTTTAAGCAGGGATATGATTATCCCTACTCTCTGAATCTCATCACCAGATGAAGATAGATGCTGCCAAAAATACAGCTTGCATGACTCTCTAAAGCGGATAAAGTCATCCACACCCCCTGCAAATCTATCAGGGAGAGCGACTCTAGGCTCCCCATAAATTTGACTTCCTCCTTTTGCACCTGATGCCAAGGCATTCTGACACTGTGCGACAGAATTACGCAGATCAGCCACCTCTAGGGATAATCCCTGCATGCAATCAACTAGCGCTTCAATTGATAACCATCTCAAAGCAGCTGAGAAATGGCCGTCTAAGTATTGGCGGGTTATACTGTCACGCTGGGTAGGATACAAGATACAATAGAAACACAGAAAACCATGAAACAAGTGTCTAGGCCAGAAGCTGTGGATAAAGGTCACCTCCTGACAAATCCCTACCAATTCTCCCTGGACTTCTGTGCACACGTTCAGACCCTGAAGGTGGGAATAAACGTGCCCCCGTGCCTAAGGCTGAAGAAACCCTAAAATCCCTAAGATGATGGAAAAGGGGAAAAGAGACAGCCCGCTTCCTCAAGCAAAGAGGGAGCAGGTGTCTCCCTAACAGCCTAGACAGAACACAAGAGAGAAACAAAACCAACTTATCTGTAGCTGTGCAGAAACAGCGATTTCTTCCTTCCTTCCTCAGAGCAAGATAGAAGCTATAACCTGCACAGGACACTGGGAAGGGGCATAATTTAAACTCATACAAACAACCACACCCAGTGCACCTGGAAGGAGGCGGATACAGCTCAAATCCAAACCCAAAACAAAACAAACTACACACGTGCTGCTAACCTGGCAGACCTCCGCACATAACCTGAGCAGGGCATGACAGGAACACATCAGACAGGTCAGGGATAAAGTTGTGGAGAAGTATAAAGCAGGGTTAGGTTATAAAATAAAATCCCCCATGCTCTGAACATCTCATGGAGCACTGTTCAATCCATCATCCGAAAATGGAAGGAGTATGGCACAACTGCAAACCTAAACTGACAGCCCAGAAGAGGAAAGCACTTATTCGAGAAGTAGCCGAGGCCCATGGTCACTCTGGAGGAGCTGCAGAGATCCTAGTCGTGTACTCTGCAAATCTGCCCTTTATGGAAGAGTCGCAAGAAAAAAGACGCCTTAAGAAGGCCCATCTGCAGTTTCCCACAAGCCATGTAGGGGACACAGCAAACATGGAAGAAGGTTCTCTGGTCAAAGGAGACCAAAGTGGAACTTTTTGGCCTAAACGCTATGTGTGGGGGAAACTAACCCTGCACATCACCCTGAACTCACCATCCCCACCATGAGACATGGCGGTGGCAGCATCATGCCGGGGGGAGGCTCTTCTTCAGCAGGGACAGCGAAGCCGGTCAGAGGTGATGGGAAGATGGATGGAGCTAAATACAGGACAATCCTGGAGGAAAACCTGGGAGAGGCTGCAAAAGACTTGAGACTGGGAGAAGGTTCACCTTCCAGCAGGACAACCACCCTCAACATCAGGCCAGAGCTACAATGGAATGGTTTAGATCAGAGCATCTTCATGTGTTAGAACGGCCCAGTCACAGTCCAGACCTAAATCCCACTGAGAATCTGGGGCAAGACTTGGAAATTGCTCTTCACAGATGCACTCCATGGAATCTAACTGAGCCTGAGCTCTTCTGCAAAGAACAATCGGGAAAAATTTCAGCCTCTAGATGTGCAAAGCTGGTAGAGACATCCCCCCCAAAAGACTGCAGCTGTAATTGCAGTGACAGGTGGTCCTACTAAGTATTGACTCAGGGGGCTGAATACAAATGCATCGCACACTTTCCAGATATTTATTTATTACAAATTGTGAAAACCTTGTATCATCTTCTTCTCACTTCACACAGACTTGTACTTTGTGTTGGCCGATCACATGAACTCCCAGTAAAGCACATTTTAGCTTGTGGGTGTAAAATGGAAAAATGTGAAAAAGTCCAAGGGGTATGAATACTTTTTCAAGATATTCTATATGTCTGTGATAGGACATATAGAAAGAGGTTGTCTTTATGAGACGCCTATGGATAGAACAGGTGCCCTCTAACCCCAATTTTCCATCCAATGTGGCCACCAGAGTAGGAAGCAAAGTGCTGAGCTGGTCAGGAGCTTCCTCCAGTCGATGGTCAGAGCAAGCACTGGATTTTGCTGGTGGGTCCCACTCATATCAATGGGATGCACTGACAGTTCATGGGTACAGCCTAAGTGTCTCACCACATCTCTCCTAAGACGCCCCTACAGACTGAAAAGTTTCGCCCACCTTTCTGTGCCTTGTCCTCTGCAGCGGTGACAAGGGTCATCGAAACGGCGTCCAGTCCCGTTGCAAACCCAGCACCTCACCTGCATGAAAGCAAAGAGTGACAAATGAGTGAGTTACTGATGATATTCCTGGAGCCAGTGATATTTCCATTCAACAAACAGCAACAACGTTTTTTACTGCCATTAACCCCTTAGGGCTCATGCACACGACCGTATGTATTTTACGGATCGCAAAAAATATGAATGACATCCGTGTGCATTCCGTATCATCTAGCCCCTAATAGAACAGTACTATCCTTGTCTGTAATGCGGACAATAGTAGGACATGTTCTATTTTTTTGTGGAACGGAAATACAGACATATGGAAACAGAATGCACACGGAGTAACTTCCGTTTTTTTTTTAAATGAATGGTTCTGCATACAGTCCGCAAAAAAAAAAAAAAAACGGAACGGAGACGGAAAGAAAATTCTGGGCCTTAGTGACCAAGCAATTTTTCATTCATTTTCTAATTGTCGTATTCAAAGCTATAACTTTTTTATATTTCTATCAATGTAGTCGTATGAGGGCTCGTTTTTTGCAGGAAAAGTTGTAGTTTTTAATAACATCATTTTGAGGTACACACAAAAATTTACTTTTATTAAATGTTCCTGGGGAGGGGGAATAACAATACTGCCACTGAGTTTTTACTTTATACATTTTGCGGTGTTTGTTCTTTGGCAATAAAATAACTTTATAACGTTATTCTTGGGGTCAGAATGATTACAATGCTAATATACAGTGGGGGAAATAATTATTTGACCCCTCACTGATTTTGTAAGTTTGTCCAATGACAAAGAAATGAAAAGTCTCAGAACAGTATCATTTCAATGGTAGGTTTATTGTAACAGTGGCAGATAGCACATCAAAAGGAAAATCGAAAAAATAACTTTAAATAAAAGATAGCAACTGATTTGCATTTCATTGAGTGAAATAAGTATTTGAACCCCTACCAACCATTAAGAGTTCTGGCTCCCACAGAGTGGTTAGACACTTCTACTCAATTAGTCACCCTCATTAAGGACACCTGTCTTAACTAGTCACCTGTATAAAAGACACCTGTCCACAGAATCAATCAATCAAGCAGACTCCAAACTCTCCAACATGGGAAAGACCAAAGAGCTGTCCAAGGATGTCAGAGACAAAATTGTAGACCTGCACAAGGCTGGAATGGGCTACAAAACCATTAGCAAGAAGCTGGGAGAGAAGGTGACAACTGTTGGTGCGATTGTTCGAAAATGGAAGGAGCACAAAATGACCATCAATCGACCTCGCTCTGGGGCTCCACGCAAGATCTCACCTCGTGGGGTGTCAATGGTTCTGAGAAAGGTGAAAAAGCATCCTAGAACTACACGGGAGGAGTTAGTTAATGACCTCAAATTAGCAGGGACCACAGTCACCAAGAAAACCATTGGAAACACATTACACCGCAATGGATTAAAATCCTGCAGGGCTCGCAAGGTCCCCCTGCTCAGGAAGGCACATGTGCAGGCCCGTCTGAAGTTTGCCAATGAACACCTGAATGATTCAGAGAGTGACTGGGAGAAGGTGCTGTGGTCTGATGAGACCAAAATAGAGCTCTTTGGCATTAACTCAACTCGCTGTGTTTGGAGGAAGAAAAATGCTGCCTATGACCCCCAAAACACCGTCCCCACCGTCAAGCATGGGGGTGGAAACATTTTGCTTTGGGGGTGTTTTTCTGCTAAGGGCACAGGACAACTTATTCGCATAAACGGGAAAATGGACGGAGCCATGTATCGTGAAATCCTGAGCGACAACCTCCTTCCCTCTGCCAGGAAACTGAAAATGGGTCGTGGATGGATGTTCCAGCACGACAATGACCCAAAACATACAGCAAAGGCAACAAAGGAGTGGCTCAAGAAGAAGCACATTAAGGTCATGGAGTGGCCTAGTCAGTCTCCGGACCTTAATCCAATCGAAAACCTATGGAGGGAGCTCAAGCTCAGAGTTGCACAGAGACAGCCTCGAAACCTTAGGGATTTAGAGATGATCTGCAAAGAGGAGTGGACCAACATTCCTCCTAAAATGTGCGCAAACTTGGTCATCAATTACAAGAAACGTTTGACCTCTGTGCTTGCAAACAAGGGTTTTTCCACCAAGTATTAAGTCTTTTTTTGTTAGAGGGTTCAAATACTTATTTCACTCAATGAAATGCAAATCAGTTGCTATCTTTTATTTAAAGTTATTTTTTCGATTTTCCTTTTGATGTGCTATCTGCCACTGTTACAATAAACCTACCATTGAAATGATACTGTTCTGAGACTTTTCATTTCTTTGTCATTGGACAAACTTACAAAATCAGTGAGGGGTCAAATAATTATTTCCCCCACTGTATATATATATATATATATATATAAGCAAAAAAACGGAACAGCACCTCCTGAGACAAATCGCAGGTGCAAGCTACCCGGCAATAATACAGCAAACAAATAAAGTAGCAGCACACCACTAAATGCACTAAGACTGAGTATACAGGTGAATGTGTGAACAGGGTCAAATACTTGACGCCAATATTTACTGCAAATGCAGTGAAGAAGCTCTTAGCGCATATTATTGATCAAAAATATGTCGGGCCCACCTACCAGACGACAAGGTAGCTTCTTATCAGGTGGGACCTACTCTAACATGGAGGGTCCAGTTCCATTTTCACTCTGATTTAAAAACACCAAGGGCTGGGGTGTTTTTAAATCAGAGAAGCTACCTTGTCGTCTGGTAGGTGGGCCTGACATATTTTTGATCAATAATATGCGCTAAGAGCTTCTTCACTGCATTTGCAGTAAATATTGGCGTCATGTATTTGACCCTGTTCACACATTCACCTGTATACTCAGTCTTAGTGCATTTAGTGGTGTGCTGCTACTTTATTTGTTTGCTATATACATATATATATATATATATATATATATATAAACTTTTGCACAATAAAGCCCCTTTTTTTAAAAAAGGAAAATGTTTCCACATCCCAAGACCCATAATGTTTTTATTTTTTATTTGTATGGAGCTGGGTGAGGGCTTGATTATTGCGGAAAAAATTATAGTTTTTATTGTTGCCAGTTTGGGGTAGATAACAGCATTTGATTTGACACAAAAAACTGCAATTCAGTTTTTTTTTATGGTATTCAACATGCAGTTTTAATATTATGTGATAATTGTATAGTGTGGTTGGTTATGGATGTGGTGATAACAAATATGTGGGGTAGATTTAAGTTTTGCAATTTTTTCCCAAAATTTGAAAATAATTTTTTAATGTAAAAAGGGCACATGGTTTTAACTCGGAGATTTTTTGATTTAATAAAACTTTAACTCTTATTTTTACTATTTATTAGCCCCACAAGGGGAGTTTGTCGATCAATCTTCTGATTGTTTCTATAATACACTGTACTGTTTATTGAGGTGGTGCAGATGCCTGAGAGAGGGAGCCCACTCCCTCTAAACCACTTTGATGCCACGGTCACTATTGATCGATGCACCCAAGACAGAACAATTTTCCCATTGTATCATTCACCATCCTGCATGCCTTTTTTTTTAAACCCAACCATGTGACAGTTTTTCCATGATATTCTTTAAATTCTTAACACAAAAGGTTTTGTAAATTTAAAAAAAAAATAGGGAGGACAGATGTATATATGCAGGCATGAATTTGTGTGCAATGTGTGTATTGTGCATATATGTGTTTACACATACCTGTGTTTTTAGGTACGTGTGTATCATATAGCAGTACTATATGTGTGCAGTGCAGCAATAAGATGTGTTTGGTACAATGGTATATGTTACCTTATATTTTCTGGGGGGGGGATAAATTTGGTTAAACCATAAGTTTGTTGTGTGTTTATGGGGGAAGGGAGGATGGCACCACTCTGAGCCTTTGCCTAACTACTTGGTGTGCGTGACATCTTTACCATTAAAGCAACATTTTCATCAAAAACATCACTTTGTGGCCCCTGATGTCCAGCAGGTGATTGGTTGATCTTGGTCAGAAGAGGATTTGCAGGTTCATCAATGTAAACACTTCGTCTGATCCATACATCCTTCATAATAATACCCGGTTAGCACTTACACGGCCTGTGCCATGACACTTCTTGCACACCGTCTTGCAGATTCCCAGACACTGAGGACAGGCCTGAAATAACAAATGTCATCACTTTACAGGGTAGAAAATCTAAATCTGTTACATGAAAGGCAAAGAAGAAAACTGTAAGGGAGATCAGATCGCTACACAGATGCAGGTGGTAAGTGTAGTGTTATAGTCTGATACAATGTATCTGTCTGGAGTCCAGGATCTTTAGCTCTTAGGGGGCAATTTATGAAAGACCAATGTGCTACGTCGGAAAAATAAACGGTGACGTGAACTCGGCCTAACTGCTCTGAGGGAGGGGACCTGGATCAGACTGGCCTCACCCCTTCCACATGGGTAGTGTGCGTTATACTGCCCATCTCTCTCATATAAGGGGTAAGGAGAAAGAAGGATCCAAAAAAGCATTGGGTCTTCTTATCCCGGGGGGAGCATAAATAGACAGTGACAATGACAAACATTTCTAATGTGCTTCAAAGCCCAGGGATGGTTGTGTGGCTGGGGATACTCCCTGGGAAGTCAAGCCAATTTGGCTATTAGTATATTTTTGCAGTGTGGGAGGAAACCGGACAACCCTGAGGAAACCCATGCAAACACGGCGAGAAGATACAAACTCCATGCAGATGATGTCCCTGGTCAGATTCAAACCCAGGACCCAGCACTGCAAGACACCTGTACTGCTGACCACTGAGCACCTCTATCATTAATATTTGCACCTTCAAGGAAGATGTATGAGGAACAGGCATCTTCATTATCTCATCTTTAAACATAGCTGGGATCTGGATGGGTACATCCCATGGCTGAGGGGGAATGCCAAATACTGGTGAATCCACAGACTGACCTGTCAGTAATGACAAAATGGAAAATTCTAATCACTGGTCATAAGTTGTAATTATGCATAAAATTTGGGAGGAGTGGAAGATGCCTAAGCTCTATATAAAATATATAACATTTTTTGGATCAGCCACTAGAGGGCGAAGCACTGCAATGATGCAATACCACCTGAAGACACAGGATCTAGGCTACAAGGTCAGTAATCTGAGCAAAACAGAGAGGGGGGATTTATCACAACTGGTGTAAAGGAAAACGGGCTTAGTTAACATAGCAACCAATTTTTCAGAGCTCCATTGGAAAATGATAGATGAAATCTGTTTGGATGCTATGGGGAAGTAAGCCTGTTTTACTTTACACCAGTTTGAAAAATCAGAGCCAGAATGTTTAGAAAGATTAGCAGGAAGCACATACATACAAAGGAAAAGTGCCCAAAGTCCATGCATGCAGGAGGCAAACGCCCAAAGTCAATGGAAACAGAAGCCTGAAGTCCATGCAAGCAGAAGAAAAGTGTCAAAAGTCCCTGCAAAGCCAGGGAAAGTGCCCAAAGTCCATGTAAACAGAGGGAAAGTATTCAAAGTCCAAGCAAAGTGAAGGAAAGTGCCCAAAGTCCATGCAACCGGAAGGAAAGCACCCAAAGTCCATGCATGCAGAAGGAAAGCACCCAAAGTCCATAAAAAAAGAGGGAAAGGGGCCAAACTCCATGCAAACAGATAAAAAGTGCCCCAAGTCCATGCAAGCAGAAGGAAAGTACCAAAAGTCCATGCAAACAGAGGGAAAGCACCCAATGTCCATGCAACCAGAAGGAAAGCACCCAAATTCCATGCAAGCAGAAGGAAAGTACCCAAAGTCCATGCAAACAGAGAGAACGTGCCCCAAGTCCATTCAAGCAGAAGGAAAGTACCCAAAGTCCATGCAAACAGAGGGAAAGCATGCAGAGTCCATGCATGCAGAAGGAAAGCACCCAAAGTCCATGAATTCAAAAGGAACGACCCAAAGACCATGCAACCAGAAGGAAAGCACCCAAAGTCTATGGAAAAAGAGGGAAAGTGCCCTAAGTCCATGCAACCAGAAGGAAAGCACCCAAAGTCTATGGAAAAAGAGGGAAAGTGCCCCAAGTCCAGTCAAGCAGAAGGAAAGTACCAAAAGTCCATGCAAACAGAGGGAAAGCACGCAGTGTCCATGCATGCAGAAGGAAAGCACCCAAAGCCCATGAAAGCAGAAGGAACTACCCAAAGACCATGCAACCAAAAGGAAAGCACCCAAAGTCTATGGAAAAAGAGGTAAAGTACCCCAAGTCCATGCAACCAGAAGGAAATCACCCAAAGTCCATGAATGCAGAAGGAAAGCACCCAAAGTCCATGGAAAAAAGAGTGAAAGTGGCCAAAGTCCATGCAAACAGAGAAAAAGTGCCCCAAGTCCATTCAAGCAGAAGGAAAGTACCAAAAGTCCATGAAAACAGAGGGAAAGCACGCAGAGTCCATGCATGCAGAAGGAAAGCACCTAAAGCCCATGAAAGCAGAAGGAACTACCCAAAGACCATGCAACCAGAAGGAAAGCACCCAAAGTCTATGGAAAAAGAGGGAAAGTGCCCTAAGTCCATGCAACCAGAAGGAAAGCACCCAAAGTCTATGGAAAAAGAGGGAAAGTGCCCCAAGTCCAGTCAAGCAGAAGGAAAGTACCAAAAGTCCATGCAAACAGAGGGAAAGCACGCAGAGTCCATGCATGCAGAAGGAAAGCACCCAAAGCCCATGAAAGCAGAAGGAACTACCCAAAGACCATGCAACCAAAAGGAAAGCACCCAAAGTCTATGGAAAAAGAGGTAAAGTACCCCAAGTCCATGCAAACAGAAGGAAAGGACCCAAAGTCAATCCAAACAGAGGGAAAGCACCCAAAGTCCAAGCATGCAGAAGGAAAGCACCCAAAGTCAATGCAAACAGAGGGAAAGCACCTAAAGCCCATGCAACCAGAAGGAAAGCACCCAAAGTCCATGCATGCAGAAGGAAAGCATCCAAAGTCCATGCATGCGAAGGAAAGCACCTAAAGTCCATGAATTCAAAAGGAACGACCCAAAGACCATGCAACCAGAAGAAAAGCACCCAAAGTCTATGGAAAAAGAGGGAAAGTGCCCCAAGTCCATGCAACCAGAAGGAAAGCACCCAAAGTCTATGGAAAAAGAGTGAAAGTGCCCCAAGTCCATGCAACTAGAAGGAAAGCACCCAAAGTCAATGCAAACAGAGGTAAAACACCCAAAGTCAATGCAAACAGAGGGAAAACACCCAAAGTCAATGCAAACAGAGGGAAAGCACCCAAAGTCCATGCAACCAGAGGGAAAGCACCCAAAGTCCATGCATACAGAAGGAAAGCACCCAAAGTCCATGCATACAGAAGGAAAGCACCCATAGTCAATGCAACCAGAAGGAAATCACCCAAAGTCCATAAATGCAGAAGGAAAGCACCCAAAGTCCATGGGAAAAAAAGAGTGAAAGTAGCCAAAGTCCATGCAAACAGAGAAAAAGTGCCCCAAGTCCATTCAAGCAGAAGGAAAGTACCAAAAGTCCATGAAAACAGAGGGAAAGCACGCAGAGTCCATGCATGCAGAAGGAAAGCACCTAAAGCCCATGAAAGCAGAAGGAACTACCCAAAGACCATGCAACCAGAAGGAAAGCACCCAAAGTCAATGCAAACAGAGGTAAAGCACCCAAAGTCCATGCATGCAGAAGGAAAGCATCCAAAGTCCATGCAAACAGAGGGAAAGCACGCAGAGTCCATGCATGCAGGAGGAAAGCATCCAAAATCCATGCAACCAGAAGGAAAGCACGCAAAGTCCATGGAAAAAGAGGGATCGTGCCCCAAGTCCATGCAAGCAGAAGGAAAGCACCCAAAGTCTATGGAAAAAGAGGGAGAGTGGCCAAAGTCCATGCAAGCAGAAGGAAAGCACCGAAAGTCCATGCAAACAGAGAAAAAGTGCCCCAAGTCAATGCAAGCAGAAGGAAAGTACCAAAAGTCCATGCAAACAGAGGGAAAGCACGCAGAGTCCATGCATGCAGAAGGAAAGCACCCAAAGCCCATGAAAGCAGAAGGAACTACTCAAAGACCATGCAACCAGAAGGAAAGCACCCAAAGTCTATAAAAAAAAGAGGGAAAGTACCCCAAGTCCATGCAACCAGAAGGAAAGCATCCAAAGTCAATCCAAATGAGAGGGAAAGCACCCAAAGTCCAAGCATGCAGAAGGAAAGCACCCAAAGTCAATGCAAACAGAGGGAAAGCACCCAAAGTCCATGCAACCAGAAGGAAAGCACCCAAAGTCCATGCATGCAGAAGGAAAGCATGCCAAGTCCATGCAACCAGAAGGAAAGCACCCAAAGTCCATGGAAAAAGAGAGAACGTGCCCCAAGTCCATGCAAGCAGAAGGAAAGCACCCAAAATCTATGGAAAAAGAGGGAAAGTGGCCAAAGTCCATGCAAACAGAGAGAACGTTCCCCAAGTTCATGCAAGCAGAAGGAAAGCACCCAAAGTCCATGCAAACAGAGGGAAAGCCTGCAGAGTCCATTCATGCAGAAGGAAAGCACCCAAAGTCCATGAAAGAAGAAGGAACGACCCAAAGACAATGCAACCAGAAGGAAAGCACCCAAAGTCTACGGAAAAAGAGGGAAAGTGCCCCAAGTCCATGCAACCAGAAGGAAAGCACCCAAAGTCAATGCAAACAGAGGGAAAGCACCTAAATTCCATGTAAACAGAGGGAAAGCACCCAAAGTCCATGCAAACAGAGGGAAAGCACCTAAAATCCATGCAACCAGAAGGAAAGCACCCAAAGTCCATGGAAAAAGAGGAAAAGTGGCCAAAGTCCATGCAAACAGAGAAAAAGTGCCCCAAGTCCATGCAAGCAGAAGGAAAGTACCCAAAGTCCATGCAAACAGAGGGAAAGCAGGCGGAGTCCATGCATGCAGAAGAAAAACACCCAAAGTCCATGAAAGCAGAAGGAACAACCCAAAGACCATTCAACCAGAAGGAAAGCACCCAAAGTCCATGTATGCAGAAGGAAAGCACCCAAAGTCTATGGAAAAAAGAAAGAAGGAAAGTGCACAAAGTCCATGCAAGCAGAAGGGAAGCACCCAAAGTCCATATATGCACAAGGAAAGCACCCAAAGTCCATTAGAACAGAAGAAAAATACCCAAATTTAATGGAAACAGAAGCAAAGTGGCCAATGTCCACGCAAACAGAGAATTAGTGCCCAAAGTTCATGCCAGCAGAAATAAAGCACCAAAAGTCTATGTATGCAGAAGGCAAACACCCAAAGTCCACATAAGCAAATAAAAAGTGCCCAAAGTCAATGCAAACAGCAGGAACAAGCAAACTCCATGCAGATGTAGCTGCAGTCAGACTGCAAACCATAACCTCAGTGCACCCTGACTGTAGCACTGACCTCTGAACAGCAGTGCTGACCCTGATTACATACTGACCATTGTAAGGTGTGGTGACCCATTTACATGTCCGGGACTCTGTGAACGTCTCCAGTCGATACTACAATTATAAAGTGACATATGTGACCATGTGACCGAGGTGACAAGGTCTATAAAATGTGATACTTCCCTTTTAAGGGTAAGAGTAAAAAACATTCTACACACCCTGTATGTATTAAAAGGTCGAAGTTCATGGAAGTCCATTTCCTCTGCAGGGGTGGTGCGGTAGCAGCATTTATTTTTGGCAAAATCCTTCAGGGCATTTCTAGCATCATTTTCTGAGACCGATGGGATTCTGCAAAAATGAAGGCAACAAACCAGAATCGGTGATCTTGAATGCAATTCTACAACAATCAGAAATATATGAGAGCAGGAAACCACGTATCCTAAATTGTCTATATGGAGACTATCTAGCTACCGGTGAGGCTGTCCATGTGGACAATATTGGGCCCCTGAGGGCAGACAAAGAAGCAATCAATTCTCATGACGATCAGTGGGGTCCCAGCAGTAGGACCCCCACCAATCTAATAGTTATCCCCTATCCTGTGGATAGGGAATATCTTTTAACACCGGAATACCCCTTAGGGCTCTTTCACACCTGCGTTCTTGTCTTCCGGCATAGAGTTCCGTCGTCGGGGCTCTATGCCGGAAGAATCCTGATCAGTTTTATCCTAATGCATTCTGAATGGAGAGAAATCCGTTCAGGATGCATCAGGATGTCTTCAGTTCAGGACCGGAACGTTTTTTGGCCGGAGAAAATACCGCAGCATGCTGCGCTTTTTGCTCCGGCCAAAAATCCTGAAGACTTGCCGCAAGGCCGGATCCGGAATTAATGCCCATTGAAAGGCATTAATTCGGATCTGGCCTTAAGCTAAACGTCGTTTCGGCGCATTGCCGGATCCGACATTTAGTTTTTTCTGAATGGTTACCATGGCTGCTGGGACGCTAAAGTCCTGGTTGCCATAGTAGGAGCGGGGAGCGGGGGAGCGGTATACTTACAGTCCGTGCTGCTCCCGGGGCGCTCCAGAGTGACGTCAGGGCGCCCCAAGCGCATGGATCACGTGATCGCATGGCACGTCATCCATGCGCATGGGGCGCTCTGACGTCACTCTGGAGCGCCCCGGGAGCCGCACGGACTGTAAGTATACCGCTCCCCCGCTCCCCGCTCCTACTATGGCAACCAGGACTTTAATAGCATCCTGGCTGCCATAGTAACACTGAACGCATTTTGAAGACGGATCCGTCTTCAAATGCTTTCAGTACACTTGCGTTTTTCCGGATCCGGCGTGTAATTCCGGCAAATGGAGTACACGCCGGATCCGGACAACGCAAGTGTGAAAGAGGCCTAAGGCTTGTAATGGGAGTAGTGGGGGCCAAACAGGCTCTATGACTCCATCCCAAGAAGCTTCTGGTTCTCTATGTATAATGTCTAATAACGTCCTCAGCTACGAAGCACCATCTATAACACTGGTGTAGTCATACATTTAACACAAGAAATAAAAAGCATAAATTATGCAGATTATTAAATAATGTATAGAATAACCAGTACAAATAATACTAAATAAATAATGGACACAATTGATAGTGAGTTAAAGAGTTAAAAGTGATGGGTTTAATATGAGTTTTTTTATATATATACACACCAATCATGGTCATTAATAATATACACTAATCATGGTCACTGTGCTACATATTATGTGGATTTTGTATGTATTTTGAATATATATTTTATTTCTTCTTTTTATTATTTTTTGCTTTATGAGCACAATTTGCTTTGTATATACATATGGGTTCATGCCTATCATTTGCTCTTCATGAGATATCTATTTTTGTTATCATTTATGTCCTATCCTTTGTTTGTTTGTTTCCTTTCCCCTTTTGTCCTCTCTCCCACATGGGTCCCCATGCGTTCAGGTCGAGCCTTCATTGCGTGACGGTGCTTCCGGTCTATGGAACGCAGCACGCGCTCTGATCCAGCGTGATCTGCTGCTTCCGCTATTTGGAACGCGGCTGGTTCGACTGAACGCATGCGCAGATGTCAGTTCCGTCTGCCGCTTGTCTCGGCGCGCATTCTTGCCTCTGTGCTGAATTCATACTGATGACCAGCATCTCCTCCCCCTGTGTGAGGTGTGGGGGGGGGGGGGGGATTCCTCTAATAGACCACATGTACGTCTATACCACAGGTGATGATCATTATTATGTATATATATACAAGCCCATATGTGACACAGAAATAGGCACCTGAGGAAGCCAGCAGAGCCTGGCGATACGCGATGGGCATTTTTCTCCCTGACCACCACGCAGATTCCACCTAGATCATTCATGTTGATGGATTTTATGCACTTTAATTGAAATGTACTAATTTATGTGGGAGGATGTTTAAGGCTTTGTGGTAGAGTCAGGGTGGCGTGTGGCACGTATCCAGTCCACACAGCCATGATTTATTGTATACAATCATTTTAAGTTGTCCTTGTTGTGTCTATTGTCTTGAATAATTTTGATACTTTTTAGATGTGCGGCTCTTATCTCGGTATTCTCTCTCTCTCTTTCTTGGATCATATTGAATGTTTCATACCGTGTGCCGGCATTCTTATCTTAAATCTTGATGTGCCCCCGCCTTCTAGATCTCTGGTGTATTCATACATGGCACTGGGACCATTGGACCTCCTTGATACTTCTGCACCCCCTATATTTATACCCCTGGGTGTGTCAGTATCGCAAGGCTGTCAGGGCCTGCTGGGAGTTGTAGTTTTGCAACAGCGAGAGAGGCTCGGGCTGGAGACCACAGCCTCACAGAATGGATCAAATTATTATTAGTCTTTACTTAAAGGGGTTTTCCGGGATTTTAATATTGATGCCCTATCCTTTAGGATAATTTATCAATATCAGATCGCCAATCAGCTGCTCCATGCCAGTGCAGCCTTCCCTTCATTGATTACCCGCTCGCCGTCGACCTCGCAGCAATGATCAGTGTAATTGCACAAAGCCGTCCCATTCCATTCTATGCGATGGCTTCTTCCTATACACTTGAATACTAAAGAGCCGTCCCATAGAGGTGAATAGGGGGGGGGGGGGGGTCCATCGTGCAAGCGCAGCTACCACTCAATTTACTTTGGCAGTCTCACAGCAATGAATGGAGTGCGCCCTCCTGCACATTTTGAGGGCTCCGTTCTAACCCTATGCCCCCAATGTCCAAGATGGGACAACTCCTTTAAATCTACAGACTGGGTATATACAGTGATCCTCTCTCTGTTACTATGTATACGACACCAGAAGTTCTCTTACGTCCAGCTGGTGTTTGCAGGTGTCGGCATGGAGCCTGGCATCAGCCCCGGTTGGGCTGGGGGCAGAAATTTACCTGTGAACGGCAGGAAAGTCTACATTAGACAAAGGGTCAGAAAAAGAAATAATAGTCACATAGCACGGCTGAAAATAACCAAGGGATCAAGAAAAAAGGAAACAATAAATCAAGAAAAAAAGGAAATAATTTAGGAAAAGGGAAATGCTAATGTGCATCTTTTATGCTTTTATTGATTTTCTTATTTACTGTATCATCAGATATCGGACGGTTCAGACGCCAGTGAGAAATGTGTCATCTATGAGAGCGAGTTTGTAGATTATGAGAAAATGAAATGTTGTCCCCAATAATCTGTTTGTCGGACACAGTCCGTGTCAATAAATGTGAACGTTCTTCTTTACTTTGACTGCGTTCACATCTGCGGAGAAATTCTGGTTTTCTGTTCCTGCATAGGAAAATCGCCGGATCCTGTGTCCGACACCGACTGTAATGAGGTGCATTAGGATCCCAGCATTTTACCCAAAAAAATTCTACTTCATTCAGAGGTATTTCTCCATTTCTTTCCTGGAATCTGGCTGGAACCATCACCACAGATGTGAACCTAGCCTGATTGTACAGACCTAATACCTCCCACAGCTGAAGGTTTGTTACAATCGTATCCAGTCTGGACAATCTACTGAGGTCCAAGCAGCACAAATCTCTCTCCTGTGCTGATGAGCGAGTTTGTTACAATGTATCAGTATGTGTCAGTCTGGAATCCTGGAGGGTCAGCTCACAGACAATTGTTTAGACTGGATACAATTGTAGCAAACCTTCAACCGTATTAGATCGGGGAGGATATTTAAAGGGACACTGACAGGCCCAAAAAGCATATTTAGGTATATATATGACAGTACAGGTCATATAAAGTGTATTAGAATCATCTAAGTAGCCCCCCTGTCCACCTTATAAATACAGTAATCTGAAGTTTTATAACCTGCTTTCATCGTGTTCAATCTGCCCAAGGGGCGGTGTTTCATCTCAACTTGCGCCCAGCCAGCCTCGCCACAACTGCCGTTTGAAGCGCCGCCCAGCTAATCAATATTCACTTCGCTGGGCGGCTACTCTGAAGCGCTGCTGTGCCCGGCGCATGCGCATTAAGCAGAGGCTGCATCGGCCTCTGGGAATCAGACTGTGCGCAGGCGCGATGCGATCCCGGCTAGTGAGGGTGCCGGGCGCATGCGCTGAAGATGGCCGGGGACACTAGTAGCCGCCCAGCGAAGTGAATATTGATTAGCTGGGCGGCGCTTCAGACGGCAGTTGTGGCGAGGCTGGCGGGGCGCAAGTTGAGATGAAACATCGCCCCTTGGGCAGATTGAACACGATGAAAGCAGGTTATAAAACTTCTTTTTACTGTATTTATGAGGTGGACAGGGGGGATACTTAGATGATTCTAATACACTTTATATGACCTGTACTGTCATATATATACCTAAATATGCTTTTTGGGCCTGTCAGTGTCCCTTTAAACTGAAGTTTCTCATTCACTAACAGCAAGCAGAGAAAATGGAGACAAATTGTAACAAAAGTCAATTAGAAAGCATCAGGGCACTTTAGGGCTCATGCACACGAACGTGTGGCGGCCGTGTCGTGCAAACAGCGGGTCTGCAATATACGGGCACCGGCTGTGTGCGCGCCATATCATGGATGCGGGCCCATTCACTTGGGTCTGCAGTCTGGAAGGTACTATGGAGTACTTCCATGGGTTTTCTCTCCGTGCCTCTGCATCGCAAAAAAAAATAGAACATGCTATATTTTTCTGCGGTGCGGACGTATCGTGGATCCTTTCAAGTTGAATGGGTCTGCATCCGCCAGCGCAGGCCACATGGATGCAATTTGCGATCCCCAATGCACAGCACCCATGTGATTTTTGGGCCTATTATCGGGGACAAGCCTTCATCGGGTGATGGGCATCTATCAACCTGTTGATCCCTAGTTGTTACATAAAGCATAGTGCGGCACCGCAGGGACTCCATCTGCTTCCCCACGGACCTCACCACACACTCGGCTCTGCTATGCTTTGCTGCTAAGAACTATGAAAAGTATTTCCCAGCATCTCAAGGATGGAGATTTAGAGAAAAGCAGCCTCCTCCTAATTAGTAGCAGAAAACATTATAAAAGGCGATATTCATCCAGAATAATTGGAGAAGCCATGTAATAAAGATGAGGTCATGTGTGCATTACCCCCGGAATCAAACCTCGGTCACGGTCCACATCGAGTGTCTGCTCTGGAGTTTCAGTTGCAGAATCTGCGGTTCAGATAAAAGGCCTCATGCACACGACCGTTGTGTGCATCCGCGGCCGTTGTTCCATTTTCCGTTCTTTTCCGCTGACCCATTGAATGGGTCAGTGGAAAAATTGGAAAATGCACCGTTTGGCGTCCGTGATCCGTGTTTCCAGTCCGTGAAAAAAATATGACCTGTCCTATTTTTTTTACGGCCAACGGTTCACGGACCCATTCAAGTCAATGGGTCCGTGAAAAATCACGGATGCACACAAGATTGTCATCCGCGTCCGTGATCCGTGTCCGTTTTTTCCTATCATTTCAAAGAAAAACTTTACTTAGATTTTTTTTTCATTTTTCATGTCCGTGGATCCTCGGAACAACGGAAACCGTTTTTGCGGACCGCAAAAAAAACGTCCGTGTGCATGAGGCCTTACTTAGATCTATCTTCTCCTGGAAAAGCTGGGTAATCTCCAATATGGCCTCCATGACGACTCCAGCCAGGGCTGTTACCTCCTGAATGGTAAATCTGTCTATTTAGGGATTCATTCACCTTTCACCTTTTATTATCTAGAAATCAAGGAGAGCTAGGGGCCCGCATATGTAAGTGCCCCCACAGCCAGCCTCATATTCCAGCAGCTGAAATCTTCCTAAATTACAGATGTAGCAAAGTTCTCAAAGGCTTTTGTTGCACTAAAGTTTGCTACATCTGTACATAGAAAGCTTTGCCTGCAGCGCCCCTGCAGGAAGAACAGGATATAACATCCAAGACAACAATACAGCTCAAGAGATCTCCTTTTTTTAGATGGATGGTGGTTTTTGTTCCACTGGCCCAGTTTACTTTAGCTACTGGCATAGATTCTGGAATTAAAGGGAGGCATCCAAATATAGACAATCCCTTTAAATATTACAATGATATGTCTAAGAAATCAGAAAATATGTTATAACAAAATGTAACATCAGTAAGCAAAGTAGTCCACATACCGCCATCATCGCTGCCCATGCCTTCATACCCTGGAATCACCTCCCAGTCAGAGGGTGGCGCTGTTGGACCATCAGTGACTACTGCAGGTGCAGTAAGAGGAGCCCCCTGTGACGTCATGGCTGGAGCCATAGCTGGATTCATTAGCGCTGACGTCATTGCTTTCTCTGGATAGTTTCATAATTCAGGGAGCAGAGCACAGAGAGAGAGAGAGAGAGATTAGGTGAAAATCAATGTACGGATCGAATCCTAGACTCATCAGTCGGCTCGTCCTCCTACTGCCCAGAGCTTATCAGAGCAGGATCAGACTACACAGGGCTGGTTTGTAGTCTGTAACCATGGAGACACGCGGTTCTGCCTAGGAGCTGTGGACAGAAAGCGGCAGGATTTTTTTATTGCAATGTTTTGTTTTATTTTAGGGTACTTTCACACTTGCGGCAGAGGATTCGGATCCGTCAAAACGTATGCAAAATCCTGATCCGTCTGACAAATGCATTGAAATGCCGGATCCTTCTCTCTGGTGTCATCTGGAAAAAAACGGATCCAGCATTTATTTTTTTCACATTTTTGCGGTCTGAGCATGCGTAGACCGCAAAAACGGATCAGTTTTGCCGGATCAGGCATTAATGCATTTCAATGGGAAAAAATGCTGGATCCGGCATTCCGGCAAGTGTTCTGGAATTTTGGATGGAGATAAAACCGTAGCATGCTGCGGTATTAACTCCGTCCTGAAAAGGCAAAAAGACTGAACTGAAGACGTCCTGAAGGGATCGCTCTCCATTCAGAATGCATGGGGATAAAACTAATCAGTTCTTTTCCGGTATTGAGCCCCTGGGACGGAACTCATTGCCGGAAAAGAATAACGCTAGTGTGAAAGTAGCCTAAGATGCATTTGCAAAACTCTGAGAATTGGGAAACTGATTGCGTCAGCGTTGTTACGGTTTATTGTCCATTGCAACATTCCTGGAACCATCCTTGCGAAAGTCTGCACGCCTGTACATGGTGCGGCTTATCTATCTTTATGTCCTGTCTTCAGTGGAGGAAAGTATACGATTGTTATGACGTATTGTAAATGAGCAGCGCTGTCATGGGGGCAATGAGGCCGACAGCTTTTTAATCTATTTCTCACTTACCTAAAATTTATCGGGACCGATCTGATGAGTCTCGTACTAACAATAAGCTGAAGGTTTGTTACAGTGTATCCCCCACAGGTAATCCCCTGTGAGCTACACACAGCAGCAGCGCAAATCTCTCTGCTCTCCTGGACTGCAAACCGATACATTTCACCTGCACTGATACACTGTAGCAGAGGTGCAGCGAGGCTTCCAGCACCCGGGGCAAGGAATCCATATTGGCCCAGTCCTCCTCACCGCACCCCGCCACACAAATTTACATAAAGACGAATAAGTTCAGCGGCGTGTGTCACGTGGTGCGTCAAACTTTTTTTTATTTTTTTTACTAAGCCGCTCCTCTAACTCCACCCAATGCATAACTTTACTCACCGAGTACCACTTACCTGATAAAATCTATCCCAGGGTACACAGCGGAACCAACACACCTGCGATAAACGAAAGAACCAACTGGTTCTACCTCAATCAGGGTGCCACTGGCGTCGGCGTGATGTCTGCTGGATCTGGAACAAGTGGTTTAAAGCAAAAATTATAATCACAAAATGCCCAGCAGGGGGCGCTGCGCTGGCCTGTAAAACCGAGTCATCCCAATGTATAGCAGGGTACTCAAGGGCATTTCCCCTTAGTTCTGCCACAAAGTACTAATGCCCACATTGTGCCCTCTCACTGCAGTTTTGTCCACCTTGTGCCCCTTCAAAGTACTTATGCCTATCTTTGTGCCCCTTCACGGTAGTTTTGGCCACCTTTGTGCCCCTTCACAATAGTTTTGGCCACTATTGTGCCCCTTCACAGTAGTTTTGGCCACCATTGTGCCCCTTAACAGTAGTTATGCCTCCCTTTGTGCCCCTTCACAGTAGTTATGCCCATCTTTGTGCCCCTTCACAGTAGTTTTGGCCACCATTGTGCCCCTTAACAGTAGTTATGCCTCCCTTTGTGCCCCTTCACAGTAGTTATGCCCACCTTTGAGCCCCTTTACAGTAGTTATGCCTACCTTTGTGCCCCTTCACAGTAGTTTTGGCCACCTTTGTGCCCCTTCACAGTAGTTATGCCCACCTTTGTGCCCCTTCACAGTAGTTATGGCACCTTTGTGCCTCTTCACAGTAGATATGCCCACCGTTGTGCCCCCTCATTGCAGTTATGTCCTCCTTGTACCCCCTTTCGGCCCCTAGTGCCCTCTCTAGCTTCATAAAAAACAAAAAACACAAATACTCATCTGTTGCCCTGATGGTCGGCACATCCTGCGTTCCTCAGTAGCAGCAGCACGACGCGCTCTCACACACACTGCGCCGCTGGCTGTGCAGGAGGCTGATTCCCGGGCTTTCACCTCACAGTGCGATGTGCGGCTGCTGGGGAGCGTTGGGGACCAGCGGAACAGTGAAGCAGGGAGCAGACGGCTCCCTACTTTATCATCTAAATGAACTGCCAGGCAGGTGCCCCCCCCCATCAAGCCCCCAGCTCCCCCCCCCCCCACTGCTCCCCTGCACTGTAGCAAACAGTCAGGATAGAAGAGAGATTTGTAAAAGGCCTCATGCACACGACCATATGTATTTTGCAGTCCACAAATTGCAGCCGCCCTTGTTGCATCCGTATTTTTTGCAGACCCATTGACTTCAATAGGTCCATGGTCCACATTTTACAGCCATGTACAGGACATGCTCTATCTTTTTGCAGAACGGACATACGGATGCGGAAAGCACACAGATGTAATGTCTGCATTTGTATGTTCATTATGCAAAGATAATAAGACGCAGACCACGGAACTATAGAAGTCAATGGGACCGAAAAAAAGTGTGGATGGCACACAGATTCGCAGTGTACGGACACCAAAATGGACACAGTCGTGTGCATGAGGCATGTTTAGCCCAAATTATAATAACCTTCAAGCAGAATCTTGAGAACGGTGAAGAATTGAAACACAAATGATGCTAGAAAGTTGCAGAGCTTTTCAATCAGGAGGATGAGTCCTGTGGCGGGTCCTACCTGATGGCATGAGGTAATTGGCGTCGAACGGCTGCCCCATGGCTCCATAGTTGGTGGAGTTTGGTGCTCTGAGAATAAGAAAATAATTAGAATAACTCATAACCTTCACCAGACATAAAGGTAAAGAAATCCGGTTCTAAAAATCTGCTCGGTTTTTTCAGTCTCAATTGGGAATGTCATCCAGCTTTCCCAGACTCCAGAATGGGAATTCAGAAATTCCGGATACTTTCCGGATTCCCACAACTTTCTCTCCTGCCATTCAGTCCCTTAGAAAAGCTGGGAGACATCCCACGTGGGAATTCACGTTGACCAGTCCTCCCGATGGTTGCAGTCACCATTGAACCCCTATCACACAGAGCAACAGAACAAGCAGGGGCTGTGAAGCTGAAGGATTCTGGTTAAACTTTGGCAGACATTAAAGGGAACCTGTCACCTGGATTTTGGGTATAGAGCTGAGGACATGGGTTGCTAGATAGCCGCTAGCACATCCGCAATACCCAGTCCCCATAGCTCTGTGTGCTTTTATTGTGTATAAAAACCGATTTGATACATATGCAAATTAACTTGAGATGAGTCAGAGCTTGAAAATATGACTCTTCTCTGGTCACACAAGTAAGATATGACTCTTTTATGTTAATTTGCATATGTATCAAATCGTTTTTTTTTACAGAATAAAAGCACACAGAGCTATGGGGACTGGGTATTGCGGGTGTGCTAGCGGCCATCTAGCAACCCATGTCCTCAGCTCTATACCCAAAATCCTGGTGACAGATTCCCTTTAAGACCAGGGACACACATGACGGAAAATCTAGCGGACCCATCCACTGCAGATTTTTTGCTCCTTTTCCGATGTAAAAATGCACAAAGAAACACAGCAAAACCACATAAGTGCAGGTATTTTTGGCAGAAATGCCAGCAGATTTCACTCTCTGCATTAGAAATGGTGAAATCCGCAAAAAACAATCCGCTGTATAAAATTATTCAGATTTCAAATCCACAATAGCGCAGCTTTTCTGCTGCATTCTTTTTATGCAACGTGTGGAAGAGAATTCAGAAATTCTCATCCACATCGGATATGCCGCACGAAAATCCACAGCTAATCAGTCACATGTGACCCCGGCCGTAAGCTACAGCTTATAGATGAGGCGCGGCTTCCTGGACATGAGACATAATGAGTAGCAGCAATAACAGAATTTCCCATTCTAATCACATCAGTGCAGTTATTATCATGAGACTGAGAGATCACACCGTGGTAATAATACATAATGTGCAGTGTTCACACAGTAAAAGGCTCAGGCTAAGTCCTAGGCGGCCGCTTGCATCCCCGTCTTTCAACCCCAGTAATGAACCATATATAGGGAGATGTTGCAATAATCCCAAAAATCACTGCAAAATGGTGATACAGAGCAAAGTCACCACAGGGTCGTCACCTGCTCCTCATATTTAGTACAATTTAAATGGACACCTGAAAACCCAACTCTGCAACTAGATGGCTGATAATAGGGGGCAATAGACTGTATTCTCCTTTCCTACAGTCATCCTCACCCCTGAAATGGCTGATAACAGGAGGCAATAGACTGTATTCTCCTGTCCTACAGTCATCCTCTCCCCTGAAATGGCTGATAACAGGGAGCAATAGACTGTATTCTCCTGTCCTACAGTCGTCCTCTCCCCTGAAATGGCTGATAACAGGAGGCAATAGACTGTATTCTCCTGTCCTACAGTCATCCTCTGCCCTGAAATGGCTGATAACAGGAGGCAATAGACTGTATTCTCCTGTCCTACAGTCATCCTCTCCCCTGAAATGGCTGATAACAGGGGGCAATAGACTGTATTCTCCTGTCCTACAGTCATCCTCTCCCCTGAAATGGCCGATAACAGGGGGCAATAGACTGTATTCTCCTGTCCTACAGTCATCCTCTCCTCTGAAATGGCTGATAACAGGGGGCAATAGACTGTATTCTCCTGTCCTACAGTCATCCTCTCCTCTGAAATGGCTGATAACAGGGAGCAATAGACTGTATTCTCCTGTCCTACAGTCATCCTCTCCCCTGAAATGGCTGATAACAGGGAGCAATAGACTGTATTCTCCTGTCCTACAGTCATCCTCACCCCTGAAATGGCTGATAACAGGGAGCAATAGACTGTATTCTCCTGTCCTACAGTCATCCTCTCCCCTGACATGGCTGATAACAGGAGGCAATAGACTGTATTCTCCTGTCCTACAGTCATCCTCTCCCCTGAAATGGCTGATAACAGGGGGCAGTAGACTGTATTCTCCTGTCCTACAGTCATCCTCTCCCCTGAAATGGCTGATAACAGGGAGCAATAGACTGTATTCTCCTGTCCTACAGTCGTCCTCACCCCTGAAATGGCTGATAACAGGGAGCAATAGACTGTATTCTCCTGTCCTACAGTCGTCCTCACCCCTGAAATGGCTGATAACAGGGGGCAATAGACTGTATTCTCATGTCCTACAGTCATCCTCCCCCTGAAATGGCTGATAACAGGGAGCAAAAGACTGAATTCTCCTGTCCTACAGTCATCCTCTCCCCTGAAATGGCTGATAACAGGAGGCAATAGATTGTATTCTCCTGTCCTACAGTCATCCTCTCCCCTGAAATGGCTGATAACAGGGAGCAATAGACTGTATTCTCCTGTCCTACAGTCATCCTATCCCCTGAAATGGCTGATAACAGGGGGCAATAGACTGTATTCTCCTGTCCTACAGTCATCCTCTCCCCTGAAATGGCTGATAACAGGGGCAATAGACTGTATTCTCCTGTCCTACAGTCATCTTCTCCCCTGAAATGGCTGATAACAGGGGGCAATAGACTGTATTCTCCTGTCCTACAGTCATCCTCTCCCCTGAAATGGCTGATAACAGGGGGCAATAGACTGTATTCTCCTGTCCTACAATCATCCTCTCCCTTGAAATGGCTGATAACAGGAGGCAATAGACTGTATTCTCCTGTCCTACAGTCATCCTCTCCCCTGAAATGGCTGATAACAGGGGGCAATAGACTGTATTCTCCTGTCCTACAGTCATCCTCTCCCCTGTAATGGCTGATAACAGGGGGCAATAGACTGTATTCTCCTGTCCTACAGTCATCCTCTCCCCTGAAATGGCTGATAACAGGGGGCAATAAACTGTATTCTCCTGTCCTACAGTCGTCCTCTCCCCTGAAATGGCTGATAACAGGGGGCAATAGACTGTATTCTCTTGTCCTACAGTCATCCTCTCCCCTGAAATGGCTGATAACAGGGGGCAATAAACTGTATTCTCCTGTCCTACAGTCGTCCTCTCCCCTGAAATGGCTGATAACAGGGGGCAATTAGACTGTATTCTCCTGTCCTACAGTCATCCTCTCCTCTGAAATGGCTGATAACAGGGGGCAATAGACTGTATTCTCCTGTCCTACAGTCATCCTCTCCCCTGAATTGGCTGATAACAGGGGGCAATAGACTGTATTCTCCTGTCCTACAGTCATCCTCTCCCCTGAGATGGCTGATAACAGGGGGCAATAGACTGTATTCTCCTGTCATACAGTCATCCTATCCCCTGAAATGGCTGATAACAGGGGGCAATAGACTGTATTCTCCTGTCCTACAGTCATCTTCCCCCCTGAAATGGCTGATAACAGGGAGCAATAGACTGTATTCTCCTGTCATACAGTCATCCTATCCCCTGAAATGGCTGATAACAGGGGGCAATAGACTGTATTCTCCTGTCCTACAGTCATCTTCCCCCCTGAAATGGCTGATAACAGGGGGCAATAGACTGTATTCTCCTGTCCTACAGTCATCATCTCCCCTGAAATGGCTGATAACAGGGAGCAATAGACTGTATTCTCCTGTCCTACAGTCATCCTCTCCACTGAAATGGCTGATAACAGGGGGCAATAGACTGTATTCTCCTGTCTTACAGTCATCCTCTCCCCTGAAATGGCTGATAACAGGGGGCAATAGACTGTATTCTCCTGTCCTACAGTCATCCTCTCCCCTGAAATGGCTGATAACAGGGAGCAATAGACTGTATTCTCCTGTCCTACAGTCATCCTCTCCCTGAAATGGCTGATAACAGGGGGTAATAGACTGTATTCTCCTGTCCTACAGTCATCCTCTCCTCTGAAATGGCAGATAACAGGGCACAGTCCCACAGATGCCTGCTGTCCAGACTTTAGGATATGCTTCCTCTTAAATCATGGTTGGCCATCCTGTGATTGGGCATGCTGAGCTTTGTAGTTCTACCGTGACTGTTCTGTAATAGAAATGAACAGTAGCAAAACTGATACAAAGTAACGACACAGGATTAACATGTCACTGACCTGATCCCCCTGTGCTCCTCCATGACCACAGAATGTGACTGATAGAAGTAGAACTCACTTCCTCTTCCTTATGCAGATTATTACACAATTCTCCGCCCAGCCGGGTCACCACTTTCTGTTTCTGTTCTCCGGTTACAACCCCGTACTGCTGTGCATCACAGTTCTATAATATTACAAAGTGTCATTTCTGCTTGCTGTCAGTGAATGGAGACAGAAGCATTCCCAAATGGTAAAAACTATAAAGAACTGTTACTTCCAGAACTGAAGGTTTGTTACAAGTGTAGCTGGACAACAGGCTGGACTCCAGACTGATACAATGTATCAGGGTAGTTAAATGTGTCAAAATATCAAAAGATGAGAGACGTTCAAGCTGCTTATGTGAGGATTCGATTGTAACAAACCCTCAGAGAATGAATGGACTTTTGCCATAAATGTCTACACCAGGGATCAGCAACCTTCAGCATTCCAGCTGCTGTAAAACTACAACTCCCAGCATGCAAACATACTTGGCTGTTCTTCTAACTCCAATAGAAATGAATAGAGCATTTTGGGAGTTGTAGTTTCAGAACAGCTGGTTGCTGATCCCGGGTCTAGACGCATAGCAGCAGACTCCTATGGTCCATCTATTGTAACACTGGTAACAACACTCATAACATAGAGTCATGTTAGGGTAGTTCTGGGGCTGCATCCGTTTCACAATCGCAGACAAGAATAGCAATTTCTATTATAGGGCGAGCCATGTGCAGTCTGGAAAAAGGGAAATGCAGACGGCCAGTATCCGTGCTCTTCGGATGTGCAATTTGCAGACCGCAAAACACTTACGGACGTGTCAATGGACCCTTAACATGAAAATCAAATAGACTGCTGTGGCGCCCCCATCTGACCATCCAGTGCATTTAACACCAGAAAAGTCATTTTCAGCTGTATGACCCCCAAATTTAGGCCACATTTATACGACAGTACGTATTTTGTGGTCCGAAAAAAGCGGATTACTTCAATTGTCTGCATTTGTGGCCAAGAATTGGACATGTTCTTATTGTTCCATTCTTTATCTCCCATGTGCTTTCCACCTCCATATGTCCGTTCTACAAAAAGCAGACGCCACGACTTCCGGTTCCGGCACTGCCATGTGAGAACGCAAAGGGAAGAGCTCCTCCGCGGCACTGATCTAACAAGTTACTTTTAAGTGAGCCTGCATAGCATTCTCTCCCCCGACATCGGGACACAACATCGGGAGATCTCACTCGCTGCACATGGAGCGATACTTACTTCATAGCAGCCAGAAATCGGTGGGATTCCCTTCCTCGCCTCACAGCCTACCAATATGGCGGCGGCGACATCACCCCTCCTGCTCCAGGATGACGGCTCTCAAGATCCAGAACCTTTTAGCGGGGACCCAGATGTGCTGGATTACAAGCGACTAGCCATTGAAGTGGCACTACGCATAACCCCGGACATCAAAAAGACCCTGGAGACCACCATCCAGTCCTCCCTGAACGCATTGCAGGAGGAAGTAGGTCAAACCAGCCAAAGGGTGGGAGAACTTGAGCAAGAGATAAATTTGCTTCGTGCCACCTCGGCAGAAGTAGCCACCACTATTCAAACCCAGCAACGGGTTATTGATCAAATGCACTGAAAAATGGAGGATCTTGAAAACAGGTCCCTCCACAACAATCTGCGGATGGTGGGACTGCCTGAGAGCATCCGGCCTCCAGAATTACTTGACATATGCGAGAAGGAGCTGCCAGAGGCTTTGGGCCGTAACTTTTTCTGTAGGGTGGAAAGAGCACACAGAGTGGGGCCAGACACCATGACGAGGCACAGGTCCCGCTCTGCCCCGACTCCTTCTTTCCTCCGAGAGAGACCTCGCCAAGTTATAATGTGTCTGCTGGATTTAATGACAAAGCAGCCATGATGCGAGCCTTCCGGAGAAGACATCGCCTGATATCTATCAGGGGCCACACAGTCATGTTAGTTAAAGATTACTCAGCGGAGATGGCGAAAAAGCGCAAAGCTTTCAGCCCTATCTGCACTAAGCTATACGAGGGAAATATCCGGTTCCAGCTCCTGCACCCGGCGATTCTAAAGGTTTATCATCAGGAAAAGGTTCTTACTTCGGAAGCGGAGACGGCCTTGGACTCCATTATCTTCAGGAATGTCTCCACTCCAGCATCCTCTTCGCCACGAACCTACGGACATTCTGAAGAGAGGAAAACCTTCCAACAGCGCAGAGGTCGCTCAGAAAGACGATCGGCAGGAAGATCAAGAAGCATCAGACGACTGACTCCGCAATCGTCGGGAAGATACGGCTAGATGCGGACCGCCAAACGCCCTTAGAAGGTTAAGTGTGACTCTAACTCGCCTGACGCCATGCATGGCGAAATCTCTGCAGACCAAGATATATATATATATATATATAAAGTCAGGTCCATAAATATTGGGACATGGACACAATTGTAACATTTTTGGCTCTATACACCACCACAATGGATTTGAAATGAAACAAACAAGATGTGCTTTACCTGCAGACTGTCGGCTTTACCTGCAGACTGTCAGCTTTACCTGCAGACTGTCAGCTTTACCTGCAGACTGTCAGCTGTAATCTGAGGGGATTTACATCCATATCAGGTGAACGGTGCAGGAATTACAGCAGTTTGCATCTGTGCCTCCCACTTGTTAAGGAACCAGAAGTAATGGGACAGAATAATAATCATAAATCAAACTTTCACTTTTTAATACTTGGTTACAAATCCTTTGCAGTCAATTACAGCCTGAAGTCTGGAACGCATAGACATCACCAGACGCTGGTCTCATCCCTGGTGACGCTCGGCCCGGCCTCTACTGCAACTGTCTTCAGTTCCTGCTTGTTCTTGGGGCATTTTCCCTTCAGTTTTGTCTTCAGCAAGTGAAATGCTCAATCGGATTCAGGTCCGGGGATTGACTCGGCCATTGCAGTACATTCCACTTCTTTCCCTTAAACTCTTTGGTTGCTTTTGCAGTATGCTTTGGGTCATTGTCCATCTGCACTGTGAAGCGCTGTCCAATGAGTTCTGAAGCATTTGGCTGAATAGGAGCAGATAATATTGCCCGAAACACTTCAGAATTCATCCTGCTGCTTTTGTCAGCAGTCACATCATCAATAAATACCAGAGAACCAGTTCCATTGGCAGCCATACATGCCCACGCCATGACACTACCACCACCATGCTTCACTGATGAGGTGGTCTGCTTAGGATCATGAGCAGTTCCTTTCCTTCTCCATACTCTTCTCTTCCCATCACTCTGGTACAAGTTGATCTTGGTCTCATCTGTCCATAGGATGTTGTTCCAGAACCGTGAAGGCTTTTTTAGATGTCGTTTGGCAAACTCTAATCTCGCCTTCCTGTTTTTGAGGCTCACCAATGGTTTCCATCTTGTGGTGAACCCTCTGTATTCACTCTGGTGAAGTCTTCTCCTGATGGTTGACTTTGACACACATACACCTACCTCCTGGAGAGTGTTCTTGATCCGGCCAACTGTTGTGAAGGGCGTTTTCTTCACCAGGGAAAGAATTCTTCGCTCATCCACCACAGTTGTTTTCCGTGGTCTTCCGGGTCTTTCGGTGTTGCTGAGCTCTCCGGTGCGTTCCTTCTGTGTAAGAATGTTCCAAAAAGTTGTTTTGGCCGCGCCTAATGTTTTTGCTATCTCTCTGATGGGTTTGTGGTGTTTTTCAGCCTAATGATGGCTTCACTGATAGTGACCGCTCTTTCGATCTCATCTTGACAGTTGACAGCAACAGATTCCAAATGCAAATAGCAAATAGCAGACTGGAGATGTCCTCTGGACCCTTTATCTGCTCATTGTAATTGGGATAATGAGGGAATAACACACACCGGCCATGGAACAGCTGAGAAGCCAATTGTCCCATTACTTTTGGTCCCTTAACAAGTGGGAGGCACAGATGCAAACTGCTGTAATTCCTGCACCGTTCACCTGATTTGGATGTAAATACCCTCATATTACAGCTGACAGTCTGCAGGTAAAGCTGACAGTCTGCAGGTAAAGCTGACAGTCTGCAGGTAAAGCCGACAGTCTGCAGGTAAAGCTGACAGTCTGCAGGTAAAGCTGACAGTCTGCAGGTAAAGCACATCTTGTCGGTTTCATTTCAAATCCATTGTGGTAGAGTATAGAGCCAAAAATGTTACAATTGTGTTGATGTCCCAATATTTATGGACCTGACTGCATGTGTCTTGAGCTAGTTCATGGGGGTATTTAAGAGGTTCTTTGTTTGTGTACTCAGCGTGAAGTTATGGGGTTATGACATGCGGAGGTTTCAGTGCCTGCAGTTTAGAGCTATCTCTGGCAGAAAAAAGAGAAGTCTCCAGCTTAGCACCGGGAAGTGTACACTGACCATTCTTACTTCCACATACGGTGTAGCACTAGTTTCTATCTCAGCTACTACTATATAAGAGTTAAATTGTTGATTATTGTTCTTCCCTCACTTTCTCCTTTTCTCTACTTTCCTGACCTTCTCATCGTGCTCCATTGGACACTACCAAGCCAGACCAGTGATGCATATACTATCCTGGAACAGGAAAGGGCTTCGCTCTCCATCGAAGCGCTCTAAAATTCTACGTGACTAGAAACGTCTACGTCGTGAGATTGTTCTCCTCCAGGAGACTCATCTAGTCAAAGAGGATTTTTTCCGGATGCAGAAGTTCTGGGTTGGTAGAGTCTATAGATCTCCGGCTGTAGGCCACAAAGCTGGAGTGATGATCTTACTCCAAGTGGATTTTACTCCACTTTCTGAGACATATGACGAGGGCCGCAGTTTGGACATGCCTGGCTTAGATTAACCCTAGAATTTGAAGGTGCAAAGTATAGCATACATAACATATAGGCACCTAATGGGGGAAATAAAACCTTCTTCACCAGCTTAGAAAATAGGTTACTATCAGATGAAAATCCCCAACAAGATTGTAGGAGGAGATTTCAATACAGTTGTCCCGACTCATGAGGATCGGTCAGTAATTAACCCACGCCCCACCGATAAGGTCTTACAACCCCTCATGTCCTCTTCTGGCATTACAGACACATGGAGATCTCTTCACCCAGATGATAGAGAATGCACACATTATTCTCATGTGCACCAGTCGTGGTCTCACATTGATTATCTGCTGCCTAGCACAAACATGGAGGGCAGAGTGACCGGTGCGGAGATCCATGGTTTGGGGATATCAGATCACTCACCTGTATCTATTTACTTTCAGAACGCACATCCCAGGGGAACGGATTTTATTTGGCGCTATCCTTCCTTCTTGGCCAAGGATGATAACTTCCACAATATCTTAAAAGGTTGGTGGTTGGAGTTTGAAGATGACAATCCCCCACATGCATCAGATGTCTCTACTCATTGGGAAGTGGCAAAAGCGGTTTTGAGGGGTAAGATAATTGGGCACAGGGCCGGCGTCATAACCCGGCATCCCCGGGGCCCAATGCTCCTGGGGGGGCCCACTGAGCTGCTATGAGCACTTCCATCAATACAGATGGGAGCTCTCACTGCTGTCATTTCACTTACGCAGTACCCCTTTGGTGGGGCCTCTGAGCTGCAGAGACTCAGAACACGCCCCCTCTACACAGGACACGCCCCCTCTACACAGGACATGCTGCCTGAGGAGAGAGACCGCAGGGCTGGAGCACAGAAGTGTGAGGACAGTCTGTGAGTGAGTCTGCACTGTGACTGTCTCTTGTCTGTGGGACAGAAGGGGGGACTCTTCGATCTGCTGCTTCATTCTATTTAGTTGTGTTACTGTTTCATTAAGCAGTTTGTCTCCATGACACCTGCCCCCCCCCCCCATATCCTGTCCTATCTCATCCTCATGGGACCCCTGCTGTCTCCTTTCCTCCCTCATGTATCCAGAGCTCCTGTCCCACCCTCCGATCTCCTATTGCTGCCCTGCACAGACCTCCTGCCCCTACTTCTTGTATGAATCCCCCTCAGAGCCCCTTCCACCTACTTGCTGTGTCCACCCCTCCTGTCCATCCAGGGCCCCTGTCTCACATTATGGTGGCATCTGAACAGCATTCACCATAAGGGCCTTCTAACGTCACAGGGTCATGTGACTGTGCCCCCCACCCCGTACTGTGCCCCTTTATACCCTGCATTGTGCCCTCTTACCACACCCTGTGCAGTGCCCATAGTCATTCCCTGTACTGTGCCCTCTTATACCCTTTTATCCGGTCACTGTATGGTGGTTTTATCATTGTATGTCGGTGTTATCACTATATGGCGGTGGTATCCAATAACTGCATGGCCATAACTGTATCCCCTTCCCTGCCCACGCCATCCTTTTTTAGACCTGGCATGAGCGGGAAAAGATACAGATTGCGGTGCTAAGGACCTTTGCACCACAATCTGTGTCAGAAATACGCCTAATATAGATGTATTTCTATATAATAAATGACCCCCTAATTGTATTATTATTTGGAGGTAGGGCTAATATCTGTATATTATATAGATTCTAGTGTCTTATACTGTGCCCTGTATTTCCCAGTAGAAAATGATCCTGGGAAGCATAGTCCTCATCCCTGACCACCAGGACCAGTTAGCGCTCTGTCAGTACATGGCGGCCTCCCCGCTCCGCCACGCTGCTCCGCTGTGTACTGGGGCTTATTCTGACACTAGGGCTGGGTTCACGTCCTATTTTTGCCATCCATTTAATGTATACCAAAAATGTATGCGTTCCCAGATGCCTCAGACTGATGCCGTACAGGGGCGTCCGGTCACCATACAATCCTCAGACTGATGCCGTACAGTGGCGTCCGGTCACCATACAATCCTCAGACTGATGCCGTACAGTGGCGTCCGTTCACCATACAATCCTCAGACTGATGCCGTACAGTGGCGTCCGGTCACCATACAATCCTCAGACTGATGCCGTACAGTGGCGTCCGGTCACCATACAATCCTCAGACTGATGCCGTACAGCGGCGTCCAGTCACCATACAATCCTCAGACTGATGCCGTACAGTGGGGTCCGGTCGCCATACAATCCTCAGACTGATGCCGTACAGTGGCGTCCGGTCACCATACAATCCTCAGACTGATGCCGTACAGCGGCGTCCGGTCACCATACAATCCTCAGACTGATGCCGTACAGCGGCGTCCGGTCACCGTACAATCCTCAGACTGATGCTGTACAGTGGCGTCCGTTCACCATACAATCCTCAGACTGATGCCGTACAGCGGCGTCCAGTCACCATACAATCCTCAGACTGATGCCGTACAGTGGCGTCCGTTCACCATACAATCCTCAGACTGATGCTGTACAGTGGCGTCCGGTCACCATACAATCCTCAGACTGATGCCGCACAGTGGCGTCCGTTCACCATACAATCCTCAGACTGATGCCGTACAGTGGCGTCCGGTCACCATACAATCCTCAGACTGATGCCGCACAGTGGCGTCCGGTCACCATACAATCCTCAGACTGATGCCGTACAGCGGCGTCCGGTCACCATACAATCCTCAGACTGATGCCGCACAGTGGCGTCCGGTCACCATACAATCCTCAGACTGATGCCGTACAGTGGCGTCCGGTCACCATACAATCCTCAGACTGATGCCTTACAGTGGCGTCCGTTCACCATACAGTTCCATGGTAGAAAAAACATATACGTTAACGTCTGCATTTTTTACTTGACTGCAGGATACAAAAACGTGGAGCGCTGCACATGTCTATACATCAAACCGATAGGAAAAACGTGATGTGAACACACATGGGGGGGGGGGGAGGGGGGCTTACTAAAAATTTGCTGTGGGGCCCAGTCAGTTCTAGCTACATCACTGCACGTCTCCTTCTCTCCTCCAGGCCCGGCTCACTGCTGCAGCGGCCGCCGGAGGAGAGAAGGAGCGCAGGGAGCTGCGGTTAGTGAATGACAGGACCGCCGCCTCCCCTGCAATGATAGGTATGTGAGGGGGCCACTGGGGGGTCATTCATCACACTGTGAGGGCCCCTTACACAGTATAATGACTCCCAGTGCCCCCCATTTAGTATAATGATCCCATTGACCCTCCATTTAGCATAATGACCACCAGAGCCCCTATTAAATATAATAACCCCTCGTGCCCCCTCCATACAGTATAACCCCCAGTGTGGGGGCGACTGGGGGTCATTATTCTGAATGGAGGGTCACTGTGGGGTCATTATACTGTGAGGGCCCTTTACATAATTTAGAATAATGATCACCAATGACCCTCCATTCAGTATAATGACCCCCAGAGCCCCCTCCATACAGTATTCCCCCAGTGTGGGGGCTACTGGGGGGTCATTATTCTGAATGGGGGCGACTGGGGGTTATTATTCTGAATGGGGGGCCACAGGTGGTCATTATACAGTGGGGGGGAATTGGGGGTTCATTATACTATGTGAAGGGCCACTAGTAGTCATTATACTGTGTGAAGGGCCACTAGTAGTCATTATACTGTGTGAAGGGCCACTAGTAGTCATTATACTGTGTGAAGGGCCACTAGTAGTCATTATACTGTATAGGGGCCACTGGGGGGTCATTATACCTGGTGGGAGCCACAGGGGGACATGTCAATGTAAAAAAAATGCCTCATGGGGGCCCACTGGGATTTATCGCCCAAGGGCCCACATGAACCTGGAGCCGGCCCTGATTGGGCGTATCGGCAACCTGCGCAAAACAATATCTAGACAACATTTGGCGGCCAGTAAGTCCCTGAGAGAAGCTTATACAGCATTTCTAAAATCAGCTTCCTTAACAGATAAAGAGAATTGGATCAGGGCCAGAAGTGGCTATGAATTGTGGGTGGACAGGAGAGAGGCAACGCATAGGTCGGCTGTAGAGAGTCCCCTATTTTGCTAGCTATAGATGCGGAGAAAGCTTTCGATTCGGTGAAATGGGATTGGCTGGAAGCGGTTCTAGACAAGTTCCAGATTATGTTATTTTTTTCTGCACCTTTTTGAAAGGCTTGTATACAGACCCATTAGTACATACGGGAGGTTTCCTCTCCCCCACCTTCTCATTATACAAGGGAACGCGACAAGGGTGCCCCCTATACCCGCTACTCTTCGACCGAGCCCTAGAGCCCTTAGCACGACTCCTGGAGGGGTCAGATGTTTACTCGGGTATTAAAATTGGCAGAAAAGAAGTAAAATTAACCCTGTATGTAGATGATTTGCTATTGTTCATGTCAAATCCAGCCCAACACTTACGCCCCCTAATGGATTTAATGCGGACCTTTGGTTCTCTTTCAGGATACCAAATCAACTCCTCCAAAAGTGAAATTCTTGAACTACAAGCCAGGAATCCCCCTCAATTATGGCAGACTAATGGGTTCGCCTCTAACTCGGTTAAACAAAACATAACATATTTAGGCTCCTTTTACACGGGCGTCACATTTTGGCTCCGGAGGCGTCCCAGGTGCAATGCGGCAAACCCCTCACAAGTAGGTACCCAATTACAGTTTGGACTGCGATTGCGTTCCGTTTTTATCACGCGGGGTGCAATGTGTTTTGCACGCGCATGATAAATAACTGAATGTGGTACCCAAATCCGAACTTCTTCACAGAAGTTCAGGTTTGGGTTCAAGGTTGTGTAGATTGTATTATTTTCCCTTATAACATGGTTATAAGGGAAAATAATAGCATTCTGAATACAGAATGCATAGTACAATAGCGCTGGAGGGGTTAAAAAAAATAATATTAATGTGACTCACCTTAATCCACTTCTGTTTTCATCTTTGAGGAATAGGACCTTTGCACTCATCACATGGTCCATCATATGATCTTTTACCATTGTGATGGACCATGTGACGGACCATGTGATGAGCGCAGTGACGTCACCACAGGTCCTTTTCCTGTGCACAGCAAAGATGAAGACAGAAGAGATGCCGGTTGCGCGAACAAGTGGATTAAAGTGAGTTCAATTTTTTTAACCCTCCAGCGCTATTGTACTATGCAGTCTGTATTCAGAATGCTATTATTTTCCCTTATAACCATGTTATAAGGGAAAATAATAATGATCGGGTCTCCATCCCGATCATGTCCTTGCAACCGCATCCGCACTTGCATTGCACCAGCGTGGAAATCTTGCCCGTGTGAAAGGGGCCTTAGGGCTGAAGATAGGCAAACTTACGAGCTCCCTGTGTCATCTAAACTACCCGCCTCTGATTAATACCATAGTGGCGGACTTGAATAGATGGCATTGTCTTCCACTGTCGTTCATGGGACGGTGTCACCTAATCAAAATGATGAGTTTTTCCAAGCTACTTTACCCTCTTCAAACCCTTCCAATTTTGCTGAAACACTCAGCCTTCACTAAATTCTTATGGGTTGGGAAATGACCCCGAATCTCCCTGCATAAACTGATGCTGTGGAAGCCTGAAGAAGGACGGAAGTTCCCAAACATTAGGGGCTATAATATTATCTGCCTCACGAGACCTATCCTGGACTGGCTACATGGGACGGACCAGTTCTCTAACAGAGACTTAGTAGCTCCGTGGGGCCCGGTCTCATGCCTCCACTCCAATTTAGCTACTTTACCATTGGGAATAAAAAACTCGATACTAATAAGACACAGTAGTTGCATGGAAAGTGGCCAGGAAAGCATTTGGGCTCCCTTTCTCAACATCCAAATGGATGCCACTATGGGATTCACCCGGAGTTCCCTCGGGGCAGACACAATGCATTTCTGGAGACATGGAGAATGAAAGGGATCACTAGGGCGGAACATCTGATGCAGGTGGAGGAAAGGAGATGGTTGTCCCCTGGGGAATTGAAAGAAAGATTCCAACTACCAAATTCCCAACTTTTACATATCCTGCAAGTATTGAGATTTTGCAGATCTAGGATTCGTGACCTTGCTAAAGAAGCTGTTAAACACAACGTTGATGACATAATAGGGAACTCCCCATACGCGGTGTCCCTCTCTGGTCTCTATTATATACTGGTTTAGCTATGTGCAGTGTCACATGGACACATAAATCATAGGGCCCCATAGCAAATCTTAGTATGGGGCCCCACCCCCCACTAAGTGATCTGACTAATAAAGTAAAAAATAAATAAATCAATCTTAAACATGTTTAGAGAAGATAACCTGCATAAAAACATTGTGAAGGTTCCTTCATGTAGTATAGGATAAATCCACTAGGGGGCACTCAGTTGTATTTAACACAGTGATCATGAAACTGAATGAAAAATTGTAAAAAGTGTATAATCTGCATGTAGTGAGCTCCCCCTAGTGGTGGCTGTATAATCTGCATGTAGTGAGCTCCCCCTAGTGGTGGCTGTATAATCTGTATGTAGTGAGCTCCCTCTAGTGGTGGCTGTATAATCTGTATGTAGTGAGCTCCCTCTAGTGGTGGCTGTATAATCTGTATGTAGTGAGCTCCCTCTAGTGGTGGCTATATAATCTGTATGTAGTGAGCTCCCTCTAGCGGTGGCTGTATAATCTGCATGTAGTGAGCTCCCTCTAGCGGTGGCTGTATAATCTGTATGTAGTGAGCTCCCTCTAGTGGTGGCTGTATAATCTGTATGTAGTGAGCTCCCTCTAGTGGTGGCTGTATAATCTGTATGTAGTGAGCTTCCTCTAGCAGTGGCTGTATAATCTGTATGAAGTGAGCTCCCTCTAGTGGTGGCTGTATAATCTGTATGTAGTAAACTTCCCCTAGTGGTGGATGTATAACCGTATGTGCACAGAGCTCCCCTAGTGGTGACTGCAGGCAGACAGAATTTCATCATGTAACCTGTTCACAGGTTGTGTGCAGTTTTGCAACCCTGCGTCATACACTTTAGCACCAGGCACAACCATTAAGGTGTGGAAGGAGGTAGACATATCAATAAGAGAATAATTGTGGCCATTTTGATACCCCCCGCGCCCCCTTCCCAACTCAAACACACTGATTAAAAAATGAAGTTTATTGCAACAGAGTTTTTCTTAAAGTAATAATGAAGCACATAAAATGTTACATTTCCAGTCCCATATAGTCCTATAATATATTTCCCGCAGATGTGTCCAGTGATAACTATAGACAATCCATTTAAATTAAAAGGCACTTTCAACCTCAAAATTAAAAGCTAAAAAATCTCCAGCAAATCTAAAATTCTTGTGTCTCATTATGTGCGGTGGGTAAAAATTATATCCTGCCGTCTCTGGTTCTGGAAAAGTTTGGTAACAACCAATATGGCCGCCATTAAAAGTAATGTTGACACTGGATTATTCCTCTGTTTGATTCAGGCGAGACGTGTGACCGTCAATATGGCAGCTCCCGTGCGAGTTGCTGCTCAGCTTTTCCAGACAAACCGCAGGAAAGGGGTAAAGGGGTGAGACAACCAATGTAAGACCTGCTGGAGGATGAATTAAGGATTTATATTTACTGGGGATCTGTTTTATTTATTTTTTTAAAGGAGAACCGAATAAACTGGAACAAAAACAAAAAACAAAACAGAAGTTATAATCCACAATGTGCACAAGACACTACATACAGCGACATCTCCAGCTTCCACTAACAGAGGCCAGGATACATAGGAGGTGATTACAGTCTACATGCTGCCTCTCTTCATTAGGAGAAAATATAAAAAAGTAGTAAAAAGTAAAAGTTCCCGATCACAGGATGACGCAGCAACAAGTGGAAGGATAGTCCTTAGTCTGCACTTTATTCTCCCGTCCGTACACAAAGTAACTGCAATTTTTACCCTTCCAGCTGTACTCAACCTTAGTGAGCGGAAGCCACTCAATGGACTGTCTCTGAGGAGAGAAAACACAAAATGTTATACAAGACCAGCGAAAGGACCACATAATAGCAGTATTATAGTAGTTATATTCCTGTACATAGGAGCAGTATTATAGTAGTTATATTCTTGTACATAGGAGCAGTATTATAGTAGTTATATTCTTGTACATAGGAGCAGTATTATAGTAGTTATATTCTTGCACATAGGGGGCAGTATTATAGTAGTTATATTCTTGCACATAGGGGGCAGTATTATAGTAGTTATATTCTTGTACATAGGAGCAGTATTATCGTAGTTATATTCTTGCACATAGGGAGCAGTAATATAGTGGTTATATTCTTGTACATAGGAGCAGTATTATAGTAGTTATATTCTTGTACATAGGAGGCAGTATTATAGTAGTTATATTCTTGTACATAGGAGGCAGTATTATAGTAGTTATATTCTTGTACATAGGAGGCAGTATTATAGTAGTTATATTCTTGTACATAGGAGGCAGTATTATAGTAGTTATATTCTTGTACATAGGAGGCAGTATTATAGTAGTTATATTCTTGTACATAGGAGGCAGTATTATAGTAGGTATATTCTTGTACATAGGAGGCAGTATTATAGTAGTTATATTCTTGTACATAGGAGGCAGTATTATAGTAGTTATATTCTTGTACATAGGAGGCAGTATTATAGTAGTTATATTCTTGTACATAGGAGGCAGTATTATAGTAGGTATATTCTTGTACATAGGAGGCAGTATTATAGTAGTTATATTCTTGTACATAGGAGGCAGTATTATAGTAGTTATATTCTTGTACATAGGAGGCAGTATTATAGTAGTTATATTCTTGTACATAGGGGCAGTATTATAGCAGTTATATTCTTGTACAGAGGAGCAGTATTATAGTACATGCTGTACACAACCTGATATTTAGCTCTTCCACATATGACTGTGAATTGATCCAATTCCTTACTCGGACTGACCAGTACTTACCTGCTTCAGGATTCGAGCTGTGGACATGTACTCGGAGTAATGCTGCTGGACCGCGGTTTGTGAGGCCTGGTTTATGGACGGCTCAGGGAAATTCATGATGGGAGGTACCTATGGAGAAGACACAGATGTAAAGATGAATGTTGGTTCTGTATTAGTGAAGGGTCGGTGCGCCTCAGAGCAGCAGTTCTCAGATATATTGGTGTCTCACCAGGAACTGCTCATCCGTATACATCTTCTCTCCCGTCACCTTCTTGAAGAGGTCTGTCGGGAATTCCGAGTGGTGATCGGGGATGAACTCGTATACATTATTCTTCCTATAAATACAATGAAAATCCATAGTGAAACCAGCGCTGCAACCACAGGTCTGGTGGTAAAGGGACACTGCGCCGATCTCCATTTGGTGTTTAATTACAGTCGAGTCCCATATTATGGCCACCAGCTGATCTCCAGACTAACCACCGTGTGCCTCACGGACAGCAGCTAGACGGGCCCGGAGTGACTCCATAAGGTCCTGGTCGGTTGTGACAGGTATCTGGAGCCATGCTGACCGCAGTGCATCCCACAGCTGCCGGAGGGGGCGTAGGGGGGAAACAGAGCGGACATGACCTGCAAGGGGGTCCCACAGATAATCAACTGGGTTCAAGTCTGGTTAATTAGGGGCAGGGTAGTACTTGGAAGTCTTGGTCAGGCTCATCCAACCAACGTCAGACATTTCTCTTCGTGTGACGGGTCGCATTGTCTTGCTGGAAGATGCCATCCGCCCCATGGGATACAATCAGCATGTATGGGTGTACGAGATCTGCAAGGATGGATTCATCGGCTGAGAGCGCCTTCCACATGGCTGAGTGGCCCAGAGAATGCCAGGAAAACCTCCCCCCGACCATAACGCTGCCCCCACCAGCCTGTGTTCTTCCAGCAATGGCTGCGGGGTGTTCCCTTTCTGATGTTTCTCTCCTGACATGCCAGATACACGCCAGACATTTTCACCACAACAGCAGAGAACAGTTCACACTGCGCAGGTTCATAAATACCGCCACCCGGGGCCCGAAAGCCAATAATCATCCCTTCCTGCATCTCCGATAAATCACCTCTTTCGCCCATGACAGCAATGAGGGATATGTGTGCAGAAAGCCCACCGCACCTTATGTAGCCACCGAGCCAGCCCACCACACCTTATGTAGCCACCGAGCCAGCCCACCACACCTTATGTACCCACCACACCTTATGTACCCACCGAGCCAGCCCACCACACCTTATATAGCCACCGAGCCAGCCCACCACACCTTATGTACCCACCGAGCCAGCCCACCACACCTTATGTACCCACCGAGCCAGCCCACCACACCTTATGTACCCACCGAGCCAGCCCACCACACCTTATGTAGCCACCGAGCCAGCCCACCACACCTTATGTAGCCACCGAGCCAGCCCACCACACCTTATTTAGCCACCGAGCCAGCCCACCACACCTTATGTAGCCACAGAGCCAGCCCACCACACCTTATGTAGCCACCGAGCCAGTCCACCACACCTTATATAGCCACCGAGCCAGCCCACCACACCTTATGTACCCACCGAGCCAGCCCACCACACCTTATGTACCCACCGAGCCAGCCCACCGCACCTTATGTACCCACCGAGCCAGCCCACCACACCTTATGTAGCCACCGAGCCAGCCCACCACACCTTATGTAGCCACCGAGCCAGCCCACCACACCTTATGTAGCCACCGAGCCAGCCCACCACACCTTATGTAGCCACCGAGCCAGCCCACCACATGGCTGCAGACAACAAAAGTAGGAAGTGGTCAGAATAATGGGACTGTGTAAATGAATCTATTGGTCACTGCCATCAGCCGTGTCGGACTGGGTAGAGACTGTAGAGATATTGTCCCCTGGTATCAGCCATTTCAGGTTACAAGAGGCAAATGTGATTTATCATCAGTCGCTCCTTTTATAATGCAGCCCCCCACTTTAGGGGTAGTGGTCCTTTAGCGTCATGTCCTCACCAGGTCACTGTCAGCTCGATGTAGGTCATCACTTGGCCCTTTCCATTGCAGCCTGGACAGGTCTGGACATTGGTCTGGTTGCAGGTCTTGCATCTATAAATTAATAAAAATATGAAAAGTGAATATATGATAATCTGATGCTGACCCCAAGGTCCTTCAAGGGGTATTCTCATCTGAGGCAATGAGGGCATATCGCTAGGATACACTCCCATTGTCCGATAGGTGAAATAAAGAACAGAGCGGGGAAACTGGTGGCCGGAGGACTCCGGTCTGGCACCATCAAGCGATCTCCCCATAGCAATGAATTGTGCTATGACCGGCCTCGGCTCCCAAACACTTCTACGGGTCCGACAAATGGCCAAGCCAGCGGCTGTGCATGCGCAGCGTGCCCTCCACTACTTTCGGGGCTCCGTAGCGATATGCCCCCGTTGTCTGAGATGAGCAGTGAAGTGGGCCATACAGGCACAGCAGTCTGATCACAGATTCGGGGTAATGGGGGTAGCAAGATTTTATTTTGAAACGCATGGTGTGAACTGCAAAATCTGTAGGAGGAGGAATCTCCCAAAACATGTTGCAAACTGTAGCAGCAAAGGAATGAGGAACCCCTTATATCTACTGATCTTTTGACCACCTTTCTGACCTCACGTTTCCCCTTCTCTTAATTCTGGGTCTTCTAAAAGAACTTTAATATGGGTTCTAAGGAGGAAGACAACCATGCAAGGTTCCTGGGGAGACCAACATCCCATAAATGTCAGCATTTTTACTGAATAGTATCCAATAGTCGGAAAAACCCACTAATCTGGAATGTTAGTTTTTTAAACATCCAGCCAGAGATGTGCTCTGGACCTGGTGCGGCATTGGCAAGAAGAATCCCCCCCTGTTCCCCTCGCCGGAGATACGTACCCTACAGATCCAGACCCTCCGCACTCCGTACACTCCGCCCCTGCACGATTCCCAGATCCATTACAGTCATCACATTTCATCTAAAAGCAATGGAAATGCATTATATATATTAGTTAACCCTTTCATGACCAAGGGTCATTGATGCCCCAGTGTCCAGGTCAAAATTTACAAATCTGACATGCGTCACTTTATGTGGTAATGGCTTTGGAACACTTATTTATCCAAGTCACTCAGATTGTATTTCATGATAGGCATAAATGTGAGTCAATATATTTCACCTTTATTTATGAAAAAAATATATATATTTTGTATACAAAAAAATTTAGAAAAATTTTCAAAATCTCAATTTCTCTGCTTCTAAAACCGAAAGTCATACCTAATAAAATATTTATTACTTAACATTCCCCATATGGATACTTTATGTTGGCATCATTTTGGAAATGTCATTTTATTTTTTTAGGACGTTAAGGCTTAGGCTACTTTCACACTTGCGTTCGGAGCGGATCCGTCTGGTGTCTGCACAGACGGATCCGCACCTATAATGCAAATGCTTAGATCCGTTCAGAACGGACCCGTTTGCATTACCATGAACAAAAAAAAAAAAAAATTTTTTTTTTGTTCATGATAGTGCAAACGGATCCGTTTTGACTTTACATTGAAAGTCAATGGGGGACGGATCAGTTTGAAAATTGAGCCATACTGTGTCATATTCAAACGGATCCGTCCCCATTGACTTACATTGTAAGTCTGGACGGATCCGTTTGCCTCCGCATGGCCAGGCGGACATCCGAACGATGCAAGCAGTGTTCGGGTGTCCGCCTGCTGAGCGGAGGACAAACGCTGCCAGACTGATGCATTCTGAGCGGATCCGCATCCACTCAGAATGTATTAGGGCAGTACGGATGCGTTCGGGGCCGCTTGTCAGAGCCTTCAAACGGAACTCATAAGCGGAGCCCCGAACGCTAGTGTGAAAGTAGCCTTAGAACTTTAGAAGCAATTCTTAAAAAATTTTAAGAAAAATTTCAAAAACCCACTTTTTAAAGGACCAGTTCAGGTCTGAAGTCACTTTGTGGGGCTTACACAGTGGGAACCCCCCATAAACAACCCCATTGTAGAAACTATGCCCCTCAAGTTACTCAAAACTGATTTTACAAACTTTGTTAACTTTGTTAAAGGAAAATGGAGATTACATTTCTAAATTTCACTTTTTGGGCAGATTTTCCATTTTATTACATTTTTTTCTTTAACACATTGAGGGTTAACAGCCAAACAAAACTCAATATTTATTACCCCGATTCCGCGGCTTACATCAGTTTACGACCACATCTGGGGTGTTTCTGTAAGGGCGCATGGCAGGGCGCAGAAGAAAAGGAGCGCCGTGTGGTTTTTGGAAGGCAGATTTTGCTGGACTGGTTTTAGATGCCATGTCCCATTTAAAGCCCCCCTGATGCACCCATACAGGAGAAACTCCCAAAAAGGGACCCTATTTTGGAAACTAGGGGATAAGGTGCCAGTTTTATTGGTACTAATTTGGGGTACATATGATTTTTAATTGCTCTAAATTTCGTTTTTTGTGAGGCAAGGTAACATTAATAGCATTTACGAAACCAAACAAATGATGTTTTAGTGTCTTCCATAGTCTGAGAGTCATAGCTTTTTTATTTTTTGGGCGATTGTCTTAAATAGAGTATAATTTTTTGCGGGATGAGGTTTCGGTTTGATTGGTACTATTTTGGGGGTCATAAGCCTTTTTGATTGCTTGATGTTCCACTTTGTGATGTAAGGTGACAAAAATGGCTTTTTTGTCAGTTTTTTATTGTTTTTGTTTTTTACGGTGTTCACCTGAGGAGTTAAGGTCATGTGATATTTTTATCGAGCAGGTTATTACAGATGCGGCGATACCTAATATGTACACTTTTTTTACTTTAACACAATAGCATATTTATGTTTTAGTGTCTCAATGTTCTAAGAACTATATTTTTTTTTCGATTTTCTTATGTAGGGTCTCATTTTTTGCGGGATGAGGTGACTTATCGGTACCATTTTGTTTGATATATACCTTTTTGATCGCTTGGTGTTGCATTTTTTGTGATGTAAAGTGACAAAATAGCATTTTTGTTTTTACACAATTTTTTTTATTTCTATGGTGTTTATTGGACAGGGGTCTATCATGTGATACATTTATAGAGACTGTCATTACGGATGCGGCGATACCCAATATGTGTAGTTTTATTTTTTTTTAGTTTTTTTTTAGCAAAAGGCAATTTTTTTATTTACATTTTTAATTTTTTTACTTTTATTATTTTCACTTTTTTTTTTTTTATCAAGTCCCTCTTGGATCTTTAAGATCCAGTGGGGCTGATGGCTGTACTATACTTTGCAATGCTCTTGCATTATATAATACTATCAGATGTCCTGTAGGTGGCAACACCAGGACGCTTTGCAACGCATCCAGTTGCAATGGCAATCATCGGGCGCTGCCATCGCAGCGCGGCAGCCCCGATGGTTGAGAGAGTGAGATCCCTCCCTCTATTAACCCCATGGATGCCGCGGCATCTAAGGGGTTATACCAGAGTGTCAGCATAGAGCCGACACTTGCTGCTGATGGCAGCGGCTCAGGAACAGAGCCACCGCCATCACACACAGCAGGGGGACTGCACCGCATCGGGGGCAAAGGGCAGGGGGCAGTGCTGGAAAGGGGGAGGGGGAAGTACAGCCAGCATTGAGGGGCAAGAGCAAATGGGGGCAGAGTAAATGTATGGGGCGGGGAGGGGGCCAACCGCATCAGGGGCAGGCTGCATGAATATGGATGGGGCCGGGGGGGGGGGAACTGCATCAGAGGCAGGCGGGGACAGGAGGCGCACAGGAAGGGGGTACAGATCGGGGGGCACGAGGACACATTACCTGATTTCAGGCTCTGATCTGCAGAGCGCAGGTCAGAGCCTGGAACAGGCATTTTTTTTACCGCCGCGATCCGATTGGTTAGTCTGCACAGACTAACCAATCGGATCGATTGTCGGCAAGGGACCACGTTGCTCATATGTTTTAATTCAGCATAGCCTCTAGCAAAGCAATAGCAAGTCAATCCCACAACAAGTAAATGATACATTGTACCTACAAACTATACTGGCAGCGCGCAGCCAGTAACAGTAACAATGTTACATTCCTAGCTAGGATACTAGAGCAGGAGCCGCAATAACATTTAGAAGTGCAGGCTGAGACTAGCTGGCAATTGTAAAAGCACCCTCTAGAAATATATTAGATAGATTAATTTAATAAAAGTTATGTTTTAGTAATAAGTAGGTGCAGGATTAAGAGGTGTAATTTAGTCCATGGGACATTAGTAGGTTTGATTTATTCCGTAAAACACCGCATCCCGACACCATAAGGGAAAACTAAGAAGTTATTAACCTTTATTTCTGGCACCCACTAACACACAATACTGTCACAAGAACAGTGCGCCCCCTGCTGGCAGCTTGCGCTACTACAGCCACACACTCACCCGGCTATTTCCATTACATTTCTGGCAGATGATCTTTCCTTTTCCGTTGCACTCTTGGCAGGACTGTAACACAAGATGTGAAGATTAGCTCCAGCGCTCCTTACTGGAATGGATCCATTGGATTGACAGGGCCGACATAGTTCTCACCTTCTTGGAAGTTGTAAAAGGAATGGGCATTTTTTTGGTTTCATCATGGAAGAGAGTTGGAGGAGTCACTTGGATATCCCAGGGTTGAGGGGCATTGCCTTTGTCAGGACCGTCAAGGGCCCCCGCTGCATTGAAAAATCTCATTAGGAGGTTACATCCAATATGTCTGCCATTATAAATAAGCAATGTACTGTCACCCAGCTTTTCTGAGCTTAGGGATAGTAAAGTATCAGGGTATTACATCTCTGGTATTGTGGCTTACGGCACTTACCCGGCAGAGGTTTAGTGACCCATTCACATAACCGCGACTCTGTAAATGTTTCCAGCCGAAACTAGAACAAAAGAAGAAGAAAAAAAAAAAAGTTAGAGGGAACAACTATGTATAAGAATTGTATAATTACAGCAATACAGCAGGAAGCATAGGGGGCAGCACTGACCCGATAGGTGTTGTATGGCCTGAGCTGAGTAATTGTCATCTCTTCTGCTGGGGATGACCCATAACAACACTGACCGTTGGCATAGTCCAGCAGGGCCTGCTTCGCCGTCTCTTGATTGATAGACGGAATTCTGCAGGGAGATAAGGTTGTAAGAGGGTGCAATAGTTCAAGGGGGCAGAAATCTACATTGGGTTCATATGTTACATTTCCCCCCCACTTTTGCCGAGATGTTAGAGAGGGGAGGATTAAGGCTAGTCTGGGCTGGCTGCATAGGATCCCCATATGGGAAACCCCTATGGACCACCTGCGCTGAAGCCTACCTGCTCAGGCCACCCATGGGGTGCCATGTTAGTCCGTTCCCTATACCAGTGTTTCCCAACCAGTGTGCCTCCAGGTGTTGCAAGACTACAACTCCCAGCATGCCTGGACAGCCTTTGGCTGTGCGGGCATGCTGGGAGTTGTAGTTTTGCAACAGCTGTAGGCACACTGGTTGGGAAACACTGCCCTATACCTTCTACATAAACGAGTGATACAATGTTAGAAAGCAGCCACGTACAACCAGTCGTTGTTTGTAGGAGCGGGTATATTGCCAGGTGCTGGTCCAAAAGGTGGTGGGGGAGGTAGAAATCTACCATCTGGAAATGAAACAAAAAGGATCATGTCAGAATTATACCAGGCAACGGACAGTCAGTAAAAAACTGGTCCTTACCGGACGTAGCAGAGCTGTATTGTTGAATTTACTTACAATATATACAGGCTGCATCATTAGAAGGACTTATTTTTATTTTTTCCACCATTTTCAAGATTGCTGAATCCATGGGTTAAAAACCTGCGCATTCCTAATCCTTCTCACAGCTGAGGGTTTGCTGCTACTACTACTGTATTCACATGTGGTCACCAGACTGAATGTAATCTATTGTCCAGGCAGTATGCCTCACAGCATTTACTAGTCTGGATACAATTGTAACAAATCCTCAGCTGTGAGAAGTATTAGGTATGTACGGTTTTTAGCATCTGAATGTCAACAACCGAGACAGCAGAGATCTTGAAAATGATGAGAAATTAACACACACAGTATTATAGGAAGAGGCAAACATTTTCAACTATATAAGAAATGGATACAAACATACGGTATGTACAAAACGCTACAAGATAAACGCAATGAAATTAATGAGATCACTCACCGTTGCCATCACCAGACATCCCTTCATAGCCGGGAATGCCAGCAAACTGGGGATAGGGCGCCACCTGAGGGGCAAGGGCGCTTGTGTTCACAGAGGGGTAATAGCCCGGAGTCACAGCGGCGTTCATAGGAGGCGGGTAGGGGAGCCCTGGCGCCATTGCTGGATTAATTTGGGAAAAACAAAAACATATTAAGGTTTGAATCTGAACTCATTTTATACATCACCTGTAATTTAACTATATGATCCCATCTTAAAGGGCGTGTATACTTTTGATGACTTTTTTGCCTCAATGTATCCAAAATGAAAATATTGGGCAACTTTCAACATAAGTGATTATGTACGGCTCTAAGGCAGATAAGTGTCCGTCACACCGAGTCCGCAGCGCAGCTCCCGTCCTGACCTCCCAGCACTGACGAGGGACACATAGAATTATATTTATTTATGATGCTGTTTAACCCTTGCAGTCCTGGAATGTATTAGATGACACTAACAGCATTATGTCAGTGTCATCAATACATTCCAGAACTGTAAGGGTTACATAGCATCAATCACTATAATGCTGTGTGTCCCAGTCAGTGCTGGGAGGTCAGGACGGGAGCTGCGCTGCCGGACTCGCAGTGCGACACGCTCATCTGCAAGGGGCCTAACAACTTAAAGAGATCAAACTACACGACTCTGGATTGTATGAGTCCCATCATCCATGCTGAAAACACCCATCATGTCACCTTCAAGGAGTTACCTGGGTTCATGGGGTATCCTGGCTGCAGAAGGGGAGTAGCTGCTGACATATTCATGGTTTTGGATGAACTGGAAAAAAAAATAAAAAAAATTGTCACAAAATAAAATCTTTTTCCTCTAGGAAATCCACAGAAATGTGAAGCGTAAGATTATAATTGTCATTGGTCTCCGTTACCAACAGGGGGCGCATATATTGCAGAAGCAGCTGTAAAGCCTCGCAGTATTGATGCTGCACTACGACAACAGTGGCTACTGACCAGAAAGACTGCAGGGCTAGAAAAACACAGCTGTTTCTCCATGGACAGCGCCACACTGGTCCACAGGCTGTGTGTGGTATTGCATCTCGGCCACATTCATTTAATTTACAGTTGACACAACCTATGAGCAGACGTGACACTGTTCGCAGAAGAAAGCAGCCATGTTGGATATATATTATCTGGCTCCAGTGATATGAGCACTTATGGTGGATTAACCCAGCAGTAACCTCCTCTGCTGCACTGGAGGAACTGGTATATTAGGTTTGCACTTGCCAATTACACGCCCTCATCCTGTATTCATTGTCCTAGAAAGCAACAGAATTTGGTGGCTGTTTGCATAGAGGAGGGCGGGGGTTTACACACATCTTTCCTCTGCTTATTATGACTCCATTAAGGTTCCCCCAGAGACTCTTCCTATTCCTGCAGTGAACTTTACAAAGAGGGAGGAAAATGTGGTCAACCATGGGAAGCCTGAAAACACAGTCATTTGTACATGTCCAGTGCTATAGGGGCGAACTATAGGGGCTGCAGAGGCTGCACCTCCACCCAGGCCCTAAGGCAGCAGCAAGGATCCTCTACCACATAAGCATCAGTACCATATGTGGTCTCTGTCCCAGTACTAAATAGGATACACAAATGGCTAGGTTATACGTTTTGCATTGGGGCCTACGATATTTAGGTTAAACCTATAAGGAGCTATGAAAGGACATATAGACCTATGACCCTGCTCAGTGTACACAATTGTATAACGGCTGATGGCACCATGTGTTTACATGGGGTTTTCTCTACCTTTAGCCCCCACTAGGGGGAGCTCACTACATACAGATTATACAGCTACTGTATGTAGTGAGGTCCCCCTAGTGGTGGCTGTATAATCTGTATGTAGTGAGGTCCCCCTAGTGGTGGCTGTATAATCTGTATGTAGTGAGGTCCCCCTAGTGGTGGCTGTATAATCTGTATGTAGTGAGGTCCCCCTAGTGGTGGCTGTATAATCTGTATGTAGTGAGGTCCCCCTAGTGGTGGCTGTATAATCTGTATGTAGTGAGGTCCCCCTAGTGGTGGCTGTATAATCTGTATGTAGTGAGGTCCCCCTAGTGGTGGCTGTATAATCTGTATGTAGTGAGGTCCCCCTAGTGGTGGCTGTATAATCTGTATGTATTGAGCTCCCCCTAGTGGTGGCTGTATAATCTGTATGTATTGAGCTCCCTCTAGTGGTGGCTGTATAATCTGTATGTAGTGAGCTCCCTCTAGTGGTGGCTGTATATTCTGTATGTAGTGAGCTCCCTCTAGTGGTGGCTGTATAATCTGTATGTAGTGAGCTCCCTCTAGTGGTGCCTGTATAATCTGTATGTAGTGAGCTCCCTCTAGTGGTGGCTGTATAATCTGTATGTAGTGAGCTCCCCCTAGTGGTGGCTGTATAATCTGTATGTAGTGAGCTCCCTCTAGTGGTGGCTGTATAATCTGTATGTAGTGAGCTCCCTCTAGTGGTGGCTGTATAATCTGTATGTAGTGAGCTGTCTCTAGTGGTGAATTTTATCATAGACCTAAAATGGAAATATGAACATTAAATGTGATTCTGCTATCTCTCCACTGTCTGCAGATCCTAGCGCTGCTTTTATAACACATGCATGCATTATATACACTCTGTCTCCTTTCCTGTGTTGGTTCACATTTACAATACCCCAACCCGCAATCTGAACCTAAAGATCTTCTCCAGTAATGTTTACACAGTAATTATCTGAGGCTTAAAATCCCTTTCTCTCCCCTGCACATACCAGATTCCTGTAAATAGCAAAATGATTGAGCCAGACAGATGTACTGTGCAGGCCTGGTCAGGGAGATAATAGGTATAGCAGAGCTGGGTGTGCAATCATTAAAGCAACATTCTGGTTAAAACAAGTTATCCCTGTTCACAGAATGGGTGAGGACTATCAGATTGGTGAGGGTCCTACTGCCGAGACCCCATTGATCACGAGGACAGGGGCCCTATACCCAGAATTTACCTCCTCACAAAAACTGGTTAAATTATTAGATGCTGAAATGGCGTTAGACACTAATTTTTATTGAGACACTACAGAATAGCATCTCTTAGAAAACGCTCAGTTTACCCATAACAGATGTTAGACTTGCCGGCCTACAGTTTAAAAGCTCTGTTTTTTTTACCCCTTTTTGAATATTGCCACCACATTTGCTAAGCCAATCATGAGGAAAACGCTCCCTGTCAGTATAGAGTCCTTAAATATCATAAATCAGGGTCTGTCTATAATATAACTTAACTCTCTTAGGATACAGGGGTGTATGCCATCTGGATCCGGTGATTTGTCTATTTTAATCTTTTTATGATGCTGCTGCACTTCTTCCTGGGTCAGAGAGGCCACATTTAATGGAGAGTTTATTTTGCCACTCTACATTTGATTTTCCAGTGGACAAAAATGTAATGAACTCGCTCCCCCATCACTATTTTCAGGTTTAACCTTTTACCATTAATATAATTAAAGAACATGTTATGGTTAGTTCTCCGTCCCCAGCCTAGCTGTCTTTTACATATTCTATTTTTCTATTTTAAGTGTCTGTTTGTGGCAGTGCCAACCCTGGACTGACATCCCCTCATCTGCCAACCTTGTGTCAGATCAGGGCTAGCCTCCCTGGCACTCTTCCCTCACCTTCTATCTTTTATGCTGGTTTCACACCAGTGTTAGAGACCTCCCGCAGGCTGTTCTAGCAGCCTGGCGAAGTTCTCCGGATCCGGCATAGCTGGGAAGTCCTGCCTGCCCCCAAACCTCTGACTGTAATGGAAACTGGCAGGATAAAAGTCTCACGACACGTTTTTTTGCCTGACGGAATATATATGCTGGGGAGTGGCTGGCTCTCTGTTGGTTCCCATTGTGGGTCAATGTGGTCCAGTGGGACTATCCAGCTCTGCCAGATCCAGAGAACTCCAGCAGGCTGCTCTATTGGAGTAGCCTGCCAGGTGACTCTAGCTCAGTGATGGCTAACCTTGGCACTCCAGCTGTGGTGAAACTACGACTCCCAGCATGTTCCATTTATTTCTATAGAGTTCTGGGAGCAGCCAAACAAGGGGGGCATCTTGGGAATTGTAGTTTTACCACAGCTGGAGTGCCAAGGTTAGCCATCACTGCTCTAGCTGGTGTGAGAGTAGCCTTACTCACTTTCCTGTCCCTCCGTACCACCAGCTTTCCCTGCACCTTCTCCATAGAGTATCTCTTCAGTGAGCAGCAAACTCCTTTCCAATATTGTCAATGCGTCTCAACGCTGCAATTCGCTTATTTACATACAGGACCTGGGCTTTCAAATGTGCAATTGGCTCACATTTTGCACAGCAGTATGCACCCTCATACAGCGCCTCCAGGACCGCATACAAGATGTGCACTGGGCTGCACTGCCAATAAGAGAGCACATATTTGCTAACAGGGATCAAACCAGAACAAAATAAATAAATGGTAAATTATACAATGAAGAGGATAAACAAGTGAATAAACTCAGTTCCCACCTCTGAACCTTAAGTCACACACTGAACACTACCAAACTCGCTTTTTCAGTCTAACTATAACGGAGTTTCTCTCCATTCGAAGGCAGACAGCATTTTTTCCCTCTGGCAATTTACGTCTTCTTAATTAGCTAACCTCACCCCTAACCAGTCACCAGTGCAACACACCAGAGACTGAACTGCTGAGCAAACTAATGGAGCGCGTCTACTAACAGACTTGCGACTATTTCAGGTATAACCAGCAATGCAACAATATTTAGTCACATGGCCGGTTTTACGCAGTGTCTGCCAGTTGGGCATGACGGGGGCTGTGCCAGGGCCTGGACTCCAACCCCAGCAAACTTACTAACATTTAGGGTCATTTCACAAGAGCGTCTGACTTTGCTTGCAAAGATGCAAATTTTTCATGCGGATACTAACTAGACCAGTCTAAGTGAATATGAACCTGTCGTACTGAAAAACAACCACCAGAGGGCAGTCAAATAGCAATACGCCGAGTCCAATTAAATCAATGGCTGTGCGACAAAAAGAAAGGCAGGTGAATGAAATATGCCGCCAGTCTAATTTTAGAGGCAGAAACAGACAAGCTTGACAAATGATCATAAACTAGGTTAATCTAACTTTGAACCTCAACATACTCCCAACTACTATGTAATCAACAATGTATAAACTAATACCCTGGCCTAAAATACAAATTTTATTTATTTATTTTAAACACACACACTACTTTCCTAGCTCCCCGTGCCACTTCTGGTCCCCGCATGGCCACAGCTGCTTTTCCCCCCCATGCGCGGATGAAAATATCCTGTGTTGGGGGGAGGATGAGCCTCACTAGCGTCAACCACGATGCTAGGGAGACTCGTTCCTGTCACCGCCTGCCATTGGCTGCCTCCAACCCCCATTCCCCTAACACCAGATGTTTTCATCCGCGCATTGGGAGAAGCAGTAGTGGCCGTGCAGGTACCAGGAGCAGCGCAGGGAGCGTGGTAAGTAGAATTAGTGTGCCCAGGTATATGGGGGGGGGGGGGGGAGAGATTGGACATTTCCAACCTCGGATAACCCCTTCAATCTCAAATCATACTTCAGATGAAAACACATTTAAAAGCTTGCAAACTCGCTTTTTCACTTTGCATAAAAAGCAGTTTTTCGCCCCTCAACTGCAAACATTTTGCAGATTTTTTTTTCCTGTGGATTCCAAGGGTTGTAATTTTTTCCTTATCCCTAAGTTCACACCTGAGCGTTTTACAGCGCGTTCAAACGCGCTGTAAAACGCTCAACACATGAAAACCAATGCTTCCCTATGGGAATGGTTCTCACCTGGGCGTTTTACAGCGCGTACGATCGCGCTGTAAAACGCCCGACGCATAATCAAGTACTTGAGCTTTTTTGGGGCGTTTTGACGCGCGTTTGTGGCCATAGGACACTGCAGTCAATCACACAAACGCGCGTTTACTATTACAAAAAACGTGCATAAAAACGCGCGACAAAAATGCGCGTAAAACGCGTTTGAGAAACGCTCAGGTGTGAAAGCAGGGTATGTGTCAAGACAACACATTTCGGTCTGCTACATCTGCTTAACACAAAAATCAAAATGCAAAAAAGTGCCCCAACAGCCTCCAGCCTGGCACCCCCTAGATCAGTGGCGATATATGATGCCCGCTACCCTGTTCACAAGATCTCCTGAAGACCATAGGAAAGAGCTGTGCAAAATGCTGGAAATATGCTCCAGACCAGTCAATGACAGCAAGCGCAGGTGCTGTCTTGTCTCGAGCACTTATAGAGGCACATTTATCAGGCGCGTCCATTTTTGGCCATAAAATTAAACAGGCGTATTTCATCCGTCCGTCTTTCTTTTGCAGAGAATTTAATCAAAGTCGCACAGCAGTTGATGAATTAGACTCGGCGTATTGCTATTAGGGCTCACGCACACAACTGTATTTTGCAGTCCGCAAAAAATACGGATGATGTCCGTGTGCATTCCATATTTTGCGGAACGGAACAGCCGGACCCTAATAGAACAGTCCTATCCTTGTCCGTAATGCAGACAATAATAAGACTTGTTCTATTTTTTTGCGGAACGAACATGGAAAGCACAGTTATTTTTTTTATTTTTTTGGGTGACCCATTGAAATTGATGGTTCTGTATACAGTCCAAAAATAAATAAATAAATAAATGGAATGGACACGGAAAGAAAATACATTCATGTGCATCAACCCCTAGTCTGACCTCCGGTGGTTGTTTTTCAGTTACACAGGTTCTTATTCACTTAGACCAGGCATCCTCAAACTGCGGCCCTCCAGCTGTTGTAAAACTACAACTCCCACAATGCCCTGCTGTAGGCTGATACTTGTAGGCTGTTCAGGCATGCTGGGAGTTGTAGTTTTGCAACAGCTGGAGGGCCGCAGTTTGAGGATGCCTGACTTAGGCCTCATGCACACGACAGTTTTTTTTCACGGCCCGCAAAAACGGGGTCCGTGGGTCCGTGACCGTTTTTTCGTCCGTGGGTCTTCCTTGATTTTTGGAGGATCCACGGACATGAAAAAAAAGTCGTTTTGGCGTCCGCCTGGCCGTGCGGAGCCAAACGGATCCGTCCTGAATTACAATGCAAGTCAATAGGGACGGATCCGTTTGAAGTTGACACAATATGGTGCCATTTCAAACGGATCCGTCCCCATTGACTTTCAATGTAAAGTCTGGAGTTCTTTTATACCATCGGATTGGAGTTTTCTCCAATCCGATGGTATATTTTAACTTGAAGCGTCCCCATCACCATGGGAACGCCTCTATGTTAGAATATACTGTCGGATATGAGCTACATCGTGAAAATCAGATCCGACAGTATATTCTAACACAGAGGCGTTCCCATGGTGATGGGGACGCTTCAGGTTAGAATATACTGAAAAACTGTGTACATGACTGCCCCCTGCTGCCTGGCAGGTGCTGCCAGGCAGCAGGGGGCAGACCCCCCCCCCCCCCCTGTTTTTAAATCATTGGTGGCCAGTGCGGCCGCCCCCCCTCCCTCCCCTGTAGTTAACTCATTGGTGGCCAGTGCGGCCGCCCCCCCTCCCTCCCCTGTAGTTAACTCATTGGTGGCCAGTGCGGCCGCTCCCTCCCCTGTGCGGCCGCCCCCCCCTCCCCTGTGCGGCCGCCCCCCCCTCCCCTGTGCGGCCGCCCCCCCCCCCCTCCCTCCCCTGTGCGGCCGCCCCCCCCCCCTCCCTCCCCTGTAGTAAACTCGTTGGTGTCCAGTGGGCCCCCCCTCCCTCCCCTGTAGTTAACTCGTTGGTGGCCAGTGGGCCCCCCCTCCGTCCGCTATAGATAACTTATTGGTGTCCAGTGGGCCCCCCCTCCGTCCGCTATAGATAACTCATTGGTGTCCAGTGGGCCCCCCCTCCCTCCGCTGTAGATAACTCGTTGGTGGCCAGTGGGCCCTCTCCCCTCCCTCCCCCTCCTAATTAAAATCGCCCCCCTATCATTGGTGGCAGTGGTGAGTACCGATCGGAGTCCCAGTGTAATCGCTGGGGCTCCGATCGGTAACCATGGCAACCGGGACGCTACTGCAGTTCCGGTTGCCATGGTAGCTTAGCAATTTGTAGAAGCTTCATACTTACCTGAAGAGCTGCGATGTCTGTGACCGGCCGGGAGCTCCTCCTACTGGTAAGTGAAAGGTCTGTGCAGCGCATTGCTTATAGCACAGACCTGTCACTTACCAGTAGGAGGAGCTCCCGGCCGGTCACAGACATCGCTGCTCTTCAGGTAAGTATAAAGCTTCTACAAATTGCTAAGCTACCATGGCAACCGGGACTGCAGTAGCGTCCCGGTTGCCATGGTTACCGATCGGAGCCCCAGCGATTACACTGGGACTCCGATCGGTACTCACCACTGCCACCAATGATAGGGGGGCGATTTTAATTAGGAGGGGGTGGGAGGGGAGAGGGCCCACTGGACACCAATGAGTTATCTATAGCGGACGGAGGGGGGGCCCACTGGACACCAATGAGTTATCTATAGCGGACGGAGGGGGGGCCCACTGGACACCAATGAGTTATCTATAGCGGACGGAGGGGGGGCCCACTGGACACCAATTAGTTAACTACAGGGGAGGGAGGGGGGGCTGGCTACCAAGAAGTTAACTACAGGGGAGGGAGGGGGGGGGGGGGCGGCCGCACTGGCCACAAATGAGTTAAAAACAGGGGGGGGGGGGGGTCTGCCCCCTGCTGCCTGGCAGCACCTGCCAGGCAGCAGGGGGCAGTCATGTACACAGTTTTTCAGTATATTCTAACCTGAAGCGTCCCCATCACCATGGGAACGCCTCTGTGTTAGAATATACTGTCGGATCTGAGTTTTCGCGAAGTGAAAACTCACCTCTGAAAAAGCTTTTATGCAGACGGATCTTCGGATCCGTCTGTATGAAAGCAACCTACGGCCACGGATCACGGACACGGATGCCAATCTTGTGTGCATCCGTGTTCTTTCACGGACCCATTGACTTGAATGGGTCCGTGAACCGTTGTCCGTCAAAAAAATAGGACAGGTCATATTTTTTTGACGGACAGGATACACGGATCACGGCCTCGGCTGCAAAACGGTGCATTTTCCGATTTTTCCACGGACCCATTGAAAGTCAATGGGTCCGCGAAAAAAAAAACGGAACACGGCACAACGGCCACGGATGCACACAACGGTCGTGTGCATGAGGCCTTAGACTGAAAAAAAAAAAAAAAAAAAAAAAAAAAAAAAAGGAAACTGCGATTTAACGCAAAAAAAAAAAAAAGAACGTACAACAGCCCTGGGGTGGTGAACAAATTAGGCAGTTTTTATGACAAATTCGAGCACAAAAGAAGGTGCATATACATAAATACATCTGAAAAAAAGTTAGAAATCTGCATTAGCTTATTTATTCTCAAATCTGTTGAATTTACGTTTCGTTGTCTAAAAAATAAAAAAAAAAGTTGTCGAAAAAGGCACAAAAGCCTCAAACAGGCACAATTTCAGTAGTAAATGCGACAAAAATAAAATAAGACTGTCTAAAACAGGCGCAAACACTTTAGTAAATGTGCCCCATAGACGGCATGTAATTCCCGACACTGGTCATGCGCTGGAGCGCCAGCTATAAATACACAACCTTTACATGAAAGGCGATCAGATGACTGCAGTCCTAGGGAGCGGCCTCCAGTCCGGTCACATTTAGCTCTAATGGAGCATCAATATCCTCCATTCACCGATTACAATCACCTCTCCCTCTCACCCGGGATCAGCAACCTTCCGCACTCCAGCTGTTGTGAAACTACACACTTAGGCCTCATGCACCCGACCGTTGTTGTGTTCCGTTCCGCAAAATGGGGTTCCGTTGTTCCGTGATCCGTTTCTGTGTGTCTTCCTTTATTTTTGGATGATCACCAGACATGAAGGAAAGTAAAAAATAAATCTAAGACAGGTTTGCTATGCAAATGATAGGAAAAAAACGGACGTGGATGCGCGGACGACAATCTTGAACGGAACAGGAGGCCCATTATAGAAATGCCTATTCTTGTCCGCAAAACAGACAAGAATAGGACATGCCTTATAATTTTTGCAGGGCCACGGAACAGATCTTTTGTGGACCGATTGAAATGAATGGTTCCGTATACGGAATCAAAATATGGTCCGTATACGGAACGCAAAAAATGTTCATGTGCATTAGCCCTTAGGGCTCATGCACACAAACTTATTTTGTTTCCGTGTTCATTCCTTTTTTATTGCGTTTCCGGTTCTCAGCATGGCCATTTCACAAAAAAGATAGAACATGTCTTATTCTTCTCCGCAAAAAATAAATAAATACGGATGTCAACCATATTTTTGCGGATTGTAAAATACATGTGGCCGTGTGCATGAGCCTTGACTTAGCTGTTCTTGTAAGGCCTCACGCACACAGCCGTTGTTTTGATCCGCATCCGAGCCGCCGTTTTGGCGGCTCGGATGCAGACCCATTCAGTTCAATGGGGCCGCAAAAGATGCGGACAGCACTCTGTCTGCTGTCCTCATCCATTGCTCCGTTCCGTGGCCCCCCCAAAAAAAATATAGCATGTCCTATTCTTGTCCGTGCTTTCTGGACAAGAATAGGAATTTATATTGAAGGCTGTCAAATTGCGGAAGGCACACGGACGCCATCCGTGTTTTGCGGACCGCAAAACACACCACGGTCGTGTCCATGAGGCCTAACTCTGATAGAAGTGAAGGGAGGATCCTGGGAGTTGTAGCTTCTGAACAGCTGGAGGTTGCTGATCCCTGCACTACACTGTTCCCATGTGTCAGAGGGTCAAAGCACTGTTCAACCTGAGCCTCCTGGTCCATGAATAAAATGCAAAGACTGACACACAGGCATGGCAGCAGATTCTGTCTGGATGTAGGCATGTATTCTGCAGCAATGCATGTGAAGGTGCTGTGGATTTCGTGTTCATCATTGATGCATGTTCATACTGAAGGTAAACCCACATGGATTTCAACATCAACCCGTTGAAGAAATCCGAGTTTTAATTGAGAACTTCTGCTGCGCCTCCTCTTCAAGTTCTTCAAAATAGACAAACAAATGGGATCCAGAGGCTATAGACCTGTACAGATGCAATACTTCTCATAGCTGAGGATTTGTTACAATGTTCTGTGCACTAAATGCACCTGTAACTGGAGTGTCTCTCTGATTCTGATAATTTGCTACAATGTATCAGTGCAGATAAAATGTATCAGAGTGTTGCGAGAGAATTGATACAATGTAGCAGACTGTCAGCCATTAGCAATATCAGCAGTCATGTGACCAGACTTAATGGGACACATTTACTAAGAGCGGCTTTTTACGCTTCCCTCTGTGCTGCTGCTAGGTACGTCTAACGTATGGCAAGGCGTGCGCCAAGTCGCATCTGTGGCAGTCTGTGCACCTGGAGTAAAAACTAGTAGTTTTCAGCTTACATTTGCGCCTTTTCCCAGGCGTAAATGTAAGTATATATGTCCCAGTCCCTGACACGACCAACTGGTCCAGGCCTCCAGCCCAGAAACATTTACACTTGGAATAAGGCGGCAAAAAAAACGAGCAAAAGACTGGCATGAAAAGCCAATCTTAACCCCCATAAGGTGTCACAGAAGGTTAGGGCACAATCCACTGTAGGGGGGTAAGTACAGGGGATGCAGAGGAAGCAGCCGCACCCTGGTGCCTGAAGGGGCCCCCAGCTATGGCGTATGGTAGGGGCCCCTCACATTTGTTCTGCACCGCGTCCCTGACACATTTGAAAACCTTATGCAATCTCGTATCTTGCTCTGGACGCCACTTAACAAACCCCAGATTTTGTTGCAGAATTTTCCACGACTGAAAATCAGTTCCATTCATTTGAAGGGTGTGCCAAGCACATGGATCTCTGCAAGCCCCGTCCAGGTGAATGGAACAGAATCTGCAGAGCGTGAAGACGCCCCTAGACTCCAATCACAACCAGAGCTGCATGGAACAGAATGCTACCTCTATCACAGAAGCTTCTTTAACACATTATGCCCCATGCTGACAACGCCTGGAGACATTTACATCATTACAGAGGGGTAACTTGAAGATCCTGGACCACAAAGCAGCCCCTTCCCCACCATAGGATATACTGGTCTCTTCTTATGCAGCAGAGGGTCCATGTGCTGGGGCCCCACAGGGTGTGACCACCACCTCTGCACCCCCCATAGCTAGATGTTATAAACTACTCCCTATAGGGTTAGTTGCCCTTTAAAACCAAGAGTCCTTCCTGCTTCACAAACTACAGCTGCCCTGTATGAGGTTTTCCCATGCCAATCTGGCAGCAGCATTGCCCCCATCATAGAAGCAGTTCATCTACAATGAGGGGACATCATGCAGAGCATTTCAGTTGGAAACAACAATCTGCAGAGTGCAAAACCCACGTGGACTCAAAATGCATTTCCCCCACCCTGCAAAAAAACCCAGATATGTGAATGTCTCATTGAAAGAACAGGATTATAACATTATAAAAGTATTACAAAGCAACAGATGTAGCAGAGCTGCAGGGTTTCCTTAGTGCACTGCACAGCGATAACTCACTGAATTCACCTAATGCAGAAAGTCGGCTGCAGTCCCATGTAAAAACACAGATAATACTACATGATATCGCCTTGAATTTTGCCAAATGACAAACTGAGCACTGCTGCATCTGCTGAAACAGTACCTTGAAGATGGCCACCAGCCAAACGCTCCAAAGTCTGAGAAATGGGAGAGCCTTCCAGTAATGGTCCCTCTGCTGTAGGGACTGGGAGGGCTGCTCTTTCTCTGCAGGAATGTGAAGAGGTTCTGGGCTGGGGGCTGGGGCTGGGGCTGGGGGATGGGGGCGGGGTGTGGTAATCAATGCATTATACCAGGCATGGCCAACCTGCTGCTCTCTAGCTGTTGTAAAACTACAACTCCCACCATGCCCTCCTGTAGGCTGATAGCTGAAGGCAGTCTGTGCATGCTGGGAGTTGTAGTTTTGCAACAGCTGGAGAGCTGCCGGTTGGCCAGATTGGGTTGGGTCAGTACTGTGTAAATACTAATGTTTGAGACTCAGCTTTAGGGCTCGTTCACACCAAAGTTTTTTACATTCTGTATACGGAACCATTCATTTCAATGGGTCCGCATCCGTTGATCCGTTCCGTGACCCCGCAAAAATTATGAGACATGTCCTATTCTTGTCTGTTTTGCAGACAATAGGCATCTCTATAATGGGCCTCCTGTTCCGTTCCGCAAACTGCGGACCGCAGAAAACGGCGCGGTTGTGTGAACGAGCCCTTATGGATACAGAACATACTTATAGGCGCACAGAGAAAATTATATAAACTGATACAATTGCACCAATTTTTGCATAATTTGTTACATTCCCCATAATGGGGGTTATTTTTTATTGTGGTTCAAAACAGATTTTGTCTAATTTTTCCCTTTTTGGATAGACTCATTATTTTCACTACATTTACTATTAGGGCTGCATTTGTTTTAGACTCGTTCAACAGTTTCATGGTTTGGGGAATTTCGTGGGCGAGACAAGTTGTGCTGTTTTTTTTTTTTTCAGCCTGTGTACCTTGACGCGCCTTTTTTAAGAATGAATTTGTCAAAAAATTACTTCTACTCCACTCCAGGGGTGGCACAGTTCTGTACATCTGCAATATGTGGGGCCGCGCATGCAGCGGCTTTTGTCCGGCCGCCTCTCGGCATATCTGCCGTGCTATGGACGGATCTCCGGTCCCCGTTATAGCGAATGGGCCCGGGTGTACACTATAGTAGGGATATGGAAGGCTATTCCCCTGCCGGAAAAGATAAACGCCAGTGTGAAACGGGCCTATCATGTGCTGGGGCCACACAGCAACCGGAAAGTCACACAGCACTTGATGATTGTCAATGGTGCTGCAGCGCAACCTGCACGAAAAAATCCAGACCCGATGAATTCAGAATTCTATTCACAATCATTATTTGCCAGAGACAGGTTATGACGTCACAGTACAGGGATAATACACACAGTGATGTCACAGTACAGAGATAATAGACACAGTGATGTCACAGTACAGAGATAATACACACAGTGATGTCACAGTACAGGGATAATACACACAGTGATGTCACAGTACAGGGATAATACACACAGTGATGTCACAGTACAGGGATAATACACACAGTGATGTCACAGTACAGGGATAATACACACAGTGATGTCACAGTGCAGGGATAATACACACAGTGATGTCACAGTGCAGGGATAATACACACAGTGATGTCACAGTACAGGGATAATACACACAGTGATGTCACAGCACAGGGATAATACACACAGTGATGTCACAGCACAGGGATAATACACACAGTGATGTCACAGTACAGGGATAATAAACACAGTGACATCACAGCACAGGTATAATAAACACAGTGATGTCACAGATCAGAGATAATACACACAGTGATGTCATAGTACAGGGATAATACACACAGTGATGTCACAGTGCAGGGATAATACACACAGTGATGTCACAGATCAGGGATAATAAACACAGCGATGTCACAGTACAGGGATAATACACACAGTGATGTCACAGTACAGAGATAATAGACACAGTGATGTCACAGTACAGAGATAATACACACAGTGATGTCACAGTACAGGGATAATACACACAGTGATGTCACAGTACAGGTATAATACACACAGTGATGTCACAGTGCAGGGATAATACACACAGTGATGTCACAGTACAGGGATAATACACACAGTGATGTCACAGTACAGGGATAATACACACAGTGATGTCACAGTGCAGGGATAATACACACAGTGATGTCACAGTGCAGGGATAATACACACAGTGATGTCACAGTGCAGGGATAATACACACAGTGCTGTCACAGTACAGGGATAATACACACAGTGATGTCACAGCACAGGGATAATACACACAGTGATGTCACAGCACAGGGATAATACACACAGTGATGTCACAGTACAGAGCTAATAAACACAGTGACATCACAGCACAGGTATAATAAACACAGTGATGTCACAGATCAGAGATAATACACACAGTGATGTCACAGTACAGGGATAATACACACAGTGATGTCACAGTGCAGGGATAATACACACAGTGATGTCACAGATCAGGGATAATAAACACAGCGATGTCACAGTACAGGGATAATACACACAGTGATGTCACAGTACAGAGATAATAGACACAGTGATGTCACAGTACAGAGATAATAGACACAGTGATGTCACAGTACAGAGATAATACACACAGTGATGTCACAGTACAGGGATAATACACACAGTGATGTCACAGTACAGGGATAATACACACAGTGATGTCACAGTACAGGATAATAAACACAGTGATGTCACAATACAGAGATAATAAACACAGTGATGTCACAGTACAGGGATAATACACACAGTGATGTCACAGATCAGGGATAATAAACACAGTGATGTCACAGATCAGGGATAATAAACACAGTGATGTCACAGTACAGGATAATACACACAATGATGTCACAGTACAGGGATAATACACACAGTGATGTCACAGTACAGGGATAATACACACAGTGACGTCACAGTACAGGATAATAAACACAGTGATGTCACAGATCAGGGATAATAAACACAGTGATGTCACAGATCAGAGATAATACACACAGTGATGTCACAGTACAGGGATAATAAACACAGTGATGTCACAGTACAGGGACAATAAACACAGTGATGTCACAGTACAGGGATAATAAACACAGTGATGTCACAGTACAGGGATAATAAACACAGTGATGTCACAGTACAGGGATAATACACACAGTGATGTCACAGTACAGGATAATACACACAATGATGTCACAGTACAGGGATAATACACACAGTGACGTCACAGTACAGGATAATAAACACAGTGATGTCACAGATCAGGGATAATAAACACAGTGATGTCACAGATCAGAGATAATACACACAGTGATGTCACAGTACAGGGATAATACACACAGTGATGTCACAGTACAGGGATAATACACACAGTGATGTCACAGTACAGGGATAATACACACACCGATGTCACAGTACAGAGATAATAAACACAGTGATGTCACAGTACAGAGATAATACACACAGCGATGTCACAGTACAGGGATAATACACACAGTGATGTCACAGTACAGGATTAATACACACAGTGACATCACAGCACAGGTATAATACACACAGTGATGTCACAGTACAGAGATAATACACACAGTGATGTCACAGTACAGGGATAATACACACAGTGATGTCACAGTACAGAGATAATACACACAGTGATGTCACAGTACAGAGATAATACACACGGTGATGTCACAGTACAGGGATAATACACACAGTGACATCACAGCACAGGTATAATACACACAGTGATGTCACAGAGATAATACACACAGTGATGTCACAGTACAGAGATAATACACACAGTGATGTCACAGTACAGTGTCATGTCCAAGTCAGTTGATGCTTATTTGTACCTGGTCCAAAAAAACTGAATGGAGGATGAACGTTCATTACTACAGTCTTTCATACTCCCTTCACGTTGCATATTGTTGGAAGCACGTCCGTCCGTCTTTACACAGAAAACACAAACATCACACACAGGAATAATGCATTAATATTATAGCACAGGGATCATACACATAGTGACATCACAGCCCAGGGATCATACACATAGTGACATCACAGCCCAGGGATAATACACATAGTGACATCACAGCCCAGGGATCATACACATAGTGACATCACAGCCCAGGGATCATACACATAGTGACATCACAGCCCAGGGATAATACACATAGTGACATCACAGCCCAGGGATCATACACATAGTGACATCACAGCCCAGGGATCATACACATAGTGACATCACAGCCCAGGGATAATGTAATCTGCTTAGTCTGCACCTCACTGGGTGATGGGTCCCATGGAGTATTAACTCTTATAACGTACCCATAAAGCACACAAACCCCCACAGTACACCTAGACCTAAAAAAGTACCCAAATACTACCCAGCCTCCTATGGTGAGTGCAAGCTAATGTCCCAGCACCCAACAGGTCCATGAGGGCAGGGTGCACAGTCCCTGGGATGGTGGGATCCAGACATGACAACTGATATGTAGCAATTATTGTTCAATTCTATAAAAATCTATTTACATGGAGATCTATGGATAATCGCACAGGCTGGCGGATATTCCGGGCGGTCCCGGGGCTTGCTCGGCTGCTCTTGCTTCTTTCCTCTTTTTTTTTTTTTTTTTTTGAGTCCCACCCTGTTAACCCCTTGCGTGATGGCGATACTAGGAGGGTATTAGATGCAGGACACTAACCTAAGCATTAATTGCAGAAAATCCCTTTATCTGTTAATCTAATGGGGGAACTGGGTGATTAGAGCAGGATGTGAGACGTAGCTGGAGGGGCCACTGCTGACGAGGAAAGACGTAATTGTTCCTGAAATGTCCCTCCCAGGGGCCAGGACAAGAAATGAGGAGGCCCCAGGCAAAGGCGGTGTTAAACGCTTATGTTTTGTAAAAAGGAAAGCGGACACAATACTGCACACGTGGTAGCGCCATAATTAGGGATGAGCGAATGAAACATCCAAAGTCGATTCGCATACAACTTTGTTTCAATACTGCACGGCAGTCGCAAGACATCCAACATGGCTGAATTTCTTGCCTGACAGGTGTCGCGCGTAGCCCTTGCCTAAGGGTCCGTGCACACCTCCGCATGAATGGGTCCGCATCCGTTCTGCAAGATTCCGCATTCATTTCAACGGGGCCGCAAAAGATGCAGACAGCACACCACGTGCCGTCCACATCCACACTTCCGTTCCGCAGCCACGGACAAGAATATGCATTTCTATCATAGTGCCGGCCATGTGCAGTCCGCAAAATGCGGAACGCACATGGCCCGTGTCCGTGTTTTGTGGAAACACTTGCGAATGTGTGAATGGACCCTAAGGGTGGGTTGATATGTTCGTTTTTTAATGGTGTCGTTTTGCGCTTTTGTGGTACTTTTGGTGCATTTTTGGCAGGAAAAACACATTTGCAGTTGTTAGCTGAAAATCTATGGGAAATATGAAACATGGGACGCACACGCGCGTCTTTGCATGGGGCGTTCTTGTTAATTAGGTCGCTTTTTGAGTTTGACTTCCTTTATTTAGAGCTAGTGGAAATGGTGATGCTGGTTCCGGCGCTGGTATGTGAGGACGTGGAGAAGCCAGCAAAGGGTGGCATGTCAAGAGAAAGACTCTGCAGGAGCCTCAACCAAACTACTGTAACCCTACGTGAGAGAGTAGACGATCTAGAGCAGGCATGCTCAACCTGCGGCCCTCCAGCTGTTGCAAAACTACAACTCCCAGCATGCACGGACTGCCTACAGATATCAGCCCACAGGAGGGCATTCTGGGAGTTGTAGTTTTACAACAGCTGCAGTGCCGCAGGTTGAGCATCCCTGAGAGAATCGATCTAGAACAGGCATGTCCAAACTGCGGCCCTCCAGCTGTTGCAAAACTACAACTCCCAGCATGCCTGGATAGCTTACAGCTATTAGGGCATGCTGGGAGTTGTAGTTTTGCAACAGCTGGAGGGCCGCAGTTTGAACATGCCTGATCTAGAAGAAGCAATGTGAGATTGGTAGGAGTTCTTGAATCGGTATCGTCACAAGAGCTGCGCTGTTTTTTCGACACTGAACTGCCCCAAGCGCTTGGCCTTGCCGGTGAAAGGAAGGAAGAAGGGGCGCATAGAATTGGACTTCTGGAAGAACCCCCTACCTCACCGTCTACACGTGTGAATCAAAGACCACGACAATTTATATGTAAATATTTGGACTACTCTGATAAAGCGCTCACAGACTGAGCCGCTGATAACAGGAAAAACCGTGCTGAGGGGGCGCTTTCTGGCGAATGTGTCTTCTAGTAAACGGTTAGCAAGAAAGCATTTTCAGGAAGCGAGCGAGGCTTTGAGGCAGTCATACGCTGGTCGGACCCAGAGAAGGGGTTCTTGGCACAGAGAGAGTTTGACGTGTGGACAGATAAGCAGGAAAGCTTTAAAAAAAACTAGACTTGACATAGAGCTACACAAATCAGGTCGGATGCTGGCCTCTTTGGCGAAGGGTAGACGCCCACGGACCCATATGCACAGTATAAAAACGGAGGATGGGACCAGGGAGCGCGCAGATACAAACAAATAACTGAACTTCTTGGTGACTATTTTGCCAGATTTTATCAAGGGCGCGGGGAAGAGATAGCGGAGGGCAAGGCGTTTTTTAGAGATTTGTCTCTTCCAAAAATAACTGAGGAACACCTTGTTTCGATGAGTGCCCCTATACCGGCTGCAGAGATACAATCTACTATAAAGTCCTTCCCTTCAGGCCCCGGGCCGGATGCTGATCTTTATAAAGCCCTGCGCACACAGATCACCCCAGTGCTGACTACTGTTCATTCCTCCATAGTCGATGGAAATAGAATACCTGATCACATGAACCCGGCTCTGATACATAACACGGGGAAGGATCCGGAGGACAATCAATCAAGACATGAAAAATTGCCGTCTAAGATTTTAGCCCATAGGTTAGCGGAAATCCTTCCCTCATTGATTTCAAGGGGGCTTTATTAAAGGGAGATCAGCGGTCACTAATATACAGTACATTTCTCATTCAAAGAGTTTTCTTTATTTTCATGACTAATAGTTAAGGCTGCATGCAGCCTGTTATTGTGGGAGGGGCCAGGTCCCCTTACTTAAACCCCCCCGCACAGCTCACCTTCACCGCGTCCGCCGACCAGCACTTCATGTGAACGTCACTTCCGGTAAGCACGCCACTTCCGGCAAGCACGCGCCCCAGGTAAGTATCACCACGCGCTCCCATGGTGGGCTCCGGTCTCTCGCCTGCCGGGCCGTGTCCGACCGCCGGCTCACTCCTCCACCCGCCTTCGGCCGCCGCAGGCTCCCCTCTCCGCCGTCCGGGGCCGCCCGTCCTCTCGCGAGAGGCAGGACGCATGCGCGGCACCACGGCACTCGCTCACGGCCACACGCGGGCCGCCGGGGGGGGGGGGGGACACCGCCGGCCACAAAGGTGTTTTATTTCACTTGCAATCTGACTGGACATTGCAGCACTCGTGTTGGAAAAGCTTCCAAAGAGAGTCGGGTAGATTTGTGGAGCTGTCTGGGGGGGAGGCTGGCTGTTGCCCATGGCGACCAGTCACAGCCCGGCTGTCATTCCAAATTCTGCTCATGGAGATTGGAGGCTGTGGTGTGATTGGTTGCCGTGGGCGGAGGCATTTTTCCCTTTAGACAGCGTCATAATTGTGTCCCTCAGTCTTTTCTCATGTGCAAAAAAAAAAACATGCCCCGGTGGGGGCTGAGGCATGCGGGCACTCTGTCCTCCCGCCCCGGTGGGGCTGCCGCTGCTCAGCCGGGGTGCTCAGGCAGCCGCCACCCGCGCTGTCCAGCGGCCACATTCCGGTCTCTCATGTGGCCTGGGCCAGGCGTTTTACCCCCCACTAGTCAGCCGGGTAAGCTTCCTCCCAATCCGTGGCGCCAGCAGCCATGGATCCATACTGGCCAGCCTGCAGTCGCAGGCAGGCCACGTCCTGCCCCAGGCCCAGCCTGGGATGGCTCCCTGGTCATGACCAACACTGGGTGGTCTGAGCCCTGGCACGCGGTAAATTGCCCATCACAGGTGGCCAGATGGGCAATTCACGGGCCACACCCCCTCCACATCCCACTGCCCCTTCCAGGTCGCCGTGCCGGGCCCGGCATGTCCACCCCCAGGCCCGCTCCTGCCAGGCCGGCACACGCCACGGTTCCGTCACACACGTTCAGGTCAGATCAGTGGCGCTCCAGGTCGTTCACGCCCCGGCCTACCCACGGCCTCCCAGCGGGGCCCCTGGGGGCTCCGGCCTTGGTGCTCTCCATGTTCACATGTGTGTTCCTTTCCCAGGTGCCAGTAGCGTTCGTGGTTCCCGTCGTACCTTATTCCGACTTTCCCGACGTCAGGTTAGGTCCTGCAGGAAATCGCTGTCGGCCGCTCGCGGGAAAACTCATACTTGAGGGTTCAGGTAGGTAATCGGGGGCTGCTTCTGGCAGTCCCTCCTCCCGACATCCCGGGTTGCCTCCCAGGAGGCACACGGGGATGTGTTCTCGCTCTCAACCCGAGACATTCAGGTGTCTCCTCTGTCCTGCTTAGCCTGAGGCGTTCAGGTGTCTTCTCTTTCCAGGTACCCTGAAGCGTTCAGGTGTGCTTTCTGTCCATCTTGGCCTGAGGCGTTCAGGTGTCTTCTCTCTCCAGGTTCCCTGAAGCGTTCAGGGGTCCTCTCGGTCCATCTTTGCCTGAGGCGTGCAGGTGGCTTCTCTGTACAGGTACCCTGAAGCGTTCATGGGTCTTCTCTGTCCATCTTTCCCCAAGGCGTCCAGGTGTCTGCTCCGTCCAGGTACCCTGAAGCGTTCTGGTATCTTCTCTGTCCTTCCTTGCCGGAGGCACTTAGGTGTCTTCTCTGTCCAGCTACCCTGAAGCGTTCAGGTGTCTTCTCTGTCCATCCTTGCCTGAGGCGTTCAGGTGTCTTCTCTGTCCAGGTACCCTGAAGCGTTCAGGTGTCTTCTCTGTCCATCCTTGCCTGAGGCGTTCAGGTGTCTTCTCTGTCCAGGCACCCTGAAGCGTTCAGGTGTCTTCTCCGTCCAGGTACCCTCAGCGTTCTGGTATCTTCTCTGTCCTTCCTTGCCTGGGGCACTTAGGTGTCTTCTCTGTCCAGCTACCCTGAAGCGTTCAGGGTCTTCTCTGTCCATCCTTGCCTGAGGCGTTCAGGTGTCTTCTCTGTCCAGGTACCCTGAAGCATTCAGGTGTCTTCTCCGTCCAGGTACCCTGAAGCGGTCAGGTGTCTTCACTGTCCATCCTTGCCTGAGGCGTTCAGGTGTCTTCTCTGTCCAGGCACCCTGAGGCCCAGGTGTCTTCTCTGTCACGGTGTCCACGCGCACCCACGATAGTTCCAGTCTCGCGCGGCTTTTTCTCATGTCACTCCCAACTTTCCAGTCCCCAGGTCCAGCCGGTTCGTTCCCGTCCATCCTCTGACGGTAAGACAAGGGTGTTGACCCAACGCTCCCAGGTACGTCATCTTTTACGTTCATCCACGACCTTTTTAGTCGGGGTGCACGTCCCCATGACCTCTCCAGCGGCCGTGTTGTTGTCTCTAATTCCAGGTGTTGCAAGGTCTCTGCCATTGTTGAAGCCATGTCACAGGTCTCTGATGTCGACGACATGTTGTCCCTCCCGGGTACGTCAGTCTCCAGCCAAGGCGGCCCAGTTGCCCTCCGAAGATGGACTGTGCCGAGGCTCGTTGCGGAATTAGCCAAGAGAGGCATCAGACACCCAGCGTCAGCCAGGAAGGCCGAGTTATACCGCCTGTTGATGACCGAGTCCAGCGCTCCCGAAAGGGAAGATCCACCTCCAGCCATCCAGCAGTCCCTGGTGCTGTTGCAGGCCTCCTTGGATTCACTCATCTCGTCCGTTGCTGACATCAGGACCAGGGTGGTGGACTTGGAGTCCAGAACACCGGCGTCTTCCCAGGCGGTGGTCCCCGTCTCCGATCCCCCTCTGTTGCAGCTTCCGGCTCCAGGTACGTTCCCGGCTGCTCCGGTGGTGGCTCCTGCGCACTTGGTACCCGACCACATCAGGAGGGACATCTTGGCGGGCAAGGACGTGAATCTCGCGTCCATCCTGATTGCGTCCCACGATGCCGCAGACAGCAAGACTTTTGACTGCGGGGAGGTCTCGGTGGTCCTTCGGGCCAAGGATGGACGTCTCAACCGCAAGCTCTCTGTCGTCGAGTTTGTTTTGGCCTTCGGCCTGTTTAGAGACGTGCTCTGCTCCGCTTCCCCGGCCCGCCGGGAGGAGCTGGACACGTATCTACACAGGGTCACTGGACTTGGGCACAAGTACGGCGGCACGGCTTTTTATGACTACCACCGCTCCTTCTCAGCCAGGGCCGCCGCCGCGCTTGCCCAGTTCCAGTTCTCCGTCAACTGGGCCACGCTGGACATGGAGTTGTTCTGCCAGCATTTCGCCGGCCTCCGGGCCCCCGCTTGTTCGACCTGCCAGTCGATTTTCCATTCTACTGAGTGGTGTCCTCAAACGGCCACGGCCCAACCAGACAAGGCTATTCCAGGCCCCTCTGGGGTCCCCCGCAGTCCCTCCACCACCGATAAGCTGGGCAGACCCATTGTCTACCTTGGCAATAGCCAAGTTTGCAACAACTTTAACTTTGGTGCATGTGTTTTTAGCGGTTGCAGGGCCCTGCACATCTGCTCCATCTGTTTCAGGGCTCACCCCAGGTCCACATGTCCCAAGAAGGGGTACAAGCGCCTATGACTAGCCGACTGCGACATCGACCTCCTGGCTCTCCTGTTACGGGACCATCCGGTGCCAGGGTTCGTGGACTTCCTGATCACTGGCCTCTGCTCCGGGTTTGACACAGGGTTGGTGGCACTACCCCATTCCACCTGGGAGTGCGGCAACCTGCAGTCAGCCAGGTCAGATCCCACCGCTGTACAGGAACTCCTGAATTCTGAGGTGAAGAAAGGGTTCCTCCTGGGCCCCTTCAACCAGGTTCCTTTCTCTCGCTGGCGGATCAGTCCCATAGGCATCGTGGCCAAAAAAGATTCAAATAAAAAACGTTTGATTTATGATCTCTCCGCCCCCCATGATTCCGTCATCCCCAGCATCAATTCGCTCATCCCTTCGGAAGAATTTTCCATGACCTATGCGTCCATAGACGAGGCCATTGCCCTCATCCTTAGCGCCGGGAAAGGCGCCTGGTTGTCTAAAACTGACATTGCGGACGCCTTCAAACTGCTGCCCATTGCCCCTCACCTTTGGCAGTTCTATGGCATCAGGTGGGAGGGCAGGTTCTATTTTGCCAACAGGTTGACCTTCGGCTCAAAAAGCAGCCCGTGGTTATTCGACCAATTGGCGCAGGCCCTGCACTGGATCCTGATCCACCACGGCAGCGCCCCAGCGGTCATCCATTACCTGGACGACTTCCTCCTCATTGAACCTCCGCTAGGTCGACCATCAGGGCTGCTCTCACTCCTGGAGATCTTTGCCGCCCTTTCCATCCCAATTTCGCAGGGGAAGACCGCGGGGCCGGTCACTTCCATCACCTTCCTGGGCATTGTCCTGGACTCAGACAGAATGGAAGCCAGGCTTCCAGAGGCAAAGCTGTCCCAGATACGGGAAGTCGTGGCCAGGGCCATCACCTCTTCCCAGGTGACCAAGGTCGAGCTACAGTCCATCCTGGGTCGGCTGAACTTTGCCTTAAGGGTCATGCCCCAGGGCAGGGCTTTCATTTCCCGGCTGCTCTCGCTCCTTCCCTCAGCCTCTGAACCCAGCAGCATTGTCCACTTGGACAGGGCTGCCATGGCAGACTTGCGCATGTGGGACAGCTTTCTGTTATCTTGGAACGGGGTCAGCCTGTTTGTCCCCTCATGGTCCCAGTCATCTACCAGGGTGTTTGCCGATGCCGCAGCATCCCGGGGTTTCGCGGCCATCTTCGGGTCCCAGTGGCTGGCTGGCCCATGGCCTCCTCAGGTCAGTTCCGACCCTCAGTCCCTCAGCTCATCACCATTCCTGGAATTTTACCCCATCGTGGCGGCCGCTTCTGTCTGGGGTCACCTCTGGGCGAATTCCAGCGTCATGTTTGTGTCTGACAGCCAGGACCTTGTGGACATCATCTCCAAAGGCCGAGCTAAGTCGGCCAGGGTCATGTCCCTGTTGCGCAAACTGGTCTGGCTGGCCATGACCCATAACTTTCATTTCTCATGTTCCCATATCCCAGGTACCAGCAACACGGCGGCCGATGCCTTATCGAGGTTCAATTTTCACACCTTCTTTCAGGTATGTCCAGAAGCAGACCGGACCGGGGCCCGGATTCCCGGTTTCAGCGACCTGATGTTGGACTGAGGTCTCTGCTGGCAACCGCCGAGGACCTCAGGCACCGATCCCTTTCGGTCAACACGGCTCGCAACTACGGCACTGGTTGGAACCACTTCCAGGCGTTTTCCAGGGTCCATCCCCAACAGGATATGTCCTTCATTGCGTACATCATGGCTTTCATGGCCCATTGCCATGTCAACCTCAAGCTGGCACCCAGCACCATACGTTTGTACCTGGCCGGGGCGCAGCACTTCTTAGCCCTTCAGAACCCAGAAGTACGCGCAGCGTTCACATCCCAAGCCGTCAAGGCCACGCTCAGAGGCATTGAGAAAAACAGTAAAGACTCCAACCCGTCCCGTCGGCCGGTCTCCGGTGAGCTGTTTAGGCAGCTGTCTGCAGCCCTAGATGGCAATCCTTTTGGCCATTTCACTAGCCTGGTCATCAAAGCCGCGATGTACCTAAGCTTCTACGGCTTCCTTCGTCCAGGAGAATTTTCAGTTCCTTCCCTGAAAACGGTCTTCCTGAAAAAGAAGCAGCTATCCTGGAGCCAGGATCATCTGGTATTAAGCCTGCCTTCCACCAAGACGTCCCAAACCGGTCCTCCCGTACTGATCCGTTTCTTCAAGTCCGGGAACGCCTGGTGTCCGGTGGTGGTACTCCAACATCTCCTGGGTTCCACACCATCTCCAGATCCAGAGTCTCCGTTGCTGCCATTCCAGGGGAAACCCCTATCCACGCCACAGTTTGTCTCCCACATCAGATCCCTGGTCGCAGGGTTGGGGGTGGACCCCAAAACCATATCAGGACATTCGTTCCGCATCGGAGCGGCTTCAGCGGCTTCCAAGCACGGGACGCCTCCGCACGTCATCCGTCACATGGGTAGGTGGAGATCTGCCTGTTTTTCTCGATACATCCCGGATCCGCTGACTGAAACCCGACAGGTATTCCGTTCCTTGGCTTTGTAACCCTGTTCCACACGCATTAAACAGCAGCACTTCTCCTACCTGGTGTCTCTTTGGCCCTCTTTTAGGCAGGCCCACGTCCCGTGGCTCCAGGCACACACCAGCCACTGTCTAGCCCCCTCCCGTCACCTTGCTGACCGTGGCCGCGGCCACAATTAAAATTGTAGCTTCACACTGAAGGCATCAAAACTATGAATTAACACATGTGGAATTATATACATAACAAACAAGTGTAAAACAACTGAAAATATGTCATATTCTAGGTTCTTCAAAGTAGCCACCTTTTGCTTTGATTACTGCTTTGCACACTCTTGGCATTCACTTGATGAGCTTCAAGAGGTCGTCACCTGAAATGGTCTTCACTTCACAGGTGTGACCTGTTAGGTTTAATAAGTGGCATTTCTTGCCTTATAAATGGGGTTGGGACCATCAGTTGCGTTGTGGAGAAGTCAGGTGGATACACAGCTGATAGTCCTACTGAATAGACTGTTAGAATTTGTATTATGACAAGAAAAAAGCAGATAAGTAAAGAAAAACGAGTGGCCATCATTACTTTAAGAAATGAAGGTCAGTCAGTCCGAAAAATTGGGAAAACTTTGAAAGTGTCCCCAAGTGCAGTCACAAAAACCATCAAGCGCTACAAAGAAACTGGCTCACATGCGGACCGCCCCAGGAAAGGAAGACCAAGAGTCACCTCTGCTGCGGAGGAGAAGTTCCTCCGAGTCACCAGCCTCAGAAATCGCAGGTTAACAGCAGCTCAGATTAGAGACCAGGTCAATGCCACACAGAGTTCTAGCAGCAGACACATCTCTAGAACAACTGTTAAGAGGAGACTGTGTGAATCAGGCCTTCATGGTAGAATATCTGCTAGGAAACCACTGCTAAGGACAGGCAACAAGCAGAAGAGACTTGTTTGGGCTAAAGAACACAAGGAATGGACATTAGACCAGTGGAAATCTGTGCTTTGGCCTGATGAGTCCAAATTTGAGATCTTTGGTTCCAACCACCGTGTCTTTGTGCGACGCAGAACAGGTGAACGGATGGACTCTACATGCCTGGTTCCCACCGTGAAGCATGGAGGAGGAGGTGTGATGGTGTGGGGGGGCTTTGCTGGTGACACTGTTGGGGATTTATTCTAAATTGAAGGCATACTGAGCCAGCATGGCTACCACAGCATCTTGCAGCGGTTTGCGTTTAGTTGGACCATCATTTATTTTTCAACAGGACAATGACCCCAAACACACCTCCAGGCTGTGTAAGGGCTATTTGACCATGAAGGAGAGTGATGGGGTGCTGCGCCAGATGACCTGGCCTCCACAGTCACCGGACCTGAACCCAATCGAGATGGTTTGGGGTGAGCTGGACCGCAGAGTGAAGGCAAAAGGGCCAACAAGTGCTAAGCATCTCTGGGAACTCCTTCAAGACTGTTGGAAGACCATTTCAGGTGACTACCTCTTGAAGCTCATCAAGAGAATGCCAAGAGTG